>NC_135440.1:12869731-13202231 GCF_051991255.1 Vanacampus margaritifer | reverse complement strand
AACACTGACAAATAAAGTTAATAAAAAAACTAACAAACTTGATCTGAAAACTAATTAAAACTAGCAAAATTTTAAATACTCAAAACAAAATTAAAAACTAACTAGAATGAAAATTCTTTCACCTTACTTAGTTGTCACGTGTTATCAGAGTTAAAACTAATTTGGTATTGACTTGAGTACTTATTGAAAAAGTAGGAATTTAGAGAGAAAAATGCTTGCTTGTCCTCAAACACTGACCTCCACTTATACGGATGTCATGTTACAATAAATCGCCTCAAGATTCCTCCTTTTTTTCCTTCAAGAATGTCATCACTGTTGTTTTTTGTCCGTAAATGTTAGGTTTTACTACTGCGACATCTTGGCCATGGATCAGATTACTTCTGTCTATTATATTCTATTAAACATTTTCCACTCACCTTCAAAAATGGCTTGTGGTCGGTCAAAGAGGTTCCGAGCTTTTCAGAATCAAAGTACAACTTAGGTGAATCCGTTTTGTATGAAATAATTCACACATTGAATTGCTATCGGTTATTTGATTCAGGTGTAAACATTTCCCTGAACAAACATTTGAGTATTTAATAAAATCAAGGTTGACTCTTCAGTCCCTCAGAGATCGATTATAGTTAACGAGTTTGCTGCTTAAATGTTCCATTATATTTAGTACAAGGTCATGACTTGACTGCTAATTGTAATTCTTACACCAATTTAAAGCAGCTTTTCAATAGTCGTAAACCATTAGATAAGCAGAGACTGACACATGATAATTAAAATTATATTGTCGTGTGGAATTTTAATCATCAGAAAAGCAGCAAAATGAACTACAAAGTAGTCAATCATAAATTGATCAACTAGTTATAGAGCTTTGACCAAGAAGAAACAAACCAAAAAGCAAACAACCAAAAAGAATCTGCTGCAAGGAATTGTAATCAAACCCACGAGAGCCTGAAGTTTAAACGTGCCGAACAATCAGGCAGATAGAATGACAGCCCCCAAAATTAGACTCACACTAGAGGTCTATTATCTCATCGCTCTGTTAACAAGAAAGAGCGTGATTAACAAACACGGGAAGAGGCTTCCCTTGCTCTGATTGTTTACCAATGAGCTGCATCAAGACTCTGATTTTTTGACTAATGACTTATTCCAACCTGAAGGGGGTTATCAAAAAGCCATTAACAAATCACTATTGATCTTGAAGTGTTTTGATGTTGCTGCACTGTAGTCATAATGATAAGAAAAAATGCAATTTATTCATGCAAATATACCGTAAGTAACCCTTACAACATAGAATGACTGTAATCCAGATTAACATAATCTTGCTCTGTGGCAGTACCGAGAAAATGGATGAAATCTGTCAAAATCTGGTTGTTTTAGGGCTGTCATGGTTGACGTGTTTTTTCAACATGGCATGGACATAGAGGTCAGTGCTTCTAGATTGTTCTCTTTTTTTTAAAGGGATACTTGACTCATTGAGCCATTTTCAGCAGTAAAAAGTTTATATTTTGTCCAGAAATAATTTGATAACTATTTTTCATGTACAATTAATACCTTTAAAAACACATTTTCCACTTGCTGTCACCTGTAAATAGGTAACGACCAATCACGTCTTACCTGTTTTCTGGGTTTGGTCAGCAAACTGAGCCATGATTGGTTGTTACCTGTTAACTCAGCACAGGTGATGTCATCTTCAGTAGACAGTAAGTGGCAAAAATAGATTTTAAATGTATTAATTGTTCATGAAAAATAATGAAGTTACCTACGGAAGCATATTGCATTCACTTGCAAAAAAAAAAACTCCTGTTTTTCTGACTTATTTTGGGGGGAGGCTTGTTTTTTTTTGAGTATTTTTTTTAATTGTCTGTTTTTCAAAATATATTTTTTCTCATTTACTGTATTTTTTTTTTCTGTAAAAAAAAAAAATTCTCAGAAAAACAGAGCTGGTGTTCTGTATTTCGGAGTAATTTTATTTTTTTTTACTCCAAGTGACTGGTTGCAGACTCGCTAATAGCGTAAGTGGACACTTTCCCGCAAACCTCCATATGCAATAAGGTGATGTTTACTTACTGGCTCTCAATAAAGGAATGAATGTGTATACTGTATTGTGGTTTGTTCGCTAATCTCTGAGGGAAAACCCTTTAAAAAAAAATATTCAGAAAAACTGAAAAATAATTATTTTATAAAACAGGGAAAAATTATTCAGAAAAAGAGAGGAATTTTCTTTTTTTTACAAACAGAAAAAAATTACAACAAAAAAAACTGGGAAAAAATAATCAATAAAACAGAAAGAAATACTCAAAAAAACAAAGCTCCCCCCAAAAATTAGTCAGAAAATCCAGGTGAATGCAATACGCTTTTGTAGTTTTTGGACAAAATATTCACTTTTTCGCTGCTGAAAATGGCTCAATGAGTCAAGTATCCCTTTAAGAAGCAACAGTCCCAGCTTTGAGCCTTGTGTCCCGAGTCTCGCTCCCATCCCGGCGTCCTGCTTTTTCTGGCGGCATATTTCCAATGTTCCAAAATCACAGCCAGCTTCCAATAGCTGCTGGGACCAAGCAAAAAATATGGCAATGGTAGGTGCATTACCTTGTTTAGCGCTGTTGAACCGGCAACAAAGATAGCATTTAGCATTAGCTAAATTAATAAGACAAACACCGGTCACCAGATTGACTAGCTATTAAATTTTATTATAAATAGGTCCTGGTGAGAATTTTTTATTTTTTGGGGGGGCAAAATTGTAGTATTGTGGTTCTCCTTACAATTATGCAAAGGACACCTGAAAAACCTGGAAAGACAAGATCTGATGTTGACTAGGATGTTACTTTTTAATAAGTATCTATTCAATCATCTCTGCAACAAATAGAAGGTGCAAGTGGTAAAAGAAAGCTCATAGCAGCACGGCCGAACTTGTATGACAGCTGCTGTCGATAGCGTCCATCCATGATCAGATGTCCTAACATCTGGGAGACTGGCCACATACGGTGTGACCCGACGAGTTCAAGCATGATTTTATGACGACACATTTCCTCTCCCAGCTGACAACGGTCACTTCTTGGCGCTCTCATTAGCACCTTCCCACAAGAGGCAGAAGCATGTGGTCAGTGCACATCTGAGTGCCTCGTCACACTTTGTGTGCACTCAGCTTGAAGACAGCGCATTGTTGAGTGCTAAAATGTCGTAAGCTTCCATCGTGAGAGACAATATGCTCGCATACATCTGTTTGCATGCTAGAGTAATTGCTTAAAGGATAAACTTTGCAGTTGTGTACATTTGTCTAAATAAGATGTATGATTACCGGCATGCTCTCATTTGAGCTTTTCTGTGCGTACCCGCATTTTTGGTGTAAATCCAACAAATTTGGAAAGAAGGCAGCTGCAATTTGTTAAGCAGGATTTCTCCAGAACAATAACCACATGTTTGGTATACTTGCAAGCTATGTATTACATATTTTAATTTAGGATGTTATTCCCAAAAAGGAGTGTTTAAAAGGCTGCAGCTTTGGAGAAGCCCTTGTACAAGTGCCTCACTCTTCTTTTTCTCTAAAGGCCAGCAATGTGAACATATAGGAAACAACTGAGATGAGACGGAGTCAAGTGTTGCCTTTAGCAATTTCACTCTAATGTTGAACAAGACGGTTTAAACATATTTAAGCATGTAATAATGACCAGCCGTTATTATCTTCATTAATCTACCACACTACGTTATGACAGTTAACTGCAGCAATTCCATATTATTCTGCTTAGATTTTGGTATTACTGTAATACAGGGTGTCCATAAAGTCTCTTTACCATTTAAAAAAATATTAAAAATGCAATTGATTAGATATTTTATTCAGATTTGTTCTATTTATTGTATTCAGTGTTTATTTTTATTTTTTTTATCACGCTGCATTTGTGTGTTTCAGGGATCCTGTTTGTCAAAGAGGTGATGTTGAATGAACCCCTTCAAAATGGCTACCCCTCAAGAGAAGGCGCAATGTGTCTCATGGTTTATTGAAACTAAATCGGATAGGCAGACTCAGCGAAACTAAGAACTAAGTATGGAAGAAATCCACCATCACGTCCGTCAATTCGTGCATGGCACAAGAAATTTATGGAGACAGGGACAGTGTTAGATAAAGGAAGGAGTGGGCGACCTTTGACCTTTGACAAACAGGATCCCTGAAACACACAAATGCAGTGTGATAAAAAACTTTAATAAACGCTGAATACAATAGAACAAATCTAAATAAAATATCTAATCAATTGCATTTTTAATACATTTTTGAAATGGTAAAGAGACTTTATGGACACCCTGTAGATCTTTAAGTAGGAAAAAATGGGTTTAGATCATATTGAACTCCGCTCTTATACAGTATGCTGTGTCACAATTCAATGACTAGCTGCTCTGTTTACTTGAACAAATGATCTGCCCCCCACCAAGACTGATACCACACAGCACCTCATGGCATTTCTAATCCTTAATTAAATGAGACCCGAAGACAAAAACTAAACAAAATAATTATTTATTTTGTACTGACAAAAATGGATGGACGGATGGATAAATGGATATATACTAGATGGCATAATTGCATTTGTAAGACGTTGGTGACAACTCAGTGCATTTTTCTTTTCATATTAAGAGCTATCTAATCCTTAACATAAAGTAAATTCTGCACATTTCTAAAATTGTAAAATACAACTTGACCCCAGGCTCCACAAATATATGCATTATTATTAAATTTATTACTGCTAAATTTTGACGTGGACGTATCTGCTGTGTTGCGACTGGAATTCTCCCACTAAAGGTTTTCCAAGTAAGGGGCGGTCATTAATCAGCGTTAATTTTTTTTAGTGCCGTTAACTTTAAATGAACTCAAAATTAACACACTATTTTCAACACCCCTATTAAATTGTATTTAATATGATGCATTTATAAATAAAGGCCTCCCGAATAATAAAGGCCTTACCCCTAATAGATGTCTGGTACGCCGCCAACCAAATAATATATGACAAAATACAGTATAGCAATTACACAACAATTGTAAGATAACTTTTAACTTTATTTTAACTCAAAATTAAGACTCTAATTTTGACACCCCTATTAAATTGTATTTAATATGATGCATTTATAAATAAAGACCTCCCGAATAATAAAGGCCTTACCCCTAATAGATGTCTGGTACGCCGCCAACCAAATAATATATGACAAAATACAGTATAGCAATTACACAACAATTGTAAAATAACTTTTAACTTTATTTTAACTCAAAATTAAGACTCTAATTTTGACACCCCTATTAAATTGTATTTAATATGATGCAATTATAAATAAAAGCCTTACTCCTAATAGATGTCTGGTACGCCGCCAACCAAATAATATATGATAAAATACAGTATAGCACTTACACAGCAATTGTAAAAATAACTTTTAACTTTATATTAACTCAAAATTAACACACTAATTTCAAAACCCCTATTAAATTGTATTTAATATGATGCATTTATAAATAAAGGCCTCCCGAATAATAAAGGCCTTACCCCTAATAGATGTCTGGTATGCCGCCAAATAATAATATATATAAAATACAGTATAGCACTTACACAACAATTGTAAAATAACTTTTAACTTTATATTAACTCAAAATTAACACTCTAACTTTGACACCCCTATTAAATTGTATTTAATATGATGCATTTATAAATAAAGGCCCACCGAATAATAAAGGCCTTACCCCTAATAGATGTCTGGTACTTCGCCAAATAATAATATATATAAAATACAGTATAGCACTTCCACAGCAATTGTAAAAATAACTTTTAACTTTATATTAACTCAAAATTAACACTCTAATTTTGACACCCCTATTAAATTGTATTTAATATGATGCATTTATAAATAAAGGCCCACCGAATAATAAAGGCCTTACCCCTAATAGATGTCTGGTACTTCGCCAAATAATAATATATATAAAATACAGTATAGCACTTCCACAGCAATTGTAAAAATAACTTTTAACTTTATATTAACTCAAAATTAACACACTAATTTCAACACCCCTATTAAATTGTATTTAATATGATGCATTTATCAATAAAAGCCTTACCCCTAATAGATGTCTGGTATGCCGCCAACCAAATCGTATATGATAAAATACAGTATAGCACTTACACAGCAATTGTAAAAATAACTTTTAACTTTATATTAACTCAAAATTAACACACTAATTTCAACACCCATATCAACTTGTATTTAATATGATGCATTTATAAATAAAGGCCTCCCGAATAATAAAGGCCTTACCCCTAATAGATGTCTGGTGCGCCGCCAACCAAATAATATATGATAAAATACAGTATAGCACTTACACAGCAATTGTAAAAATAACTTTTCTGCGATTTAAAATCCTTATTATGAGTTTCAAGTAGTGGATGGTATTGCCGCTTCAATTACTTGTGCCTCCACCAACACAGTAAGACAATGTCTAATGTTTCTTTAATATCTGCACATTTGCACATGTAGCTGTCACCGCAATGAGAGTCAGATTGCTCATGTCTTATGCAGAGCGCCACACTCTAAAAGAGGACACGATTCTCCTGTATGACCCGTGTGCGATTCTTCTCAAGATGGGGAAAAACAGCAGCTGCGATGAGATAAAACATCATTTTGTGATACATCAGCTAACATGTCTAAGCAAAGCACAGAGAAAAAAAAAAAGTGACATATTGCGGCGGTTGTTCTCCAGAGTCATGGCTTACTGCTCCGGTGCTATAAATTCATCATGTTTGTGACAAGTGGAGGAGGATGTTTTTAATTGCTACAACCTTCAATGGCACTGAAGCCCGGCCTCCAGGGAGTGAGCAGGTACAGTACACTGGGCGGCGTCGAGTGTGTTTGTCTCTCGGAATGTTTGAACACGCTGCCGCAATCAGTGTGCACATGTGCTGTTTGTTTCTCTTTTAATGACACTTCCTTGATGTGGCGAGATAAAGGTATTCTGTGTTTAATTTGTAAGCGTGTTCTCATTTTTAAAGAAAGAGGAAAGAAATGCGCTATTATTAGTCGAAAAGCTGACATTTTTGGGTTATTTATTAAAAGCCTTGCATGAAGTGAGAGGTTACATTTGAATCTGATTTATGATTGTTCATTCGTCTGACATGCGAAAGGCAGCATCGAGTTCAGCGTATCCAAGCTTGAACGTAATCTGTTGCTTGACTTTTTGTACACTTTTATACTAGAATCTTGTGAAAACACATTCCCTGTTTAATTCCCTGGGTTTATAATTGTTTACCCTCTGTTTAAACCTGCCTACTATTTTTATGTGGATCAAATCCATAATCTCATGCTATGCAATTAAACTTCAGAGGGATCATCGAGACATTTAATATTCATTTCAGTAATTTATGAAAACTGTGCATTAGGGAAAGGAGCAAAAATACGTTTATATATACACACACACTCAAATAAATGTTATATAGCTGCCAAAATCAATGTTGTCTACTTTGCTCTGCTCACACATCGGAGGCGCTTTAATGAAACCCACCTGTCTTCCTCTAACAGACACACTCACATGCACACACACACCGCAGACTTCTTTGCTAATGATCCCAACCTCAAATACATTTGCATCTCTCTAAATTAGCTTGATTATTTCAGGGTAATTAGCATAAGCGTATGGAAATTAAATTGGCTGTAGTGGCGTGGTGGCTTCAAGGTGTTTATCCTTGTGATGTGGGTAACGGGCTGCATTTGATGATTTCTTAAAAATATACGTGTGCTCATCTTGTGTTTTGAACAAATAAAAACAGCTTTGAAATCTGGCACTGGATTTGTGTTCAATTCCGATTGAAATGGATATGAATTAGCTTGATAGCGCTCTCAAGACTTGATTTTATCACAGCGTAAATATTTGGTGCCACATCAAAAGAAGATCCATTTTCTATACTGCTTATCCTCGTAAATACAACATTTGCTTGAATTCAGTTTTAGGCTAGCAACTGCACTTTAAAGATAACACAGCAAAGTTTATTAGCTTCAAGACAAATACCGTATATAACAGAAGATCGGCTCAATATGTTGCTTACGTTGTCATTTTGCTTGTAAAATTAGGAAGCGGTGCACATCGGCCTCTTTCATCCCGACCCATGATGCCCTCTGGTCCTGCTCTTGTAATAAGACAGAAATACCACGTACATTAATAACCCAACCGTGGGTTGTTAATTAATTGTTCAAAGAACTCGTTCAGATTCTAACCAACCCCCCAACAACCATTACAGCAAATACAATCCTGTTCCAAAGACAGAAAAGGATGAAAAACAAAATACCTTAATATGTTTATTATGTATTTAAGGAAAATAAATGCCATACTATATGTGCTAATAATACAGGCTTAACTTTTTAACTTTAATTAAATTATAACATGTCAGCAATTAATACAATATTGTACCATATAGAAAATTTGTAAAAAATAATCTAACGTTCAAATGAAAGCCTAAAATAATTTTACCTGTATGCTGTCTTGTTGTCATGGCAACCACTCATGTATATTTATGTACTTTGGACAGGCCCACCCACAACCCTCACCATGGGCTGGCCATAGGGGACTGTGCCCCCTCCCCTAAAAAATACCCCCATTCTTTTTTTTTTTGGTTGGGGGAGTAATAAACATACATACGGTTCGACACCTGCAGATTCACCTATTTACTGATCCCTGTATATTATTTTATTTTGCCCCCCCAAATAAAAAATAACAAATATTCCCAATTTTCCTAATGTATTTTATTGGGTGTCAATTACACGCAGATTTTCACTATTCACCGGTATTTTGTCCAAATTTAAAATGCCATTTTGTCATATATTGGGTTATTAGAGTGTGATCCTATCTAGCCCCCCAGAAGCACTAATAACAAGCATTTAAATTTCCCATCCCAGATTACAGTAAAAGCAATCTAACATTCCCACTCACATTCACACTTAAGGACATTTTAGAGTCTTCAATCAAGTCTCCTATGCATATTTTGTGGGAGGTAGCCTGACTTCCAACAATAAACCCACACAAGTACAAGGGAGAGCCTCACAAATGGCTGCACAAAAGTTGGTGTTGCTGTTAAAGCATATTGTTGTAGCGAATTATCTTGGGATTGTCCAGTTCCGTCTAGTTGCGCCACGTGGCTCGCAATCTTAACATAATCAGTGTGAGACTCTTTGGAGCGTCATCACACAAAGATCTGATGGTATATGTGGTCAGGAAGGTGAGAATGCCTCAGGCTAGCGATTGTATGATTATCCACTCAAGGAAAAGAATGTACACATTCACCAGCCTTATGAGAACACATATAGTACATCCAATGTGAAATATGCATGAAAATAACTTTATTCATGGCTCATATGCCAGCTTCCTTCCTTTCTTCTTCTTCTTCTTCATCTTTCTCTCGTTCTCACATACACAAACATAATCACACATACCCGCGCAAAGATATGCTTGATATATGAAGCAGTCTGGCGCTATACATTGGGGGTAATGATAACATTTATGAGCCTGATGCTTTTTCACAGAGGAGCGCTGTAGGTTATTGATGAGTCTCAGTGTGTACCATTACTTATGAATGAAGAGAAAGTCAAAGAGAAGACAGGAGCGATGGGGGCAAGATGGAGGTATGGATGTTATAGCCACATCTCTTCAACCATATTTCATCAGAGCCCGCGGCTGGAGACCTTGCTTGTCATTCTGTGTTTCAATGTATGGGTCTCTTTTAGAACGGCGCGGCTAATTTTAGGAGTCTTGCGATGGTTTTGATGGTTTTCGAGTGAGAATAGGAAAGCATGTGACTTTTCACTTTCCTTTCTTTGGTCCTTCCTCGGGTCTCCTGATGGCCTCACGGCTCTGGCCGGGTTGTGAAGTGTTCGGTTTAGGTGAACGGTATGGGATGTTTAAATAGGTTTTAGGTGAACTAATGAATACACACTCACCCTCATACAAAATAAAAATTAAGAAAAAAACAAAATATATTTAAAAAAAAAAAAGAGAGAGCAATGATGATGACATGTCAAATCGGTAAAATTACCGAATGAACAATACTGAGATCTCCAGAATTTTTTTTTTAAACAAGGAAAGCATGTGACAAACTTTTCAGCACTTGTTTGCATATCTTGTCACACAGTTCCAGTAAGAATCCAAGACTGTGATCAAATATGTAGTCTGGACTCAGGCAAAGTAAAATAAATAAATAAATAAATGAATAGTCTGAAAAATGCTGTGAAGTCAAGAAGATACAGTGATCTCCCGCATATTCATGGCTCACTATTACCATGATCATTTTCATCTATTCACATTTGTTTCTGTGGACAGCTGTTTGCTGTTTTTGTGTGCTTTCTGAAATGCGACAATTAGGCACCGAAGCCACGTCTAATAGGAAAGTAATACATTGCGTCGAAGAACTGCGCTGAAGGTGATCAATTGATTGGCAAGCTACAGTAGCGGAACAAGTTGTGACAGTCTTTTGCCATTGTGCCTTCGAGCTGGAAGATTAATCAAAATTTGATCATGATTTCAATTTTGACTTCTTACAAACATAAAAACATTATACTAAAAAAATATATATTAATGTGCCAAACAGTATTGTGTGTGTATGCAACAAATTCCTGTGTTGTCAATGCACCCTGAATACAATGTGTTACTTGCAGCAGGTGTGTGACATTCAAATGTAAAAGACTTTATTAGTCCCCTTGGGCAAATTAAGGCACAGAGAGCATTAAATGAGAATAAAATGGAGAAATAGTCAATAATTGCACACAAACATAAGGCTAATGCATAAAGTCTTAAAATACAGTAGCATTACTGTTTAAAGAAAACAAAATAAGCAAAGAAAAAAAGAAGAGAGAGAAAGGAGAAGAGCGACCAGAGACAAAAAAGAGAGACAGATATATACTGTATATATATATATATATATATGACCCCCCCACCCCCCGGTTGCAACATACCTCGTTTGAGAAAAATCACCAGTGCTAACGCTAGCAGTGAATGGGAAATCCTATTAACGTGCTAATAGAACATTAACATCAATTAATCTACTGTATGTAAATGTGTGAATGCACTGTGCCACACTGCCCCAAGAGGCCACGCTGCCAATAGCAGATATTTACACTATTTTTTGCTGTCATTTTAAGAGTGTTGTTATTTGTTGTCTTTTGTTGGCTGTTCTTTAAAGCATTTTTTAAGTATATTTTTTGAAGTATAAAAAAAAAGGTTTGATTGTTTCTAATTTAATTTTCTATTTCTTAAGAAGGAAGGAATTCATTCGAAATTCAAACAAAATGGAGGTTGTCCATTGAACCGGTCCTAATCAACTGCTGTGCATTACACCCACGTACACACACACACACACACGCGCGCACACACACACGCACACACCTCTTAGTAGTGGGACTGTACACACTTCGAATTGCAATGAAATCTTCTACTGGTGAGAAAATTGCTCAACAGTTTTGCTGTTTCATCTCAAAGCTTCTCAAATCACTGTTGAACAGATAAGTGGAATATATATCTCCGCTTGGAAGTCTCAGTCTATCTCGCTTTTTAGCCAAAAGAAATGCAATTAAACACAGCAAAGTCGCAGCTAATTGGAAAATATATATCTACTTTCATGTGTTTCAAGTCAGCGGGGCTGCATATTACATGTGAAGTTAATCACAGTATCTACTTGTTAATTCACTTTGATGAATTGCAGACGGGAAAGGAAAAAGACAAGACGTGCACAAGATAAGAATGCAGGAAATATGATTTGATATATTTCATCAGGGGCTGCTATTTGTAACAATACAATCAATCAGTTTGCTTCATGAGGAGCACGTGGCTCGCATGGCTGCTTCACAACGACACATTTGTTAGTTGAATCTCAGCTTGAACTTTTCTACGTGGAGTTAGCTGGTTTGTTTTGACTATTTAACATGTTTGCAAGGTTTTATGTCTCTATTACCCCAGCTTCCTCTTGGCTTGCTAGCTAGACTCATTGCTGTACCACAATCGCCATCAAGCGCATTTCTGAGGGGTGCAAACTGAGAGTGGAAAGAACCAACCAGCAAAGAGTGGAAGTTATGTCTTTTGTAAACTTCTTACATATTTTGTCCTAGTTTAGTATGAAGGACCAAAAATGCCAAAATGAATAAATAAATGTGAAAATAAAAACGGATCTAAAAATTAGGGCGTAGCCCTAATTTTTTATATCCGATAATGCTATTTTGAACCGATGCCGATAAACCAATAATTTAGAAAGTGCCGATACTTTGGAGTCCTACTATAGGTCTAACATGTACAAATACATTGAACCATTGTGTAAAGCACCATGAGGCTGAATTCTATAGATATCTCTACTTCAAAGAAAACCAGTAACTCATTTTGAGTTTGCCAAAACAAAAGTCATGTTTTAAAAATGCAACAAAAAACTGCGAAGGTAACATTTTGGGGAGACACACAAAAGAAAGCCCACTCTGGCGACTGCCAGGTCGCTGTTTTATGGAAAATATTACTTCACTTTTATATTTTTATGCAGGATCGTGAGTGATCGGCGGTAACAATGAATACACAGAGACTGATATACTGTGCTAGAACAAATGTGCCTTTTATTCCCCGCAAACAGCAATCAACACACTTCAACGCTAAGCAGCAGAATATAATCATCATCAGCGCTTACCTTGACACTAGACCAGAGAGCCGACAGTCCGGGTAAAACGAGCTGCTTAATGGCTGGGCGATCGTACGTATCCCACAGCTGACTCTACCCACACCGTGTGCCGCTCCGTCTTTTATTCGTTAACGAAAAGTTGTGAGCGTGAGAAACCAGGCTGGCCAAGCCCTCTCCCAGGCACCCTCGAAAACATGTTTCCGAAGCAGGGAGGACTGTAGTATAAACAAGGAAGAGTTCAGGACAACAACATATCCTTATATAAGAGGTTACATGAGGACATATCAACCCATGGTTATTTTCCCTTCATTCGCCATGATGCATTTTTTGTCAACACGAGGTCGCGCGCATTATGACGTCAAAAGTATGCAACGCTACCATAGGAGAGGGGAGGGGGTGAGGAGTTGGGCACAGCTTGAGCCACACCCACAACAGATGGACCAACGAGGCAAGTATATTATTATCAGCTCGGACATAGCAAGACTCAACAAAACATGACAGCTTTGCCACAAGCCCAAAACAGCAACACAATACAATAAAGCACAAAATAGTTCTTTACAATATGCAGTACAGGGATTAAAAAAAGTTGCTCCTAATCTTTAAGGATTTCTTTTTTCTTTTTTTTTTTCATTTCAGGTGCATACCATGTTTTGTTTGTGTAGGTCAATGGATGGATGGATATTTTCCTAATTTGACTCATCTGATTTCACTACCTTCTAGACCTACATTTAAAAAGACTTAGTCCTCAAGAAGAGTGAAATATTATAGTTTTTTAGTATTAGTGCTACTCTGCATATTTTTGGGTTCAATTTTAATATACACTAAAGATTTACATCAACAAAAATTCTAAAGCCACAATATCACCATCAATTTATAAACATGTCAGAAATGATGGTACAAGCTGCAAAATCGAATCAAAGTTCAATGTACTATGATCTTAATTGTCTTCATTATTCATTTGTACATACTTAAAAATAAAAAAATAAAAATGTAAGCTAATGATGGTTTGAAAACGAGCAGCAGCTTTTTGGTGCAATATGCTGCTATTTTCACACAAAAAAAAAAAACAGGTGAAAAACACGTCTTTTTTTGTCATTTTTAACATTTGTAGGTTTATGAGATGAAACTGAATGCAGAGATCCCAAAAACAATTAAAACATTTTTACATAAATGTTTTTCACAAGATCTGTTCCGATTAGTCGACTAATCGCGACTATTGTTGGTGATTAGTCGACTAGAAAAATAATCGTTTGTGGCAGCCCTAGCCACTAATATTATCATATATATATATATGGAGCTCATGCTAGCTAAATCTTGGCATGAGGCAAGTTACATGCTGTCAATTACAGAGCACAAATATGAAGACAAACCAAAACCAACCATTCACACTCACACCTCTGGACAATTTCCAGTCTTCAAACGTGCAAGTTTCCATGATACAAACCCCAAATCCTTTTGACCATGACGCCGATGTCTCGGTGGATTCTGATCATTAGCCTAATTGTAATCGCTTAGCATTCTTTGCTATTTACTTTGTAAAACTGCTTCTTTATTAAAACAAAGATATTTTGTTTGAATGTTGCCACACTCTCTAGTTTAAACAGCTTGTCAGTTTACTGCACTTCATAGGAATTCAAAATCAACTGTTTTGACATTATTTTAAGTTTTTGTTTTCACTTTTACCAAAACATCTTGCAGCCTTCCTTTAAAAAGTGAGCTTTCAACTGGCGTGCTATGTGAAGTACTTTTGTGTGCAACACATCATACCTGAAGGACAGTTTTCAGCATAAAAAAAAAAAAAAAAAATTGAGTTAAAGCACATAAAACACTTTGTCAGATGTGAGGAAATGTCATGGCTTTTGTTGACAAAATAAAAAAAAAAGTGAATTCTGTCGTATTCCTTGTAAGAATGTGCCAATTATGTTGGACAGTCAAGGTCATTTTATTTTGCCAGCAATTTTGAGATGCGCTATTTTTTTCCCTTCAAAACTTGATCTGCTCAAATATTCAACTTTTTTTCCCCCCACCAACATCACACAACTACAGTCACACATCCACTGTATGAGCCGAGATGAAAACTCCTGCCTAATTGCTCTCAGCGGGAAGTAAACAGTCATAAAGCAATTAGGGACTGGGAAAGCACAAAGGTGGTGAAAACTCACAAGACAATGACAGAGGTTTTTTTTTTCTCAAGAAGATCGAAGCTGGACTTGAGGCACAAAGCATCGAACCCACCTAAGTGACAAATCTGCTTGCTTTTTAGGATTCTCAACCCTAAAGCAAGCCCTTCATGCTCCCCTTCTTCCCTGTTGCCTTCTTATTTATCTCTCTCCTTTTGGATCTCCCCTCACGCCGAGTCCCCCGTCTCACTTTCTCTCTTTTCCCCTTTCCTTTAATTTTTTTTTTCTTTGAATAATTTACTGCAGCAGGGGAGGGTGGAAGTACGTTTATTTTGAGTGTGTTTGCGCTTTAAACAGAATGCTTAATGATTGCCGATGGGAAAGAGACTGCATTAATCCCATTTATGTTGAGACCTTTTACATGTACTGACACCCGTGGCAGACAGGCAGGGCCAAGACTGTGTGTGTGTGTGTGTGTGTGTGCGCGCGCGCGCACGTTGCGTTGTTGAGGCATTGGGAGCTTTCACCACATACTCATGATCCCCTATCACATCTGTGCAAAGAAGCAACCTTATTACTGTGTGTGTGTGTGGGGGGGGGAGAAACCGCCTGCCGTGTGCATGTACACCTCCATCCTCGATCAAGGCGAGGCCTTTGGGGCAACCCCCTCACACTCACTAGAGTTGATTTGGAAATCTCCTGATGAAATTCACATCTTTCAAAGTGTACGTCTTCGGCATTTCCATAAACGTGGAAAATACTTTGAAAACTCTGGCATTTTATTTTTCCAGAGGAGGCGCTCATTGAATTTCACAGTGTCTTTTAAAAATGTTTTCCTTTGCTATACAGTGTTTTTTAATATGGAATGTTTTGCTTAGTGCTGAAGGTGACCGTCAAGGGTTTACTGTATTTACAAAAAAAAGTATATTTGTGTGTATTATTATAAAATTTTGGGCCAAAAAAAAACACTGATAGATAGTAATTAGGGATGCAAGTACGTCGATAAACGATAATCGTTTTTCGATGCATCGACCGTCATATTAACTCGTTCACTGCCATTGACAACTATTTCTATTAGTTTAACATTTTTTCTACTTTTGTTAATGAAAACCTTTTTTTTTAATTGTACATTTAGAACAGATACAAAATTTGTGATTAATTGTGAGTTAACTAGTGAAGTCATGCAATTAATTACAATTAAAAAATGTAATCGCCTGACGCCCCGATTTTTTAATAATCTTTAAGTCGCGTCAGGCGATTAAATATTTTTTATTGTAATTAATCGCATGAATTCACTAGGTAACTCACGATTAATCACACATTTTATATCTGTATTTCTAAATAAATAAAAAATCTAGGTTTTCATACTCTTGTTAACAAAAATGGGAAAAAAAAAGTTAAACTAATAGAAATAGTTCAAATGAATTTTGACGTCTATAGCCATCAATGGCAGTGAATGAGTTAAGGAGCAGGAGCCCATGAGCATGAGAGATGCAGATACTGAATAGGTATCAGTAACTTAATTTTTAACAACATTGAAAATTAATTGTATTTTAAAAGACAACTGGAAACTTGTCTTGGCCATTTTGGGAGTCAATCAGCATTCAAAATGCTCTTCTTTTTATATTCAGTTTCATTGAATGTCTTCATTTTCTATCATTTTGGTCTATGAGACGAAGTGACGTCAGAACCACAGTAGCAAATTTGCCGGCTAAAACTAAACTAAATTTGAGTAAGCCAGGTTTGATCAAAAGTGATCGGTAACAGCAACTGAATCAGGCTGTCAGCATCAAAGTGTTCAGTCATACGTCTTCTAAACTGCCATTGAAAAGTAATCCGACAGCTCACGCCAGTCAAGGGCCGCTAGTTAGCACTGCTAGCCGCTAAACGCTGAAGCCGCCACTGAATCCTATGCGATGTACAATATAATGTCGGCATAATTAAGTATTTTTTTCAGCACACTTAATTGCTGATTGAACGTGATTTCAGGAGGAAGTTGTGGCGTCGACGTCGGTTGCAACAGTTTGTGACGGCAATATAATTGCCTCAAACCCTGAAAGACAAGTCAAGTCAGCTGTCAAGTCGGTTCAAGGTTTATTTTGAAGCTGGCCTTGTCATTTCGTTGGCGGCGTGTACTGTCATGCATGGCATGAACAATTGTTGCTGCAATTGTCTTGCCTACTACTTCCTGACATTCTACGTGTAAATAAATGGGTATCTGAGGCAAAAAAAAAAAATGCATTGAGCACTTTTTTTTAACCAAGGTACTCAAAAATACTCAAGTACTCGTTTTAGCCCTAATGTTAATGAAGACCTACATAAAGTTCATTTGAACTTGAAAAATCGATTCTCATAAGAATCGCGATTCTCATTTAGTACGAATCAGAATCGATTTTAAATGTCCCAAAATCGATTTTATTTAAATGATTTTATACTGTCTTGCCTTTGTCTCTGTGTGCCTGTATTTGGAGCGCGGTTCATGTTGTACTCGGTTTGGCCACTGAGGGGCAGTGTTGTTCCACGCGGTCTAATACACTGTTAAATTGTAGTCACATTAGAGAGTAGAAGGAAAAAGTCACAATCAAGTTATTCCAATAAAAGTTTTGTTTTTTTTTCAGCGTGGACCTTTTGAGTGATAAAAGTGCCGCAAGTAATTAGCATTAGCGAGTCTTTCTGGAGTAGATCATTACAATTCCTTGCACATCTATAGATTGAAGCAAAAATCATTGTCAATCAAATCATTTTGAATCAAAAATCGTTCTCAATCGAAAATAGATTCTGAATCGAATCGCAGACCCAAAAATCGGAACCGAATCGTGAGACATTCAAAGATTCCCACCCCTACTTATCACTCTAATTACAGAGACAATGTTGCAGCAGACATTTAAATCCTGTAGCATTATACTTTAGTATATAAGCAAAGAGAACTATTTTGCTGAAAAATGTACAAACATTCAAAAGTGGGCAAGTTTGGCAGTTTAAATCTAATTTAAAAACAATTTGGCTATTTGCAAAGTAGGATTTATGACCAAATGGTGTTACTCTACACTTTTGCGTTTTGCAGTCTGTTTGCTTTAATCTCTTAACTTGAACATATTGTTCAGTACCATCATTTGCATCCACAAAAAAAACCATACTGTAATTAATTTGTATGCTCACTCATTAAAAGAGGTGAAATATTCACCTTGGGAGATGCGCGGATGGTAAAACTTTTCACTGCTCCATAGAAGCCGTTGCAAAGTTGCTGTACGACTTGTTGTACGATAAACTGAATTTCCAAGCATATGGCGTAGTCCCCTAAAGATTGACATATGGTGGCACACAATCGCGGTTTATTTTCAAATTAAAGGAAGGAGGGAATGAAGTAAACAAGCTTGTTTCTTCTTTTCCATCCACCCTCACCTCCTTCTCTTCTTCCTCTCCTTCACACGCGTTGTCATCCATCTGGCCCGTCCCCTCTACCCAAATAAAAAAAAGGTTGTCTTCATATAACGAGATGTTCTTTCTTTGTAAGGAAGCTTTCTGTTTTATTGCTCTTGGTCTTTCCAAAGCCAAGCAAACTGTGCATGTGAACATTTAACCTGAGCGCATCATCCTGTCTTTATTTTGAGCAAACTGGATCGGAGTTTTAATAATTACTTTCAACGTTTACAATGTGTTGTGTATATTTATAGCAGTAGGCGTGTTTCTCCAATATGTTTGTTATTTTATTTGACCTCATACCTTATAAAGTGCCTTATGTACAGGTGTGCACAAAAGTGGTGCGCATGTGCACTGAAAATGGAAAATTGTGCACCATTCCGTCACAGCCAAGGTTATTTTAGGTAAAGAAAAATACTATATAAGTAAAGCAAAAAGTGAAAAACATTTTCGTAAACAAAATAAAATAAAGACGAGTGTGTTTTTTAAGGTGACTAATTAAAACTACATTTTATGTTTGTAAAATTAATTCTATAGGCGATGTCTTTCGTTTTTGTTTTTGTCAATTAATTTAATTAATAATTAATTTAATTTAATTCATTCATTCATTCATACATGAGCTTTTGGGGTTGTATTTTTGTATGGCATACAGAAGAAGGAAGGTCCAGCAGTCGTTTGGTTGGGAATTGTAGTTTACTTCACCTTACAATACTTATTGTGACTTTTTTTTTTTTTAATTTATTGAACTAGATAAATATTCCATTACATTTAAAAAAAAAGACCAAAAATGACTAATAACAAAACTAAAATCAATAAAATTAAAATAAAAGCACCATCCACTCTTAAAACGAATGTTTCTTTTTGACGGTTATTTGTCAACTGTAAATGTCTGCAAATCTGGTTTTGTAGCGTGCATGTGTACTTGTTCGATACGAAAACTCACAATCCTTGGATTAATACGAGCCTTTCGTTGGCTTCTCCGGTTGCGCCATCAAAGTGTGCTCACACAATCTGCTCGTTGAGTGACAACTGCCAAGTCTGCCAACATACACACAGCAGAGGATACATGCATACAGTACATACATGACTTGAAAGCATTTGAATGTAACGCGTGTAAAAGTGATGAGAAGTGGCCTTTTCTGCTTATTTAGGACGTTAGTCAGTGGCAGCTCGTCAGCAGTTCTGTCAATAATTCTGCCATGCAAATACACATACCAAGTCACGATAAGAGTAATTTAGCAACCGTACTTTCAAAATTGTACTCTCACAAGCTTCACTTGATCGGACAAAGCAAAGAGCGGGCAAAAATTATTATTTTTAATCAGAATAATAACATCCTAGAATTTTGGTTAATCGTGATTAATTACTGAATTAAAAAGACTTTTTATTAACATTTTTTGCCCGCCAAATTTGAAGAGCGCTTATTATGTGTTAATTCTTTCTACATTTAATGTTATCAGGATGTCATCCACATTTTTTGATTGACTGCATGCTCCCATCCTCTTCTTTTTCTAATAAATTCATTACTTGCATGATTTAAAATGAGAAAAAAAAGAGAGCAATGATGATGACATTAACATTCGGTAAAATTACCGAAAGAACAATAATGAGCTCTCCAAAAAAATAAAAAATAAAAAAAATAAAAAAAAATAAAAAAATAAAAAATAAAATAAAATAAAATAAAATAAAATAAAATAAAATAAAATAAAATAAAAATGAGAAAGAAATGACCCCAGTATTTAGACTAGAACAAATATTCTGAATGTCGTCCACGCTGCTATCTATTAAATGATTTACTTGCATGTAGTTATGTTTATAAGCTACTTTTAACGTAACCATCCGCTGTCAAGATGAAGGATTAGCTGCGGTCAAAATTATTAGTGTGAATAATTTTGTGTGTGTGTGTGTATATATATATATATATATATATATATATATATATATATATATATATATATATGTGTTAACATTTTGTAGGCGCTTTAGTACGTTATTAACTCTAAAGCTTACCATCCAACATTACCGTCCCTCCCTTACCAAAACGTATGTTATTGCAAAGTGCAAACTATAAGATTGATCTCATGCTGTTTAAGTTGATGATCAATATGTAAGAATAGCATTGCTTTTACATATGCCCCATGTAGGTTATTTATGATGTGTACTTATGTAGTCATAGGATAGGAATGATTATTTTAAATAAACCGGATGCACGTGTGGAGTCTGTGAGTGTTTTGAAATCATCTTTATGCTAATCCACTTCCACGCCTTGACAATCCAAGTGAGGAGACGCATTTGCATAACTAGCTAGCGCAACGAACAACAGGGGGTCTGCGAGGCGCGTATACGCCACTTAGGTGTGTGCACGCGCACGTGAGAGAAAAGAGCTTTAAAAAGACAAAATGTCATTCTTCTACCTCGTTTGCTCTTCCGTTGTGTCGCGTTGTGGGTTTCTGACTGCTGCTTGAATCTCATTTGCGCCTTCAAAAGCGCGCCTTCTCCGAGGCGACCACACGCTCCCAGAAACAAACACAGCATTTCTCACGTGGCGCAACGTGAAGCTGAGAGAGCTTCTCATGACTTGATCATTTGCCCTTTATTGAAAGAGAGAAGCAAATATGAACATAATCTTTATTGTCATCATTGCTCTTGTGTTTGTTTATACTATCGAGCATGACTCCCGCAAGGACTCTTGGAGGGGCCGGCGTTGACACACACGCGCGCACACACACGCACACGCGCGCGCGCGTCGAATGCTAGTAGCCACTGCTGGCACCACGCCATCCTGTCTGGCCCTGTCTATTTGTAGGGGGCGAACTGTCTGCCCTAATCAGTGCCAACATGTCGCCTATATGTACGCTGCTCCAGGGGGACCTGCGCGTGCGTGCGTGTGCATGCGCGTGTGTGTTTCCGTCTGTTCAGCCAAACAGGCGACCCACTGACCATGTGGGCACAACAGAGCTCATTACGCTTGCAACCCTAAGACCATTTTTACTTGTGTACCAGGTTTTTATGTGTGTGGTTACGCAAAGCAATGAGTAATAAATAAATATAGGCCTACAGGGGAGAGGCTTTAAGTGTATACCGCTTAATCCAAATGCATTGAACATACAATAGGAAGTGTACAGTTAATGTGGCTTACGACATGATTCATAGTGTACAATTTGGTTGACGTGCATGTTTAAGATGATGACATCATCTTGTATATTGCTGTGAAAACTCCAGAATGAAATCATATGTAAATGAGAAGACTTCATAAACTATGCCAGTGATTTGCAAATACGGGCTTTTATTCTTTCAATAGTTGTTCCCATGAGAATTCACTACACTGTCATGGAAACAAAATATTTGGAATTTTTAATTCAACAAATGTAGTCAGTTGGACAATCCGAAATGCTGAATTGTGTTGAAATTCTATCAAATTGACGCTGTTTTGTGAAAATATTTTTTTTCATTTTTTATATTGTTATGTTTTTGGGATGAAATTGAATGTGGACATCCCAAAACTGTCCAAATGTATTTAAAAAAAATTTTTTTTAAACAATTGAAAAAAAATTGGGGAGAAAATGGACATAAGTGTTTTTCACATAGTAACAACAAAATGATAGTATGTGCAAAAATAAACACATATCCACAAGTTTTTTTTATTCTGGATGGATGGATAGATAGATAGATAGATAGATAGATAGATAGATAGATAGATAGATAGATAGATAGATAGATAGATAGATAGATAGATAGATAGATAGATAGATAGATAGATAGATAGATAGATAGATAGATAGATAGAAATTCACTTAATTCATTGTAGTATGTCACTTTGTGACAACAACCTATTAAAAACGGGAACATTCTCTCTTCTTTTTTTTTTAGTTTGACAGTTGATAATAACGCCAAAACAAGTTATGTTCAAACCAACATTACATAATCCGGTCTCCCACTGGCTAAATTTGTCCTTCAATATTTGCCAATTAAAGCAATTTTTCTCTCTCATTTTTTTGAATTTGATTTAATTAAAACAGGACAAAAGCATGATAGATGTTTGACATACATTTACACCTCAAACAATCCTCATGTCTGTGTCTGGACATGAAAGTCTAGGATTATAGAAGAAGAATCTCTCAAAGACATTAAGGACAACATAGCACGATTTTGACCAACTTTAGTTTTAATTAAAAAAAAAAAAACTCTCTTTGAGCTGGATTTGGGAGATTTAACTGTTTTATGTACATAAGAGTATGATAGGAGATTTTCCTAAAGCTGAGTTTTTGCTTTTCATGTGCTCACATCTCTTCTGAAAAGGCACAAAGTGGTCTGTCTCCAAAGCCCTTATGGTGGTAATTGGCCTTCTCTCTTATCATGACTGGCATTTGCACATATACTGACACTCTGCTTCTTGCTGGCATTTGCCGATGAGGTGGAAGGCCAGCATTATACACACTGCCGCTCCCACTATGGACACACACACAGTTTGACATGGGTTTGCAATAGCGCACAACCGTGCACGGGGGGATCGAAGGTCTTTGTCATTCACGTTATGGCTTTGAGAGTTTTGTGTGCATGTGTGTGTGATCTTGTCCCCCAGGCAGCAGCAGCAAAGGGAAGTATCGGAGTTGACAGTGAGCGCGCTCAGTAGGTTGCCTGGGTTATGAAACACTGATCTTTATGTCAGCTTGGAGGAATGGAATCACCCTTTTCTCTTTCAATCCATGTTGTGTATGTGTGTGCGATGAGTAGAGGCCTCGACGCGGTTTTGAACTGTGTCACTTTGTTGTAAGTAACTGCTTAATGCTTGTCTGTATTCTTGTTTGATTTGAGCCCTGTGAAGCTTCCTATTAAATGTTCCTTTCCTGTTCCACAAGTTTTCCGCTCCCTTAAGTGAATTCATACAGTTTGAGCAACACACTAAGGCTCTGTTCACACGGAAGCAAAGCCGGCTACGTTCCTCAAAACAATCCTGCACGCACAGAAACGTTTCAAGGCATGCGTGTGTCCAACAGAAGACGCTGAGGACGCTTAATGGCTGTAATGTATATGCCAAGTCTGGAGTGGCGCTGTAGGGCAGCCACAGGGAGTTAATGGAAAGCGTAGAAGAATCAGCAAAGAAGACAAACCAATCTGAATAGCCATTAGGCCAAGACTTTTGAAGCCGCGAGGCCGCCATATTACTCCTCCCAAGAAACGTTTCTCGGCCTACGATCCTATACATTTACAGTATCAATATATATATATATATATATATATACTAGTCTCTAGGCTAGTGCTCGTATACGAGCTGTAAATGTTTAATCTGTACGTATATGTATCGTTTATACAGTAGTCTGCTTGTGAGATGGGCGGAGTAAGATGGTGTTTTGTGGAAATCACTACTTCACTTTTATATTTTTATGTAGGATCGTGAGTGATCGGCGGCAACAATGAATACACAGAGACTGATATACTGTGCTAGAACAAATGTGGCCTTTATTCCCCGCAAACAGCAATCAACATACTTCAACGCTAAGCAGCATAATATGATCATCATCAGCGTTTACCTTGACACTAGACTGGAGAGCCGACGGTTCGGGTAGAACAAGCTGCAAAACGGCTGGGCAATCGTACGTATCCCACAGCTGACTCTACCCACACCGTGTGCCGCTCCGTCTTTTATTCGTTAACAAAAAGGGGTGAGCGTGAGAAACCGGGCTGGCCTAGCCCTCTCCCAGGCACCCTCGAAAACATGTTTCCGAAGCGGGGAGGACTATAGTATAAACAAGGAAGAGTTCCCAGGTTGATTCCGCCCTTTAATCCCAGATTGTTGGGCACCTGGACTCGTACAACAGTTCAGGACAACAACATATCCTTAAATAAGAGGTTACATGAGGACATATCAAACCATGGTTATTTCCCATTCAGATGGCCAGCCTGTCGCTTCAAGGGCGTGTATGGGCTATCCAGTGGTAGATACAGATCAGTGAGACGAACACAGGAGAACGGGTGATTCCAGTACAACGACATCACGCAGAATATTTTTGCTGTAAAAGCTTAGGAGGTTGCACAAAACGACTACGGCACGGCGAGAATTGGAGCATACGTCATCAAACTGGAGGAGTATCCCGCATATGGTGTCCACATTCGAACATACGGGCTGCGTTTTGAAATCTTTCCACTCTGGAGGCCGGGTTCCAAAAGTGATCAGTTTCAAGCTCCGAAACGGCGCCGCCGTGTGGACGAACTGCCCAAACGGTAAGAAACTTGTGCGGATACATTGAAATTGGCTTTTGTGTGGGCGGGGCCTCAATTGTGCTTCTCAAATGTTTAATTGTAATAGGCGGCAGGTGTTCCCTCATGGCACGCACGCGCGATACATTTGGTCCCTTAACAGGTTGAAGCTCTGATCACCATTGAAAGTGTTTGGATTCAAAACACAAGGCGAAGATCCAAGTGCTGCTTCTCCTTCCATTTGTCACCAGGAGGGGGGTAACATATTCATCTATCTCCATCCATCAATTTATTCATTCATCCAATTCTACCCATCAGGAGTTGCATGACTAAAGATTTTTTTGCAGTTGACTATAATGTGGTGAAAGTCAAGTCTACATTGACTAGTCGATGACATAATTGATTGCGTGAATGATTAAAAATAGAACTACTTAATAGAATTAGTTAACTTCAACCTGTAAACTTAATGAAGTATATGTTCACTTGGGCTACGTTTATTTATTTATTATTTATTTAGACGAGTGTTTATCAGGCAAAATAGGCATGCATACAATAACGCAATAAGTGTGTGGAATTCTATTGTGTATGCATGCCAGGCAGCTAGGTGGTGCTGTGATGTAACTCCCTGCACTGGCACATCCATGCGACGTAAACGCAGATCTGAGCGGAGTTTGGGGCCGTGTATGGGAAGGTCACGTCAAATTTTTACGTATTCAAGCCCCGAATATGTCATCACTGTCTAAACAAAAGGCACTTATGATAGAATATTTTGGAGTTCCTTGTCTTTTAATGAAGAGAGCTATTCTGTGCGAGCTGGTTAGTTCCCTCTCCAGTGATTACTGTGATGGGCCTCTTTCATTATTAAGCCAAGAACGCTCTTGTGTCATTAAGTTGTGAACTATGACTCCATAGACCTGACCTTCACTCAGTCAACACTAACATGTGGCCACTGTAGGGGATGTCAATATTCAGTCTTGCCAAGACGGTCAATAATTGACGATTTCAGAACAATCTAAACTCAAATTGGGCACTGCGGGAGTGCTGAGTGCTGAGTGTCGAGTGTTATAGCTTTACTTTTAAAACTGCATGCAAATGAGTTATTTTCTTCACCGTTGCTGGAAACATCTACATAATGTACTGTTAAAGCAGAATTTTAGTCACATCTTATCTTATTCATACTTCTGTCAAATATCAAAATGTGAGGGCAAGATGGCCATTGTTAGTAATGCACCATGAAGTTTCTCGAGCAATTGAAACACTCCCCCCACGAAATTATAGAAAATGATATACTTCTGTAGCATTTCTGAGTATCCTTAAATAATGTTTGTTTGCCTTCTCTTTTTTGTCCTCAAAGTCACAATATGTGGTCATTTTACCTTAAAATTAAGACTTACGTATGCTGTACAAATGATCGTATGCTGACTTGTGATAAGGAGACCAGCATCTCTACCAGTGTGAGAGCATCTCTAGATAACATAATTCATTGGCGAATTATGATTGCACATTTTTCATTTGAAAGCAAACCTCTCACAAAGCCGCCATCGCCGCTGACCCACCATTAAAAGAGGACTTTTTGTCCTTTCAACACACCCAGAAATGTCAATTAACAGCACCGTCCTTCATTTGAATATAACTGATTACTATGCGGCTCCTGCTCTTACATATTCAAAATGGGGTTCTCAATCCAATTAAATGGGCAATGTGCTGTAAAGGCGTGGGCAAACATGATTGAAGGCAGAGCTTAGGATGACAAACAAGAGCAGTCGGAGGAGATGGGAAAGAGCTTGCTGTGATGTTAATGGAAGAGTGTGTGATGATCACTGATGGAGCATTATTGTGTGGAGGTGTGTGTGCAAGCAGCAATATGAAATTCGGGTTATGATTCAAGGGGGCTAATAATAAGTCTAAGATCAAGTTATATCACGGTTTTACATGCTTGCAGCAACACCGACGCACTTTTATGAGTGTACGCTTTGTGTGGGTACGCTTTAATTTGGTATGTGGAGGTAACGATGATGGTTAAAACACTTAAAAACAAACATATGAACATTACCGTATTTTCTGGACTTGAAGTTGCACATTGTTTATAATAAAATTAGAGCTTGGACTCGCAGATAAACAAAAAACTAAAACGCATTAAATCATATGAATAACTGAACATTGACTCTGTTTCAGTAGGTGGCGGTAATGCACAAAAGTATCTGTAAACCGATAAAACAGAGTAGAAGAAGAAATGGAAGAAGACGTCATGGCAACTAATGGGTGACGTATGTTGTTAGTTTACTGCCGCCTCTCATGGTAGCAAACAAAGGGGCCCTCGCCCCAGCTAGCGCGCTAGTTTAGCATGCAGCATTCGTTTCAACAAGGATTTACTAAATACAGTACCAAAAGGCGCAATAACCGACCAGGATTCTATCTTTGGCCACACAATGCAAGATTCTAATCAAGGTAAGCCATTTTAACCTAAAAGGAAAAAAAATTCTATAGTTAGAAACGGAAGTTTTGAATCTAACCGTCAATACATTTAGGGAATAGGGATTTTTGGGTGTGAGTCCGAGCTCTACTGTTCTTGGTCTCAGTTTTTGTAAACTAAATTTGCCCCAAAACTCTGACTCATAGTCCAGTGTGACTTATGTATCGCTGGCGTCGGGCCAAAACCTCATAAGTCACAATTTGGCAAATTTCACATGATACATTTTCATATTTCATAGTATTTACAGAAGTAGTCACAGTAGATAAAATGGAGCGAAGATCTCCTTCCTTAAATCCACTGTGGTTTGTAGCACTTTCTGTTCTTCTTGCTGGCCCGAAAGGAGCAGCGCCTTGTTTCGAATACCGTGACGTGTGCATTCGGTATCGCTCGGCTTGACTCAGCTACCCGTTCAAGATACGTTCGGCGTTGCTTGGGTGTTTGGACTTTATGACATATTTTTTGACCGGTGTGACTTATATTTAGGAAAAATACGTCGGAAAAATACGGTAATTAAAGTCATTGCAATAATATTGTCCATCTGTTCAAGAGGGAGTGTTTTCAGTTCTGTTGTTTAATCAGTGTGGTTAATCTAAAGGCTAATGGAAAGAAATAAACTTAGCATGCAATTTATTACTGTAGCGTTATGGAAAAAAAATGATGCATACATTGGCTAAATATATCACACACAATTCTATGCGTTAATTTTTTGTATGTCTATAATTGTGTGTGCACGCCTTCATGTGCCCTTGGTTCAAAACCCAATCAGAGTCTTTAAGATCCGTGCTCAGGAGCAGCCTGATGCTGTTCTGTCAGACTATCTGTCTAATGAATGCCTCGGCGTCCCACCGGCTCTCTAAATATGTGCAGTGAAATGAGCTGAAACACGGACCTTAATTAAAAAGTGAAGACCCACGAAGATGTGATTAAAAGACCGCTCTGCGGATTATCGTGACGAAAGTGTCTCGGAAAGCATACAAAAAGAGAAAAAAGGACGTGGTATGGTGGGGGTATTGTGATAAAGTGATTAAGGTGCCACATTCCGTCTTTTTTACTTTCATGGCCATCAAATTGCTTTATACAGAACTGCTCTGTGTTATTCAGTTGGCTTTGTGCCTCACAAAGCAAGTTTTCTTCTGCAATCTCCTCATACAAATCACTGCACTTCCATATGTGCCTTGTGTGCTGTTTATGGCTTTACTTTTATTTATTTATTTATTTTTTTTAACTCAGACACAATCTGCTTCTTCCTCAGGTCATTGAATCGGTGGAGGCTGGTGTCTGTGAATCTCTCTCTGCTTCGTCTGTCCTTTCTTCCTTTCCTCAGTCTCTCCTTTGGTCTCTTGAGGTCTCCCTGATTTGTTGGAATTTAGATGTTTCTGGGGTTGGTGAAGGACTCTGGTTGGTGGCCTGGTGGGTGGTGTCTGGATTTCACTTTTCCTTTCTTTTCTTTGGTCCTTCCTCAGGTCTCCTGATGGCCTCACGACTCTGACTGGAAGTGTTCGGTTTAGGTGAACGGTATGGGATTTTTTAATAGGTTTTAGGTGAACTAATGAATACACACACACTCACACACACGCACATACACATGCTCACCTACATACAAAATAAAAAAAATAATATATATATTTTTTAAATATTTATGGCTTTACTGAGTCAACTAGAATAATAATCTCTAAATGTCACTTCTGTGATTGACTGACAGCAGTTAGCGCGTCAATTAGGTCTGTGGGAGTCGTACCGTCAGGTGATTAACGGTCTACTTTGTCCTTTTCATTCCAGTCAGCACTCAGCTTTAATGACTCGTGTCCTTTTATGGACACTGCATTGTTAAGCAGCCATAATGATGTTCTTATTAATAATATACGCATTTATTATGGCTGTTTCGTTTCACTTCTTCCTTTCAGTTGGCTTTGCTTACTGTGCTCAGTTTGATATTCTGTTATGTGTACTTGGATTTTAGTGTGACCTCCACCAGGGAGTGTTTTTATGCAAAATCCATT
This sequence comes from Vanacampus margaritifer, assembly GCF_051991255.1. NCBI lineage: Eukaryota > Metazoa > Chordata > Actinopteri > Syngnathiformes > Syngnathidae > Vanacampus > Vanacampus margaritifer. The sequence continues at coordinate 13,173,367 of NC_135440.1, read as the reverse complement.
TAAATTATTTCAAGGGTCATTTACCATATATTTGAAGGCTCAAAATGTTTTTGTTTTTTTCCAGGCGATGTTAACCCTGTGAATTTTCCCCAAATTGTCTTAATTTCTCTTTCGCGTCACACAAACATCCTAAACCGTTACAGTACCGCTTACTCACTGAGAACATATTGACTTTAACTGTGATCAGTAGATTTATAATAATGATACATATATCTGTAGACAATATACTTTTCTTTCCTTGGTATTGGATATACTTGCAGAAGCAGTACTTTACATGATTACTATGTTTAAAATAGTGTTGTTCCGATACTGTTTTTTGACCCCCGATACCCAGCTTTGCAGTATCTGCCGATGCCGATACCAAACCGATACTTAAGGGTTTTTTTCTCAACATGAAAAAGCTGTCCTGCCATTGGTTCAGAGCATTCAAGGGCCAATAGGATATCTTAGCTCGGCATGCAGTGAACATGTCACACTTCAGTGAATGCCGTGCATGAGCAAGACACAAGATGCTGCATCCAAAGTCCTATATTAGCCTCAGAATGATATGAATGGTGTCAGCGTGTTACTTGTTAGTACTCACCGATACCACTGTTTTAATGCAGTATTGGGGCCTCTGCCGATACCAGTATCGGTATCGGTACAACCACAATTTTGAACAGGCACCTTTACATCACCATAACATCAAGACAACAACTACAATAATAATAATAATAATAATAATAATAATAATAATAATAATAATCCAGCCAACCATTATCTGAACCGCTTGTCCTCACGAGGGTTGCGGGCGCGCTGGAGCCTATCCCAGCTGTCGTCGAAATGATAATAATTGATTTGGAATACTTCCAAATGAAAAAGGAACTGTAAATGATAAAAACCTGGACTAGTATAAAAAAAGGAGGAAAGTTATTGTAGCTGTTGCAACAGGCCACTGACTCCCTCTTCAATTTACTATGCTCAAATTGTTATAATACACAGTGGTGGAAACACAGGATTGCCATTCCCATCCAATTACCAGTACTGTATAGCCAATTGAAGTCATAGCGATGTGAACGTCATGACTGACAAGGGTTCATTTCATTTTTGGCGTTAAAGGGATACTTGACTCATTGAGCCCCATTTAACAGTAAGAAGATAATATTTTGTCTATAATTAATGTGATAATTTCATTGTTTTTCATGCACAATTAAAACCTTAAAAAAAAAATCCACTTGCTTTTTCGACTGAACATGGCATCACCTGTGCTGAGCAAATAGGTAATGACCAATCATGGCTCAGTTTGCTGACCAAACCCAGAAAACAGGTGAGCCGTGATTGGCAGTTAAAAAAAAATAAAGTCATCACATTAATGATTGACAAGATATTATCTTCTTACAGTTGAAAGTCGCTCAATGAGTCAAGTTTCGTGATGGGGCCCTAACGAATACAGTCGTTTTTTTCTTGAGGCCACAAATTCCTGGCAGCGCCTCTGATCAGGTGAACACAAGTCTACTGCTTGGTCATCACTTGTTTCTTTTGAGACCAACCAAATCTTGCATTTCCAGTAGATGCCAGGGAACTCAAATTCATATTCTTACTGTAGCTTAAAAAAAAAAATCGCTTTTATATTATAGCTGTTAATAGACTTTTCCCATTACACTCACTCTGACCCTATCTCCTATTTTCTATCCCTTCTCTGCCACTGCATCATTTTCTCATGACCTGGAGTGTGTATGCAAATATCCTCTGCCTGTTTCAACATCTGGTTCGCCAGTGCGTGCCTGTCACTTCCGATATCAATCAAATCTTTTCACAGACTATCATGCATGCTAAGTGGGATTGTGTTAGATAACACAGAGATGCATACACGCTGCTTTCCAAAGATAATCTCTTTAACATCAGTGAGATTAAAGCCAGGGAATCATATCAATAAGATCCGTGATCTACTTGCTCTTTTTTCTTTTTTTTATTAAATCCCTCCTGAATGAGATGGGAATGGGATAGAAAGTAGGAGTGCCTCGTGATTGGAGAAGGGAAGGAACACGGGTGACAAACTACGAGGAGGAGGATTTCTTCTAACTTCTACGGTTTGTCTTCTCTTTTCATTTCAATGTCATGGAAGATATAGGAATAGGGATTGAAGGACGGGATTAGTGAATGATGAGGATATATGGGAGGGCTCAAATGGAAGAAAAAAGGAGATCAGATGTACTGTAGATGAGAGAGCAGAGCATGTTGACATTAAGGACTCTTGCAGCCTAACTGCGCATGGGTGGAGTTTTCTTTCTTTTGGCATTTTCGTAGTTAGAAATTTGCAATTGCGCCTTTGTGGGACTGAGCACAGCCGACTTGATTCCCGGCCAATTGAAGCCCACCACATCGACGCAGGAGAGGCGTGCGCATCATGGAAGCATAACGGACATCGGCTGCATGTAAAGTTTAGAAAGAATTGCCAGAAGATCTCCACTTGCAGATGATAAAGTTGGCCGCTGCAAAATGGGCACCTAAACGTATCATTCTAACTACAAGATATTTTGAGCCCTCTATTTCATGAGTATAATATTTTTTTCCCATTAAACCTCTAACGTATATGATCTGATACGTGCATTGCACTGATAATCCATTAAAGGGCAGTATCACCCAAATGATGGCTTTTCCTTCGACCTTGCAAGATGGTCACAATTGAGAAAGGAGCGACACCTGACTGAAGATTTTCTTTGTCAAATATAGAGTAGTTAAGGTAAGAAAAAGTTGAAAAATGTTACTTAGACAACATTAAAAGAAATTAATGGGTGGATATGATGTGAAAGTACTCAATATTTTTGACTAAATGTTTTAGTAAAACCGTGTTAAAAGTAAGTGTATAGAATTAGAAACAGTAGGTGTATAAAGTCATTTTATGCTGAATCAGTCAACTGCTACTTTTTGCATTTGCCATGTAATCAACCAAACTAATAAAATGTATAAATTATATAATTGATCATACATAATCAACGACATCATCCACAACAGAGGTGCAAGTTCTGCACAGGCCACTTTGCCTATGTCTACTGTAAGAAATGCAAAGTAGACCTTTTTCTGAACAAGAACAGAAACTGTTTTGAGACTTTCTACTATTCTAAATGTAAAAAAATTGTGACCCACAAAAATAAAGATGTTTTCAGTTACTTTGGTGGAGTTCTCAAATCACAATAGTGCATGACAGCAGTTATACTAGACTTATTAATATTGGGAAATATTCTTTCTGATTTCTGGGACTACTAATATGTTTGATTATTATTTATTATTGTATTTTTCACAGTTAAAAATGTACGGATTTAAAGCATTTTGACCAGATGTATCAAGTATGACACAAATCAAAAGTCATATGTGAAAGTTGATTAAAAAAAAAAACAACATTTTTTTTTTTTAAAATACTCTTTTTACAAAGAATCAGAATTTTCTCTCATATATTTCATGGTTCAGGCTTTATAGGCTTAAAGACCACCTGTTATGTGTCCGTGTGTGACAATTGAAGTGTGTCTGTATGTCTTGCCCTCTGACAAAACCCTGAGCCGAAATTTCATCAAACCCTCCCACGTTATGATCCACTGTTCTGTATAATAAGTACTCTATTTTGTTCTTTTTTCTAGTGTCCAACGGTGGTTTGTTCCCATTACTTATGCTCAAAACACTATACTTTTATTCACACACATAAGGAATTTGGCCTTTGACAATTATACACAGTATTGAATGTGAAAAAGCTCTTTTCATTTTTCCATAAAGTCTTAGCATTCCAGCAATGAATGGCGCTAATTCTAAAAGGTGAGTTCCATGCATGCACTCTTTGGAATCGAAGGCAACAAAGAAGCTTTTTCAGCTGCTATACGTAAGTGATGAGACGTGTGGTTAAATGTATAACCTTGCTTCCACCTTTGTGCTCTCGTCTCTTCTACCGTGTTTCTATGTCTCACTGCTTTTCTTTGACTATGGTCGCAATGAAAACTAAAAGTCACATCACTTTTCTTTCCTCGGCATGCATTCCTTTCGGCAGCTGTCAGCCCTGTAGTTTGCCCTAATACGGTACTCATTAATGGATTCATTAAACCTATATAGGGTGCTGCTTCCCTGGCATGTCAGCTGACACGTGCTGTCACCTGCACTGCGGTGAGAACATTCAGCGCTGAAAAGGTCACGGTGCCAGCACATGTGTGGAAGTGAGAGTTTGCAGCCTTAATGCACAGATGTGTCACTGTCCGTCCTGCTTGCTGTCAGCACTACACGAGCTTCGCGTGTTCCATTCTCTGCCAGTGCAACTGCAAATCTCTTCGCTGCCAACCTGATGCAAACTCGAATGTGCACTTTGCTAGACATGTGACAACTCATCCTCTTAAAATGAAAAGCGTGCAAATCACTGTTGTATTTTCACTTTTGAAGATGCTCGGATACTTCCGAATTTTAAAAGGAGACATGCATCCCCCCTCCAAAGTCTAAAACTGTTTCCAGGTGTCTTAACAAAATCTGAAACATGTTTTTGTCAAAACATCTTGACCACCCTCTATCTTTGCCTCGTTTAAATAAGGCTGTTTGGTGGACCAAAGAAACTTCAGGGTGCATTTTCACTCACGGAGGCTGCACTAACCCATCCACAAGCTTTCGAATTACACTTGCCAATAAGAGTGTAAGTGCCCTGCCCAAAAAATACCTCAGCCCTCGACCCCCATGTTGACAACTTTACCAATCGTTAGTAGCTAAATCTTACAACACTGTTAGTGAATGCAAATCTGTGCAAACACTGCAGCTCTGCTTACCATTTCGCTTGGCATCATAATATTTCCATGGAATCTTGAAAATGGCGGATCTTTATGCAGTCTACATGGGGGGGGGGGGTCTGTATTATGTTAATTAACAGATATGTGTTTAAAACAAAATCACAATAAGCAGAAAACAAAAACTACTTTTTGTGTAATATAACTAGGGATGGGCGAGTACCGATACCAGGTATCGTATCGGGCCGATACCAGGACACATTTCAAGTTATTGATACTCCTGACAGATATCGATACTGGTATCGACCCCCACTCTTGTGGCCGTTTTTTGGTCAGGAACTAAAGGCTGAAATGGTTATTTGGCATTTATTGACCGCCACAGGGGGCTCCGGAAAGAGAGCACCAGTCTTCAGTTGTACTCAACAATTTAATTAACTTGAATTAATTGGAAGTGCAAACAGATCTTTGTATATTATATAGCAAGGAAATTTTTATATAATTGGGATATACAGGTTTAAAAAATATATATATTTATCTGTCATTGTTTTTTTTTTTTTAAATGTTATGTGTCATAAGTACTAATGGTATCTGCACTTGGTATCAATATCAGTAAGTACTGAAAATTTTTGATTTCTAAAAAAAAAAAAATGTTAGAGAACATCCCAACATATAACACTTGATGGGTGGTCAGGCAGTCCAGAGACTTTTTTTTTTGTTACTTCTTTTGGAAGTAACTAAATACTAAGATGTATTTGCACTGGTTTCCTTTCTTTCTTTCTTTCTTTCTTTCTTTCTTTCTTTCTTTCTTTCTTTCTTTCTTTCTTTCTTTTTTTAAGGCACATTAAGCAATAGGAGAAAAATATCATAGTACTGAAAAACAAATGTAAATAACATCTTTGGAAAACATTTTGCAAGTCATGAAAATTCATTTGGGACACATTTTGGCATTATTAGCGTGAGTTTTTTGCATTCTCGATTGCCGTGCTCCCGTGGAATGGGCTCCCCCTTCACCCAATCTCAAACCATGTGATTTTTTTCTCCATAGTGTATGGAACAGGGCCTCAGGATCTCCTTAAACTTGAAGAACGGATCAGGAACGCCTGTGCCTCCGTGATTCCTGAAATGTTGTTGGATGTTGTTCAGGCATGTTTGAAACGGTGGCTTGAATGCTTCAAGAATAGGTGGTGCACATGATGAGGTGCACCACTTGCTAATGGATGAATAGAACATTCCAAATCAAAGATGGCACCCCAAATATTCTCAGCTAACATAGGATACCAAAAAGAAGTTTATTTAAGTATACTTGAAGTATACTCAAAATTAGGAGAGTATACTTCCAGTTGACTTTTTCTTGTACTTTTTGGAAGTGTACTGCACCAAGTAAATGTTAAGTATACTTGTAAGTATACTAAAACATATATTAAAAGTTTACATACTGTAGTACAAGTCCGGTCCTCGAGAGCCCCTATCCAGCCTGTTTTCCATGTTTCCCTCCTGCAGCACAGCTGAATCTAATAATCAGCTAATCAGCCAGCTTTGCAGGAGCCTGACAAGGATCTTGATCATGAATCAGGTGGGTTAGTGGTGAGAAACATGGAAAAGAGGCTGGATAGGGGCTTTTGAGGACCGAACTTGGGCACCCCTGATGTACAGTAGTACTGTATATACTTAGAAGGCACTCGCTAAGGAACCAAAGTTATAGGTTACATTTATTTATACAGCCCTAAAGGTCATTTGGCTAGATAGCCAGAGGTTATGATTGCTACCTTTACTATCTGTGTTTCCTGGTTCGATCCCTGTCAATTTAGCACTGGGCTTTTTGCTGTGAACTGAATAAGTGTACCACAAAGTATACTTTGAAATATACTTAATAGTGTACTTAAATATACAGTACTATAAAGTATGCTTAAGTATACTTATTAATATACCTAAGTATACTTTTTAAGTGTACTAAAATGTTCACATTTAGTTGACTTAGTTTACTTTTAATGCAAGAATAAGTACACTTGAAAAAAAAAACTTAGGTATACTTAAGTATACTCTATATTATGTACTTAAAGTATATTACTTTTTGGTAAGGGTTACCCTGTACGGCAAAATCTAAAGACAACCTGGACCAAAACGCCCAGTGTCAGAAATCATAGCTCTCAAGTACACTAAAAATGACCCAAAACACACCACGGGAAATAATCAAGATGGCTGCAGCGATGGAAATCCTATTGAACATCTGATTATAAGAGTGGGCTAAAATATTAGCTTCCTGACAACTTTTCAGCAAAGAGACTTGGATAGAACACCTTTCTCCACAATAGGGAAATACAAAATAGACCGACATGGTTAATACACAACAAGTGTTGATTACAATGTGCGAAAGTGTTAGAGTCTCTTCACTTGATTCCACTGGAGTGTGACTGCCTGCTGTTATTTACATGTTTTAGTGTGAAAATACACACAATGTGCCAAGTTAGCTTAATGTAGCTCAACCCACTATCACTCATTGTCTAAGTCGTGAACGTCATATAGGCAACACCTATATAGCGGTTCCAACATGTACAGTATATTATATACAGTATAAGATCCTTTATTGCTATTTTTATTATTATATACACTTTTAGCCTAACCGTGCTCCATTGGACTTTTCTGCCAGCCGTCCCTCATTCTCTTTCCACTTCTGCCCGCCTGGCCTGCTGAACTATAAATAAATTGAAGGAGATGTATGATCGGAAATTAATTTATCTGCCTGACGCGCAGCCCTCGACAATTTCCAGGGCAATATGTAAGTGTTTGAAGTGTGAGGCAGAGCTAGGTTGCGGCTAACACCGTCTTATCAAAGCAGAGAGGCCTGGATGGCGAATGCAAGCAGGCTGGTGGCTATTATTCACTGTCATGCCTTCAAGAAGCTTATCACTGAGCCACCAATAGCCAGCAAGTGAGTAAAGCCTGTTTCTGTATCTGTGCCTCCATTTGGATGCAGATGTTTGACACGTCAACACAAGTACGTTTGCATGCGTCGCCCTCTTTACCGCACGCACACACCTCACAACCTTTACTTTTTCCTATACTCGCTTGACTTGTAAGCCAAGCACAGGCTGGTGTAGACAAAATTGGACTTGACATACAATCACGCAGACTCTGCCTGTCAACCTCCCACAGCCAAAGTCATGCACACACATACACACAAAACGAGCACATGTACACACACTGGACTGGTCCCAGCGCCTGCCATCTGCGTGTGTTTGTATGTTGGCCTATTGTACCAGAGAATGTGTGATATTAATGTGCGAAATTGAATCAATGGGTGTTGAAATGAGTCTTTTGATATTTGGAAAGTACAGAAGGTCAGGCTGTTACATGCTGTCAGGGCCAACGTTGTTCCTCACAAGAAAGTTTGCAATGAATGTGGAACTTGGACGTAAATCAGTGAGTTATTTCAGAGCCAAAATGACTTTTTCAAACGATTGATTTGATAAGTGGATAGGAATTGGTTTCAACTCAAATAGCAGAGACTGGCACATTTTATGATAACTTTTTTGTTGTTGTTTTTAAAGCTCTGTTTAAATGTTTTTGTCTTACCTTTAGGAAGTTGAATGTGACATTTATGAACATTACCTGGTCACAACATTAGTTATACCAAATGAGATCCGATACATTCATGGTTTTAAATTTTGCTCAGTTTGTTTTTCATTGACACTATCAAATATATGTACTTTTAGCAATTACTGTGGTTGTAGTTTGCATCATTGTGACTATTGTTTCAGTACATTTTGAAGATACTTTAAAGGGGAGAAATATCACAAACGGTATGATGCATTGCAATTCTTTACCACCCCAAACAACCATAATATTAAACAGTATCAAAGAATAGAAGAGTATTATTTGCTTTATAAAGGCAGACATTTTCATACAGATGTAGCTAAATAAATGTGAATGTTGTACAAAAGTTCATTTTAAATAATTTGCAATTTTGTTATATTAAAAATTGTGTTACATACACTTTTATATATGTTTTAATTACATATTTAACCTTACATTGAACAGCAATGATGAGCACAGCATTTCAATTCATGTGCTGCTAGCAGGCTTTTTTGATTGCCACCATAGCAACACAGAGCTGTTGAGTGGCTTGCACTTGCACAAGCTACAGTATCACCCTGCACAAGGCAGACAACCTTGTCACCACACTCAACACCTTGTGATAAATCTGAATGAGGTCATAGTTATGGCAGATGCTGACGGCTCTCCAGCTAATGAAAACACTATAACCAACATATAACCAGATGACTTAAAGCTTCACAGTGTAAAAAAATATATATAAAAAGTTACCCAAGCCATTACTTAAGTAGATGACACAATGCTTATTAAGCGTATCAGCTCATCTAACCTTTATTTGTGTCTTTTTCAGTATTTATTTGTTTATTTATTTTGTTGACGTTCCCTTGCTGGTGCATCGAAAATGCCGTACCAGAAATGACACAAAAAAAAACGCAAAAAAGCAAAACAAAAATTAACTGAACCTGTTATTTTATGTTTCTGTAGCGGGAAAAAATATATAATTCAATACCAATTCAATAATCAAAACATAATTGCATCAAATGCTCTATTTCCTTTATTGCTCATGGATGCAGCATTTAATTCATGGGCTAGACTAGGGCTAAGACAAGTTAATATTTGGAGTAGTTCCTGACGAACTGATCTGTATCTGTTGCTCAATCTGATGCCATTGCCTTCTCCTCTTTGTTGGCTCATTATATTTAACTGGAAGTCAGCCATTAGTCCTTCACATCAACGCTGGCTCGCTGATGTGATGGCACACCTATAACTCGAGAAACTTACATTTTCTACTAGAGGCTCGGTTCAAAGGTTTTACAAGGTCTGGCGGCCATTTCTGGACTATTTCAGTCAAAAGCTGGACAGCTAAGCTGTTCTTAATTTCAGTCAAGCAACTACTTGTTTTTAAATGATGTAATTATTGTTGTTGTTGTTTTTTTAATCTATATTTTGTTCCTGTGTCTTCATCTTTTTTTCTTATGTTTTCTGTGTGCGTATGTTGGGGGTTTGCGGGTACATTGTTAATGTTGTTTGTAAGGTTTGTGCATAAATGGTGAAAATCAATAAAAACAATTTGATATATAATAATAAAAACATAATTTAATAATTATTTTTAAGTCAATCAACATTATGAAAACAAAATAATAATCAAAATGAACCAAAAAAAAGATTATTATTACACGAAAAATAAAAACATAATTTAATAATTCTTTTTAAGTCAATCAACATTATAAAAACAAAATAATAATTAAAATGAACCAAAAAAAAAAAAGCTGATTGTTTGTACCAGCTTTTGCAAATAGTTGACAAGTCATGTGCTCACCATAGAGGTGGTTTGATTTACATTTGGGGTGCCCAAGGGGTGGAGCCAGTATACACCTGAGGGATGATCTGGCCTGGGATCACCCCCAGGAGGAGCTGGAGTGTGTTGATGCGGGAGAAGGACACCTGGGTCACACCACTCGGCCTGCTGCCAGGGAAACCACATTTTGAATCTACGCTGCTAACAAACTAAGAATAAGCCATTTTTTATTTCCATAAAATCACTTCTTCAGTTCTTTTTGGCTTTTGTGTGAACTTCACACACATGAAGTACAAAACACACAAAGTGGGCTTATTTGAGGGCATTAGGGGATATTAGTTTGGCTGGGGAAATGACAGAGCTTTGCACAGATGCTGTGGTTGCTTAGCAACCAAGGTAATTTCAAGCTAGCTAGAGCTGTTTCATTTTAGGTGATATCAGTGTGTGTTGTGTGTTATGAAAAAAATGTTTGACACCTATGCAGAATGCATTAAGAATACATTACACATTGTTGAAGGGGGGGGGTGCTATAAGGGGCATATCCATTCAAATCACGTTATAGCAGGCTAACAATAATTTAATCAAAGAAATAATTACAGTTTAAAGATCAAACCATCTGAAGCATTGTGGATATTGTTTCAACTTTATTTAGTTGTATGTCTCAAGCCTGGAAGAGACACAAAAATGTTGGTCAAAATCTCCACCGGGTTCTTCTTTCTCTATCAGTTATGAATTAATGAATGGTTTGCGAGGCAGAGAAAGGAGTCAAATGAGTGTTAAGTGTAAGGAGGGAGATGATGTAATATTGTACTATAATGCTGTATAGTGCTTTATAACATAGAGCTGTAATGTAGTAGCAAAAGTGTTGTTGTTTTTTTTTTGGTGGGGCAGATTAAAAGGCTACAATTTCCCGATGAATATATTAACATTTATGAGGCAAATCGGGGTATGGCAATCTCTTCCCTTGCATAAATAATGAGCTGGTTTAATATGACTGCCTGGTGGGGAGCCTCCCTTGACATGTGTGAAATTGAATGGGATGGCGTGTGTGTGCGTGCGTGTAACAATGTGCATGTTCTTCACTGCTGCTCGTGTGTTGGGGTGGTGGCTGCCAATTTGTGTGCGTGTAGGCAGAATGCTAATGACTGAGTCACTGGCAATGTACCAGCACGATACACATGTACATATATACATGTACATGCATACACATTTAAAGCTTTTCTGTTAATATTGGTGTGTAAGTATTTTCATATTATATTGGCACGGTTGTGTAAAGGAGCGATTCAGTAATGTTTTCTCATGTCCAGCAGTGTTAAATTCCCTCCTTCATTCAATACAATGGTGTGGCAGCAACCACTTGGCAAGGCTAAATAGCCCCAAAACTGCTCTCTCCTTCAATCAGATTTTTTATTTTATTTTCTTATTGTAGTTCTCCTTCCAATGGCAATGTAGCAAACCTCACAGATGAGTATGATTCAATACAAACAGCCCCATAGATGAAAACAAACGCTCAGTTTTTCATTTACACCAAATGTTTGACGCTTAACAGATTTCGAGGAGCACAGTAAAGTTTATTTACACACTTCTCTATAATAAAAAAAATATTGTGTTAATATTCTGTCACGTGAGGTGTAGAATTTGGACCCAAAAGCAGACAGGACACGGAAGATGAAAAGCAGAGTCTTTTAACAAAAATAAAGTCACAAAAGGACTAGATGCAGGTGGCCTTGAAAAAAGAACCTAATGAAGAAACCTTGACGTACTGACTAAATTGTCAATGAGCAACTCCAGCTATGGGCATGCTCAATTCTATATGACCGAATCAAGGTTTATATGACAAAATAGGAGTGACAAATACAGGACCATAGCAACTGCATAGCAACTGACAACATCACAGAGGACAAATGCAGGACTATAACAATCGCATAGTGACTGAGAAAGTCACAAGGACCCAACCCAAAACACGGTCACATTTTCACCACAACATCATTTGCCGCATCTGGTGGGACACTGTCTTACTTGACCCAAATGCAAAATACTTTTCGCAATTTAAATATAAAGTATTTTATATTCATGCTTTGACATGCTTTTGTTGAATGAAAGAGTTTAACAATTGTTTTTTACAAAGCAATTCTTAATGTTGAGCTTTTTTTTTTGTCATCTCTTTCAACTGTATGGCAGCATTTTTATGTCCGAATTACTTTATTTATTTATTTTTGTAATTTTAATTCAATGTAATTTAATTAGATTTTTTTTTTTTTTTTACACAAAATTGAAAAAGCCAGAATGTTTGTACTTGGGGTCACCAACATGTTCTCTGCGGTCACAAATGAGCAGAGCCGGGCACTTCGTCTTCTGTCGTTTCCCATCGTTGACGACGCCCACCTTTCGGCGACTGCACGATGACGCAAAGCCTCGAATAAACTCCAGACTGAGCACCGACTGAAGCATGGACAGATGGTCCCTCTCATTCCGTGCATTTTTGTTGGACTTCGCGTCGTAAAGCATTCGCCGGAATATGTGGAAGCGTCGGTGAAAGGTGGACGTCGTTGTCAACAACGGGAAGCGACGGGAAACAACGGATCACATTTTTGGGGGTGAACTTTAATGTTACAATTTAAAAAAGGTCGGAGGGGGGGATCTTTAAGTAATGCTTATATGTATATGCTGATATGCCAATCAATGATGTCATTGATTGATTGGAAAATTAAGACATTACAGCCAAATGCTAAATTAAAATGCTGAATATCGTCCGATTCTGATCCAGCCGATCAGATTGGTCTTAAGTCTACAATAAATACATACTATTTTCTTGATTAATGGGTGAATTTATTTAATAAATGTGCATCATTCCTAAAAAAACAAAAAAACTGAAAACTGCATGTTAACGATTGTAATGTAATATGTATTTTTTATTTACTAAAACTAATTGACTCTAAAACTGAGTCTATTTGGTCACACTCTAAATAGAGCCAAATTTACTCTACAGAATTTACTGTGTACTTTAGGTTTGCCAACTAACCATGTGTAAAAGGGCTATGTAAATAATAGTTAATAAATGTGCTCATTGTGTAAATAGTGTTATTTTCCACTCCGTTGGCTCTGTTTAGAAAAGTCTTGATTGGCATATTTGTAATGCAACCCGACAGGGGATAACAGTTCCTCAGTGTGATGACAAACCATATGTTGATGTGGGCTTTGAACATTACAAATTTAGCAGTAAAGGAAGATTTAATTGAATGCTTGCGCTTTAAATGGCCGGGCCTCTCTCACCTTGCAAGGAGTTGATGAAATCTAGCCAAGCCAAGTCAGAGGCTGTCATGGAGCCCGGCATTAGTCATGCCTTCAACACCCATCTCCCTTCACTCACTGCGTAACTTTCGCCCTTAGCTCCTACAATCTATACAGCTCCATATTTTGATGCCGCCTTCCCCAGAGCGTAGCAGATTAGTGGTAGAGGGTCAAGCAAAGTTCACAGATAAAGGCCAGTTTGGCGGGGGTAAAGCAGGGAGGCCAGGAAGCAAACAAGAAGGAAGCGGAGGCGAAAAGAGCTGGAAAAGATTGAAATGAGAAAATAAGAGCTTTCACCTCACTTCAGTGTGATGAAATATCTTGAGACATAAGGAGCTGATCCACCATAAAGGTTAGGCTATTATCAGAATTGTGTGTTTGCATGGACGCACATCCACATGTGTGAGTTATGATTTCTTTCTCCATAGGGTTTACACTGCTTGCAATGGCTGGGTCCATTGGTGATGGAGTCTGAAAGGACCAAGAAGACCATGAAGTGAATTTGATAGGTCACTAACATGATGGAAGTCTTTGCTTAGTATTACACATGACATACCGTATCTGTGTTTCTCTTCTGGTGTGTTGTAACTAGTGTTGTTCCGATATCGTTTTTTGGCCCACGATACCGATTCCGATACCCAGCTTTGCAGTATTGGCCGATACCATAGTGATACCTAAGTTTGTTAGTTTTTTCTCAACATGAAAAAGCTGTTCTGCCATTGGTTGAGAGCATTCAAGGGCTAATAGGATATCTTAGCTCGGCATGCAAGTGAACATGTCACACATCAGTGAATGTCGTGCATGAGCAAGACACAAGATGCTGCATCCAAAATCCTATATTAGCGTCAGAATTAATGGTATCGGCATGTTACTTGTTAGTACTCACCGATACCACTGTTTTAATGCAGTATCGGGGCCTCTGCCGATACCACTATCGGTATTGGAACAGCACTGGTTGAAACATACATTTCCTCAAATTTTGAAGAGGGTGTCATCATCCTTTTACTGTAAATGCGCTTTGCGCTTCTCTCTGCACTGAATTTAAAGGGAATGAGCGGGGAGTCGCTTCGATTGGCGAGGAGTCGGCTGTGTTCACTCTCACAATGGCGCAAATGCCCGCTGCTATTTGCGTTAGTCTAGCAAAAATACCAAAACAAAGGAAACTCCATCCATTACACTGGTGTAAGTTAATGGGAAATTTAACTTTTGGCAACCCGGTAATATTTACTACTGCAAAGTGAGTAAAAGTCAAGTTTGAAATTTATTTATTTATCTTGAATCTACTCTTTAACTGTTAAGGTTAAACCACAGGAATGTATCTGACTAAGACAACAGTGCTGAAATTGTTTTATCTTACCTACATTCCCTAAATAATTGCTGATAATTTGTTATACTTAAGTTGCTAATCTTAACCATCACAATTACATGCGAGTGGCAAACTCATAGAGATACATTTAGAGAAGTAATTAAAAGGATGCCAATCTTTTGATCGTCAAGCACGGAGTTGCAGACCTGAGGGGTCTTCAGTTTAATCACTTCACACCGCGGAGCTCGGATTCAGAATTTGTTAAAACAACTGGAGGCCAACCAAGAGGGTATTCATGAAAATATCCATTAAATATTCCAAGATCTGTATAATGTTGAATTGCTACTAATAATATTTATTTTGCACTTCTGTTTATGATAATTGACTGCACCATTGGTTTGATTGAACAGTCCAGTATTGATTATTATTTTTTATATATTATTATGTATTTATATATTATTATTTTTACATTATTATTATTTTTTATTATTATTGATTTTTTTTACCCTTTAGGATCACCCTAGTGTAAATGTTTAAGACCAAACGACAAAGTGTGTGTAAAGACGAGTCACATTATGTTTGTTTGTCCCAATGTCAGCCAGAGAAGGACAAAAATGTCCACTAATCGAACCTCTGAGACGTCAACATTTTTGTCACCATGCTTTGCTACCAATCCCCCCCCAAAACCTCCACCGTCTGTTGTGCCGTATCTTCATAAGCAGACATAATAAGAAGTATGAAAGAAGTTCCAAGTTTGCCTCAAGCAATGTCTCTCAGCTGTCTTCATTTGCATTTCCATATGTGTACACAGGCTTATACGCATCCATATGTATGCATGATAGGCTACACCTGTGAATGTGTGTGAGTGTTTGCATGTGCGGGAAAGTATTCCCTGTACAGCTCCTGTCCGTTGTCAGTGTTAGAGCTGTTCCGTTGGGCCGTTCAGTGCACAGGTGGCGATAGACTGGCCCCTAATGAGTCCATATGGGACTGTCTGGGAGAAATGTGTGCGTGTGTCTCTGTTTGCGCCACTGGTCATGACTGTGTGCACTGAATGCACTGATGCGCTAATTGTGTGTTTCAGTGGTTAAAAACTCTGCTGGATGTAAATAAGAATAAGTCACCTTGTGAGTGTGAACTTGAAGTGAGTTAACCAGATTTGGGCCATATTTGTATCCATGTTATACTCTGGAATAGAAATTAGAAGACAATATGGATTTTATTACACTTTTACACCTCCAACTGTAAAGGACTTTTGACTTTATTTTGGATTGTGGCTTTTGTGATTTTTCATGCCTTAACCGAGAAGCGCATTTTCAGTATGTCCTTGGTTTACGACAGCATTCTATTCCTATTTGGGCAAAGTAACCAAAACTTGCATGCGTTGGAATGAGTGATGATCTATCGTTAACATCCGTTAACACAGTAAAAAAGTGATTATTACAATAAATATTTGTAGGAAAAATACACAATAAATACAAAAATGAAATGAAATACAGCCCGTATCATAACTTAGCGCTAACGTCTTGTGACACTGTATTCTTGATGCTACACAAATTAGCAAAATGTGTTATGATTGTGTTTTGGGGTGGGTCATTGTGGACGTATGATACTTATGCAGTTACTATGCCCCATAAGATGGTTTATTATTCTTATCCATGTCAGGGGGTCATTGTGCTATTGCTATTTCTATTGTGCTAGTTAATATGTCCCTTAAGATGAGTTGTTGTTCTTATCTATGGCTTTGATCATCGTGTTATGAATTTTTTATGTCTCTTATGACGAGATGTTTTGGCCACACCTAGTTTGCCAAGTTGTATGCAGTTACTATGTCGCTTTGGATACTTTGATGATGATTGTGATTTTTTTTTAGCCACTCTTAGTTTGGCAGGTTTTATGCAGTTACTATGTTCCTTATGAAGATAATGTGTTAATGTGATTAGATGCTGCTACTTGCCTATATTATTTTATCCTAGAGGCCTTTATTCTGTCATATAGAAATGTGTATTGCCCTAGCGATGCTTACTGAATGACACTTTTTTTTCAGTATGTCGGGGTCTCTTAGCAAAAAGTTCCTTGGGCAAGGTTTCTCTCAGCACCTTGAAGTTTCTGCCATGCAAGCTTTGCTCCATGCAAGATGTCTTCCACGCATTCTGCATCCAACCCGGCTCTCTCAAACTAGGTTTCCCTGCATCTAGCCCCATTAAGGTCAATGTTTCTCCATCAAGTGTTTTCTTTGAGGTCAGCCCTGTTCTCTTGTTTTTACTTTGTATTTTTGTATGTAAAGACTCTCTTTTCCCCAACTCCCGTGACTTGTCTACATTTGGGTCCTAACTCTGCCCCTCACGTGACACAATATGTGCTGTTTATGACCTCAAAATATCGAATGTCATGCCGCCACAATCCAAAGACCTTCCATGAGCTTTTAAATCTTGATTTATAATTGGTAATCGTTTCCAGTCTGATATGTTTAGTGCTGCAGACTTTGCACCAAAGCTTCCTGGTCCACTCAAAAGTACAACACACAGAAAAATCTTCTTTTGACTTCCAAACAATAATTTGTAAACTTGTAATCAGTTTGGGGGCAATAGTTCCAAGCACCAAACACACTGGAGTCCTTATAAGGTTCCTACTGCCAATGTGTGAGATTCCAAAGATATCTTCAACTTATTCCGCAACAAACTAATCTAGGCATGCCATTAAGCCAATTATATTTTCTGGTTTTGTGAACTGTTGCTTCTCCAAATTGCTCCCACAAAAAAGGAGAAACATTCCAAAATGTATTGTTTGCATGGCAAAACAATATTCAGTGAGACATACAGTGTATTAAACACACAAGAATATGTTACTTGGCCTCCTTCTGGTATGCATCTTCAAGTCAGATCATATCATATAACAAGCATATCATTAAAGCATAATTTGCATAACGTGCGCAGGCTGCTTGTGTGCTCATTCTGTGACAGCGGCCTCAGGACACACTGTGGCGTTGTGTCACCCGGTTCATATTCATTTCAATAACAAGGCATGAGGAGAAGGATATGGGTTTGGCATATTTATAGCAAAAGTACAGGCAGATACAGTAAATGTGTTTTCAGAGATAGACCTTTTGCCCGCATGCGAATGAAGTGAAACGAAACTGCTCAGCACATTGATTATGGCATTTTATTATGTAAAAAGATTTTTGTATTCTTACCTATTAATCTGCGTGATCTATTGTATAAGCTTAAGAGTAATGATTCCAGTAAGTAGAACATAAGCCACAATATGTAATCACGAGTACCCCCAACTTAATACCTAATAAAACAGTAATATCTGAAACCAAATTGTCCGTTACAAACATAATTTGACAAAAATACTTAACTAGGGTTTTTGTTGTCTTTTGATTCATAGAGTTTTCAAGTTCTCACTAAGGAGCGTGTTAAGGTTCCAGCATGCCCGCATACAGCAGTTACATCAGTTAAACTGAACAAACAGATCATTTACATGCCTGGTGCACACGCTTCACTTCAAAGTGGTGTGAGATGCATTTGTGTGTTCATACTGTACATTTCCATGTTTCATGTCTGCGTATCTGTTGGCAAAACATGCAGTACTGTGTGCAGTCAATGGATGGGAGCAGGTTTGACCAGATTGGAATATGAAACCTGCTTTTCATTTCACGGAACACAGTCAAAGAAACGGGTAGAAAAATTGTTAAGAGTAGGTAGATTATGTAAGCAAACATTGTGATGCCATTTTGTGACCTTTAACGAAGATTCACCTCAACAACAAATTTGTTTTTAAATCATGAAAATACATTTTTTGCCTCCATCTTGTAATCATGATACATGCTGAGTTGCTTTTTAAATTGTAGTCAAAATATGCTGAATGCATAACAAGTGAACGATTAACTGGGAAAAAACTGTGGAAAAGATTTAAACATATTGGACAAACATATGGTGTCAAATGCACAAATCAGCAGCTAATCCCTCACAGAAAACTTATAAATTGGAAATTATGTCAAATAAAGCACATTAGAACTGCAAAGGCCTACTTGCTGCATGTATCGTATATTTCACCTAACTGGATGCATTATTCTTATTCTCATAAATGCTAAAAAAACACCTGAGAGACTTCTGACATGCTCACTTCGGTGAAGAAAGGCAGAAATTAAGTTAACAGCGTAGTAGCAGCTAATGGCAATTCTAGTTTAAAATGGCTCGTCTTGTTACTGTACCTTCAATGCATTCTGATCTGTGGCCCACTTTAATGCGGCAGGCGTCACTTCACACAGTCGCTAATGGCCAAAGCGACTGCACGGACTGTAGTAATCACAACATTTAAATTCACCTCAGCTCATTCTCACTGCAGTTTGACGTATCTGATACATTACCGGAAAGAATCACAAGACGGAAAAATAACTGGAACAAATGTTTTATTTTAAACATTTTAGATATGAGAGATGAAAGAGAAATCAAACAAGCTAATTTAGCTGAGAAATGAAGGTTAAAAAGAGAGCGAGAGAGAGAGAGAGAGAAAAAAAACTTACAAGGACACAACACTTTCACCACAAACAAATATGTGCTGTTTACTTTAAAATGTGCGAGCGAAAGCTTTCATGGGCTATTACAAAGTCCCGTGGAGAATCTCCACATTGTTTAACTGTAATTGACTGGTGAGATGGTCTGCCATGCACTCGGGACAACTGGAACAAACTTAATGATAGGTCTCTGTAAAGGTGACTTGATTTCTGCAGTTATTCCAACTTCACCGAGATTTCCAAGACATGCACAAATCAAATTAAAGACATATAAGAATGTCAAGGCATATATTGAATGACAGGAAAAAGCACGTCAACAGCAGCACTTGCAAGATGAAAACGAAAGATGTTCTGTGTAGTTGCCATTTGAAAATAATGGACCTCAGGACCTGTCACATTATGTGGGAAGGAGACCGTATGAAAAGATGAGTGTGTGAGGGAGGGTTGGGGTGATAGTGGTTCATTGGATGCATGTTTATATAAAGGTCAAACTTATTACGCTGATATCGAAAGAGCAGAGTGACCTAAGCAAGGCTGTCACCAACGACAAGCAAGTATCTGTCAGGGTCGTACTGGATGGAGGCAGTTAGTCATGATTTGGACTCCAGTGCAGACAAATAGAAGATTCCATTTAAAAGCCAGCATCTTTGGGAGGTACTGATAAAACAAAATGGATGGCTGTAGGTGTCATTCTACTTGCAGCTAGACGTCATATTACTTCAAAATTGGTTTGACAATTCCATTGTTCCAAGAGTGTTAGAGAGTTGCAAAAGCAATGTTGATGCTTACGACGGCAAAATTTCAAGATTACTTCAATTAGGCCTTTTTTAAGCAGCCATAGTTGGTAACATATACTCAGTGACTGCCCTTTTTTTTTTTTTTTTTTACACATCTAGCTCACTTTTTATTTACAGTGATAAATTATAAATCATGTCGCTTTAGTAGGATACAAACTTGAACTGGTGGGGATGGTGAGCTGTGTATATTGTTTTGCATTTCGCTCCCCCCCCCCCTTTTTCTTGATTGTCCAGCATTTTCAAGTAAGCTAATTTTACGTGCAAACATTTTGTTAGCAATGAAAAGGATTTACACTCAACTGAAACAGCTACTGTGATTTGCTGTGAATTCCACGCTGGGGAAAAAAGGAGACTTTTGGATTTACATTTAAGAAAATGTGTACATTGGTTGCATACATTGTATGGTAAACAGTATGACAGCTTTCCATTGGCATCACCAAATGCAAATATATATATTTATTTTTATTTTTTATTTTTTTCTGGAGAAATAAATATAAATAAATAATAAATATATTCCTAAATATTGTACATAACAGTACTGATATAGGAAGGAGTGGCAATTATTGATTGCAAATTCAGGCACACTTAAGAACACAGTTACCAGATCAGTGGACAGTGATAGAGTGTTTGCTCTGAGACTGTACGGTTGTGGGTTCAATCCCCGGCCGGGGTCATACCAAAGATTGACACTCAGCATTAAAGGGTTGGAATTGGGGGGTTAGATCACCAAATGATTCCCGAGCGCGGCCCCTGCTGCTGCTCACCTAAGTAATGGCGCAGGTAGTGTAACACAGTTTTGATCAATTTGATTGATTGAAGTCCACGGACATATGTGGTGAAAATTATCATATTTCATTTATAAATATGGCAACAGTGCACTTCAAACCCCTTGAATCATTGTAGGAATAAATTATTTGAATGCATTATCATGATTATCATATGTTTTTAAAATCACCCACTGACCGAGGCACAGCTATGGAGGACGGGGAGTGGACACGTATGATCGGGGTGGAAGGCAGTCTGAAAGTGCCAACTTTACAGATCTGTGATCTTCCTTTACATCATCCACGTGTGGAGGGCTGCTTGCAATATTCTACAAACTGTGTGTGCTTTGACCTCCTTCTTTGATCTCCAAGTCAGTTTTAAAGGGAATGAGAGGAGCCACTTCTATTGGTGTCAAATCAAGTCAGCTGTGTTCATGTCCACAACAGCCAAGCTGCGTGTGTCTGCCAAAATACCAAAACAAAGTTAAAATTTAGAGCCCAGGGAGTTCAAACCCTCCCTAATCAAAATATAGGTTTGCATCTAATATACATAAGAAAAAGACAATTTAATAAACTGTCCATATGACTGAAACCATATGGAAATAGCATGATAAATGCATGATGCATTTCAATTCAACATGTTGAAGCATCATATCATTCAACAAACATGTATACAAAAATATGGATTTTACTGGTGAATAAAAAAAACTTGGCTTTGCAAATGCTTTTAAAAGTCAGAAATTATGGGTACTGGAAAGACAAATGTGCACTTATGATGGTAGATTTTTGATTAATCTCATTCAAGAAGGTGAAAGCAGCGTAATTTTGTCTCGTGAATTATTCATATCCTCTCGCTCTGCACCCTTGATTTTTCCTGACAGGTGGCTGTATGTCCTCTTCCATTAGCCATGTCATTTCCTCCTCTTCAGCTGCAATCCACTCTCATGTCCTTAACACTGCTCCCGAAGGACTGACATGCATGTGGGGAGAAATTATGAAGTGGGTACAAGGCACGGGAAACGGAAGGGGAGGAAAAAGTGAGGAGGCAGCATGAAAACTGAAAGCGGAAGTCAAGTTGTTTACAAAGTCAACCAAACAAAGTCATTGTCAATTGGGAAACCCCATAGCATGCCAGTGCAAAGGCCTCAGGGCAAGAGGGACAAATGCACAAAAGTCAAGTGAACACAGGCTTCAAGACACACGCAGTCATGTTTCCTTCTGGTAGATCAAACATGGAGACAAACTAACCAGCAGAGGTGGGCATTCTGTCATTATTGAATGAAGGACTGTCTATCCGTCAATGACGGGCACCCATTTTTTTTGACAAATAACGACTGACAGGAAACTTGAAAAAAATCGACGGACTAAGCATTGACGGAAGTGGTATTTTGTCCATCAGCATAATTGTCAATAACCGGGCTGCTAGCTTTCCGCTTGGATACCAAGATGGACTGCCATGAATGGAGAGGACAGCCATCTTGCGTTGCCTCTGTTACTGTCAACATCTGCCAATAAACTGAGAGATGAAGGAGATGAATGAGGAGAAGAAGAGGATAAAGAAGAAAGAGATAAAGGAGAACTCCAGAACTGCAAAATGTAAGAAAATCTCATTCTTAATACTTAATTTGAGCTAGTCACGTCACTTAATAAAGCTACATTAATTTAGCAATGACAGAAATGAGATTAAAATAATGATGGCGGATTGACAATCACAGTTTGTTTTGGCTTGAAATAATGACAGATTGACAATGACGAACGGGTGTCCTGGCCGTTGACGAATGACGGACCATCAAAATTAATCGACGTGCCCACCTCTGCTAACCAGTCTGACTCATATAATGAGGCAGAAAGATGAAGCTGCTGCTTGCTGTGTCTTTCCCTACACTGTCCTAGATAACAGCATGCAGCCAGACAAAGTAATCCACCATAAAAATACTGTTTGTGTCAGATAAACGACGATAGAAGAAGAGGCGAAAAGAAATAAATGCGGGGGGTAGAATCTATAGGGATAAGGGTCTTAGGGTTCGGTTTAGACAGAGGAAGAGTGGAACAAATATTGGAAAAAGTATTTTTTTTTTTTTAAAGAAAGCATAAGCAAAATTAGCATTGTGGCTTGCACAGCAGTGGTGATAAATGGAAAAGCAGCTGGAATGAGGTGTAGAAACAAAAAAGTGTTACGTCCAATTAATATGGCGTCTCCTTATGGATCGTTTCTTTTTCCTTTGCATTTGGTTGTGTACCATCATTGCTTCTTCCTGCTGCCTCATCCTTCTTCTTTCTTCTACTGTCTCCTCATACACCCTCTTCTCCCCCCCCCTTCCCCCCCTCTCCCGCAGTCTTCAACTCTTAGACAGTGCTGAATGTAGGTCATCCTGTCTGGAAGCTGCTCTCTCCCTCTCCACTATTCCACCAAGCTCTTCTCCCCCACTGGGGCTGCAATTTCTCTGGGCTGGGTGCCGCTAGCTGGACAGCACGCCTAGCTGGAAACCGATGCACCAGGTTTGATTTATATTGCTTTTATATTGCACAAGGCCCGATTGCATCTGTATCCTGGAATGAAAGTGGGAGATTTCCATCGTTTTTATCAGCAGGAGGACACACAGGCGAAGACTGACCAGAGCCAAGGGGTTACGTTCTCCAAGCAGGGCAGTAAAAAAAAAAACAGCTTCTCTCACTTGTCCTGAAAAAAAAGAAAAGAAAAAAAAAAGCTTGCTTCCAATTCTCCAACATATAGATCCACAATCTGTCTTCTTGCTTCCCACTTTTTGTCTCTTTTGTTTTGTTTGGCAGGTTGAGTCTTGTAGATTCCTTGGCCAGTGGCGACACTTGTTTTCGCAGCCGAAATCGAATAAAACACAGGAAAATTGTGAGCCTTTCGCTCGCTCCTCATCGCTTCCTTTCCCCAAAAATATGGGAGTGAAGGAAAATGTGTGTGTGAGAGTGTGTGTTTGCCTCCCCAGCCTGCCGCAGTGCAGAGCGACTGGCTTGGAGAAGTGAGAGAGGCAAAACGCACACACTGTTGCTAACTCCGGGCTGGCAGACTGGCAGAAAGTGTTTGTGTAACTGAAGGGATAGCACAAGCACACTTTCCTGGTCTGCCATTAAACCGCGATAGAATCATTTTCATAAAAAGCGGGGACGCTAGACTATCCCCATTCTTTTTTTCTGATCAGTTACAATGTTCTGATCCAATACGCAACATTCACATGTAACTATCAACTCTGGTTTAATGATCTTGCTAACAAAAAGTCCAAAAAACAAACTGCTCCTTATAGTTCAGGAATCGTGAGATTAATACATTGGATTTCATTTCATTCCATTTCAATCTGGATGAGGTCATGCCGGTTGATGATTATGAAATTATGAAATGTGATTGTGTAAGCTGCCGACAGGGAATAAATAAACACATAAGCGTCTCCTGCATCCTTGTTGTATATGATGCCCGAGAATATTTCTAGTATCCAAGTGAAGTATGCTTTCACAATTGCCTTTTATCTTCGCGCGACAGCCACAAATTGCTTTGCCCTTGATTCTGAAGCATCCAACATGGGTAGACAGACCTTTCACAGCAGCCAAACCTGTTATTTCACCCTCGTAGCTGTCCTCTTCCCTCCTCTGCCAATGTAGGCCTTCGTATTTCCAAAGAAAGGCGCTTTACTTCTCCCACTCAGCTCAGTCGTAAAAGTGGTTTGTAAGAGTGTTGGTGAGGAGCGGAGACAAAGAAAGATTCTGCACTATTTAGCTCGGATTTTGTGCGGAGTGATTACAGATTGCATGTTGCAAGTCAGGGATGTCTGATTTGTTCCAAGGTCATACATATCAGTCATTTCATGTCTTGTTATATTTCTCTGTCAACGAGGAGAGTCGGATGACGGACACATTCTTAACCTCTCACACGTGCATGTATCTATCTGATCCATCGGCATATTTATGACATCATGGCTGGAGTTATCCGTGGCAGTGTGATATCATCAAACTCATGCCATGTCAATCACTTAATGAAGTCTGAGAGAAAGTGGCAACCCCTTTAAAACCTCTTTCCCTGAGTTAAGATATCCACACACTGCACGCACACACAAACACATTTCCTCAGTCTGCCAGGTGTGAAGAGGATATTGTAGTCAATAATTGGTGAGAAAGTACTTTGCCACTTTGCTGAATGGAGGGTTCATCTGATATGTTACTAATCGGATGGAAAATAATACCTTAGCCTTGTTAAAGGAAACTAGGGAACTCAAGGCATACTCAAAATTAAGTCTCATCTTATTTTACCCTAATCTTGAAAGAAAGAAAAAAAATTCTAAACAAAAAGACTAAGTTGGCTTGTATGCTTATTTTATGATTAAATTACACAGTAGCTATTCATTTTTGTAGGGGACCCCAATAATGCGATTATAGATTGCATAAGCTACATCATTTTTAAATGGTATGTAGCTTATACTGTCACATGAGGTGCGGAATTTGGACCCAAATGCAGTCAAGACCTGAGAGTTGTGAAACAGAGAGTCTTTATATACAAATACACAAAGTAACAACAGCAAGCAGGGCTGGACTTGATGATCTCGAGGAATACACTTGACGCAGAAACCTGGACTGAGAAACCTGGATTGAGAGAGCAGGTCTGGAAGGGTGGGCAACCCTTATATACATGGAAGAGTAGGTATGGGAAACCTCGATGTGCTGAAAGAAACCTCGACGTTTTGACAAGTGTCACTCAGAAACTCCAGATAGGGCAAGGTACAATTCCATGAAAGAATAAAGGTATATATATTAACATTAGAGTGACTATCCCAAAAAAAAGAAGAAAAACATTATCATCATGGACAAATAGGGATCATAGCAACACAATTACTTCATGACCCAACCCAAAACACAATCATAACATAGGCACTGCTATCTACACTATTGGCATTTATTTGACAGTTGACATTTAAGCAGAGAATGGTTTCAGTGGCTTCAGTATATGCGCTCACTGTATTTGAGAGTAGAGACCAGGGCTTGATTTTTCATAATTTTGAAGCCTCGGTTTATTAACATGCTGTTTGTTTGTTTTTGTTTTTCCATTAATCATTGACATTTCAGCACGGCTGTAAACGATACTCTTCTCTGCGGTGTGTTAAATTTACAAGACATATTTATTTTTGCTTTACAGGGTCTTCACTTATACTTTTCTTTATTGAAGAACCCCAGGAGCAAAATATTATGTATTAATAACACTTCGCAGTATATGCAGTGCAGTCCTATACAACTCACAAATACAACATACTTTGAAGAAATGAATTTATGACTTTCTCTTTTTAACTCGCGACCTCACTCTCTATGTTTGACCCCGATATAAACTGACTGAACCATCAACTCCCTTTCCAGATCATAGCTCAACTTTTGCTATGCCAAAACCATCATGTGAGTCATCTATTCCCAAAAGGAGGAAGTGAGTCTCATGGGATGTGAAGATGCAAACACACACGCACACAAGTATGGCCTGCTGCCTCATCACCTGAGCGTCACTCCAGGGACCCTTCATAGTGTCATCCATGCAGACTTCTTTTGGGTGAGTACTGAGAAATCCCTAGAGAAGTATGACTGACACTGACATACACACACGCACACACATCTCTGCACACACACGTAAAGGTTGGAGGTGACAAGCTGACGCCATGTCGTATGATTCCTGCCTCCTGTCAAAGCCAACTGACAACTTATCACGCCTCTCACTCGCTCACTCACATTTCCACTGCGCACGCACACACACACGCGCACACACAATCTTATGAACATGCAAATTAGCCATGCTGACCACATGAACACACACAAAAGCGGCAACGTATATGCAGACACACTCATTTCTCAAGACACCTTTCAACCATGCATGGCAGATTGAAGTTGTCTCTGTACTCAACTGTCACCTGCTGTAACTGCAATGACGTGCCACAGCAGCTCTCCCACGGTGGCACTTGCAGCAAAGAGGTAACAGGCAGAACTTTCACAAGTACCAAATGAGAGGTGAAGTGTTGTTAATGTCCACAATGAGAGCAAGGCTAGCATTTATTTTGTCATCAGCATAAACCCTTCACACCCTGCTGAATCATTCTTGTTTAAAAAAAACCTGTTATATCGTTTATCCTAAAATGAATTAATCTAATGAAATCTGAGCTGTAGCTACTTCCTTATCTTAAAGCAGGCTAGGAGCTCATTTTATGCACAGCAAAATGTTTGGTACTCAAATGTGCAGTAACACACTTAAATCTGGTCAGTTTTTAATATTTTCTGAGCACTTGCACTTTTGCATTCTGTGCACCACTTATGTGCAACGCTGATGAAGATAATGATCATTATTATAATTAATACCGTACTAGTAAAAGTAGTAGTATACTCAGATTATCATTAGTATTAATGATCATCTCTTGTAGAATGTATGTGCATGTAGTTGTAGTTCAAATAAAAAACACCTTGAAACGCAGCAGATGTTCAAATCCAACTTGCTAAACTTCACAAATCAAAGTGCGGTCACTAATAATGAGCTCATGTCAGTTGGCAAAGCGAAGTGATCACACACACACACACACACACGCACACACACACACACACACACACACACACACACACACACACACACACACACACACACACACACACACCAATCATTAACAGCTCAGCTTGGGTCATACTTTGCAGCTGCTCTTTCTGGATAAGATAACTGCCGAGAGTGTGTGTTCTTGCATGTGTATTTATGTCTGTATCATTGTCTGTATCTGTGGCCCAAAACACCTGTTCAAACAGAGCTTTAGAAATACGACTAAATAAACACATTTCATATATACAGTAACCAGCCATCCGTCTGTTAGAGGGTTGTAAAGATCTGTGTTGTGAGGACTGACTTTGATGACAATCAAAATATAATAAATAAAGGACCGTACTGTAGCCGCATGCGGCATAGTTGGAGCAGTAAATGTTTCGCCACAGAACCTGTTGCCTTGCCGACTACACTCTGTGAGACAACGATGTTTTCCTGATTTGCTTGGATGTCTGCAACAATCTGTTCCCAAATGCAACTTTCTGTTGCAAAAGTAGTTTTTTTTTTATTGCTGAATGCAATCTTGCTGTCACAAGCTGTTAAATACTGGAGGTCCTATAAAGGTAAATTGTAGGCCATTGTCACATACTAATATCCATCCATCCATTTTCTTTATATTGAAGTGAAAGGTGATCTCCAAGTGTCCACTACACAGTGCAAATCTGTGTTCTCATCTTTCCATGGAGGTTTGCTTGCGGTTCTAAACATACACCGGAAGCTTTGACCTCAGACCGGACACCTTTTTTAAATGTGCCGCCTGACATTCGTCTATTGAATTACCAACACTCGGTCTAACCGCCTCTGCACAGAGTTACACAGCTCCCCGTGTCAGACTTGAACTGCTTATGAAAATAGAGCCCTTGAACCTGTCCACTTGGGGAAGGATCTCCTCATCGACCCCGTAGAGGGCACTTCACCCTTTTCCAACTAACGACCGTGGCCTGCAGATTTGGAGGGTGCTGATTCTCATCCCGACTGTTTCACACTCAGCTCTGAATTGCTCCAGCAAGAGTGGAAGATCATTCTGTTCAACCTTCCACATACTTGAAAGAGTTCTGTCACTTTGTTTTATAGCTACTGCCCTGGTCACATGCAGTCAGTAAAGGTGGAGGGTCTTCTCTCAGACCCATTAACCGTTTTTCAAAGATGTTCCACAAGGTTCTATACTTGGCCCCATACTTTTCAATATTTACATTAACAATATAACCCATTCTCTTGGTAACTCTCTTTATACTTTTAGCCCTCCCTCCACACTGCCTTGTTAAGATCGTCAACAGAAGCTCCCACAAAACGACCACTCCAGCAATATTCTGTCTCTTAATCATTTTGCTGTTCAATTTATCACTTGCTAGGAATTCCTAGGAATCTGGTATTCACAGTTCACTTACTGTACATTTGAAACACACATCAACACTCTTTTCTCAAAAGTTAAAAGCAGATTAGTCTCTCTCTACGGAAATAAATCCCCATTCATCTTGTGTGGTGTAATCTGGTTTAAATAGACTGTTCTATCATTATTTAATATGGGAATATTTTAAATTTTCATCAAACTGACTGCATGTGGTACAGTAAGTACACTGAGTTGACCACGCAGTTGGTGTCGCTATTAAAGCAGAAAAGTGGTCTCGAGTGTGTGATGTCTTGGCAATTACTAAAAGACTTGATACTTGACTTGGGAGTTCAAGACTTAACTTGACTTGAGACATGATGACTTGACAGAATTGATTGTTGTTCATATTATATGCTTTGTTTAAACATCAAATATAAAATTATTTAGGCTTTAATATGTAACATGTTGGTATGTGACCACACGCTGGGAATGGGTGATAAGCCTGTCAATCAATCAAAGCCACAACGTCATGTCAGCCAAAGTGGGACGGATGCAGAGAGCTTTTCCTTCCGGCTACAAAAACTACAAGTGTAATGTAAAAGAGCAAAGTGTGCAAAATCTGTTCATCAAAGATAACGGACAGCTGGACTACAATTTAAAATCACCTGTGACTTGACTTTACCGGTCGAATACAAAAAGACTTGGGATTGCTTGTGACTTCAGACTTAGTTGAAACTTGTACGTTTGACTTTATCCCATCTCCGATTGGAAGCATATAATTATCTAAAACATCTTAGTAAAATAGGGAACTAATAAATGATTAATGAATTTATGTATATTTTGTGTTTATGTATGTCCCAAGACTTCTGTCCATATAGTGCATGTACTTGCTGAATGAAAGCTGACACCAAGTCATTTGCTGGAAAAAAGGACTCAACAAACTGTGATGCATTTTAGGGAAATCCTGACCGGCCTCTCCGTGACTATAGTCCACTTTCAAGAAGACTGGTTTCGTTAGGTGTACCTTAGTTTTACAATACCTCACAGTTTTAGCTTTAAAATTTCCATCAAATGCCATTTGCTGAACTTGCTGAAGAAAAAAAATGATTACAACCCAAGTCGGGGGAGGAGGGAGGGGGGTGGATTTAGCCACTGGGAGGGTGTGCGTGAGGGATGACAAAGAAGTAGAGGGGTGTTGTAAGGGGTGGTGGGAGTTTTCCAAAAGAACACCTGTTGAGATTAGGGTTGGCACGCGACCCACTCCAACTCGCGTGGCAGCTGCACCACATTAGAACAATGGCAGTAAAAGAGAGTGACCGAAAAAGCAAGAGGAAAGTTTGAAAGCACTACTTATCCTTTCAGTTCGTGTGTATGTGTGTGTGTGCCTGCATGCAAGGCATACTAATGTGTGCACAGTGGAAGAAACAAAACGACAGGGTGCTGTTACTCAAGAAAAAGACATGTGCTCAAACTGAATATGAGGCAAGAGGTATGCAAAATACCCTGTATAGCCTCCAGGTGCGAGAATACATTCAAATATGATACAATATATAGAATAGAACAGAAGACAGAGCATCTGTTAGAAATGTTGAATTGACTGTTAGTTCAGATAGGTAGATAGATAGATAGATAGATAGATAGATAGATAGATAGATAGATAGATAGATAGATAGATAGATAGATAGATAGATAGATAGATAGATAGATAGATGTTTGTAATGAGCAAAAAATAATATACACAAGTGTTTTTCACAGGACAGTGACGATATGTATATATTGGCTGGCCACTTGATTAGGTCCACCTTTCCCAAGGCTGCCAACGATGATGCCAGCACTCCATCAAGGCACTTCTATGGAACATATTTATGTACCATTACATTTTCCCGCAGTCTCTTATTAAAATGGCATTTAGAAGCAGAGTGAGCTTATGAGTTAACATTCCTATTTCCATTGCTGTTCTGCTCCATGAACACACAAATTGGAGCCCAATTACCCATTGCTTTACTTGGATGCACTGCAGATATGAGGCCATATTGAGTATAATTGTAACCACTGAAATGCATCCAGTAACAGTGGTGACTATACTTCCATACTAATTTCCCACCGGTGGACTAAGTCACCTCTGACTCTCATTTAGAAACAGAATGTGTGGCCACCTCATTTAATCTCTCTCATCACTCTTTTCATATCACTTTGATGGTGAGAAAGGACATCAACTCAGAGGCGATTACATTGTTTTATTTATTTATTTTTATTGCATGCTCATATTTGCAGTCATGATGAAACTGTCCCAAAATGAGAGTGGGTCAAAACTGAACATTCAACAAATCATCCCAGTCCAAATTTTAAAATCCACAAATGTGCCCAATGTCATGGTTATCTTGCAGAGGCATTATGTAACCCCACCCCCACATACACCCTAAATGTTCTTGATGCAGGATAGGGTATGTTCTCTGCTGCCTAAATTCTCTGCAACATACAGTAGTAGAGCTGCGCCCAGTCTGGCTCTGCGACGCCATCTAGCGGCAGTCAGCGGCTGTCCATGTGCTTGTTTATGTTTTGCAGCTTCTTTCCAGGGTAACGCAGCTGTAAAAATAATAATAATAATAATAATAATAAAAACTTTAAAAATGCCATTTTATCGTCTTAATTCGTTGGAGCCACAATGCAGCAGTTACAGAAATTTAAATGTAATTTGTGTTTGTATCAATTAAAACTGTAAACATGGATAAGAGTGCAAATTGTTTACCCACAGCATTAATTCTCTCTGGTACATAAGTACGTTTTCTGAGCAATCTGTATGGATTTTGATGTGTGTGCGTGTGTGGGATTGTGCACACTCTACACCCATTTATTGTACACCCGTCTCGATTCACTCTCTCCTCTCTGACTAGTGTGTGCCTGCAGAGGGTTGGTCTGTTGTGTTCCTACAAAGGACCGCCCATCGGAGAGAGAGAGAGGGAGAGAGAGAGAGAGAGAGAGAGAGAGAGAATAAGAGAGGGAGGGAGGCTTCAAATCAGTCCAAATCATCTGATGTGTGAGACATTATACTGTGAGAGGCTCAACTGCTCTGTTGCTCAACATGATGATGTTGAACATGTTCACACACACACACACACACACACACACACACACACACACACGCACACACACGCACACACGCTAGACACACAGAGACAGAGACAACAATATATAGAGTACATCATTTCCTCATATTGAACAGATTATGATAGGTTAGCTATATGTGACTATGACATATATTTCCCTCTATGACCATTATTGGGAATATATGTATTTGTTTTTCAAGCAGATGTTAAATGCTTCCTCTAAAATGGCCCAGGGGACTCTATGTTTATGTGTTATATGTTTAGAATGAGAGAGGGAAAAAGGTTAATTCAATGGGGTGCACATTTCTTTAATTCACTTCTACCCACTGGTACAAACTGTTCTCAAACTTTCCATATGGCAAAACATACGTTGCTTCCCTTATAGCTATATGTTAATGATATACACATGGGCTTGCTGTAATAGTAGGAAAAGAAGGGAGGGGGCGATATCATAAGCCAGTGTCTCTTTAAAAAATTTGAAGTTTCTTCTTGTATTCTGGAATGAGGTCAGACACGAGGCTGCTCATTGCACGCGCTGATTATTATTAGATTCCATTTTGGACCAATCAGCGCTGAGATGGGCGTCGGTTTGGCGCCGAGGCAGGCTAGCGACAGCCTCCCATTGGCTTATTTTTTATCACCGTTGTATCTCGGGAAGGGATAAATGCATGCAAAGGGAGACGCGACTGGAGGGCTGCTTGAAACTCTGCTGCAAGTCTACAGATGGAGGGCGGACCGTGTTATTCACTCTAAGTTCCTTTTTTCCTTTCCCTCACCAGCATGTCTGGCTTTTGTCTCTAGGAGAGGGGACACAGGCTGATGCCGAGGAAAAAAACACATAACTGTACTTGGGAGCCTTTTGGGGGCCGCATAGACTGTGTTGTGCCGTGCACCACTCGGCTCTATTGATTTTTTTAAACTACACAGAAGGAAGAGAGGGATCAGACACTGAAAAGGCTCTGTAAGTTAAAGTTGTTTCATATCGGGCCAAACTGGACTGAGTTAATACCACACATCACACGAGTTTTTTTTTTTTTTTAAACAGAACTCACACTCTGGGACAAAAGAGCTGAGTTTGCTTTTAAGTGCCCACGGAAGCATGGTGCAAAAGATGAGCCACGCAGAGAGCACCGCGGAGGCGCTTTCCTCCTTCTTTGGCGGGGATTCGAGCACTGGAGCGAGCATGGATCTGGACCCCGCTGACTCGCCTCTCTCCCCCGCCTCAACAGCCTCCTCCACCGCCGGGGACAAGCTGGGCGACAACCCGGCGTGGTGTAAAACTCCGAGCGGCCACATCAAGAGACCCATGAACGCGTTCATGGTGTGGTCCCAGATCGAGAGGAGGAAGATTATGGAGCAGTCCCCTGATATGCACAACGCTGAAATCTCAAAGCGGCTGGGGAAGCGGTGGAAGCTCCTCAGAGACAGCGATAAGATTCCCTTCATCCAGCAGGCGGAGCGGCTGAGGCTCAAGCACATGGCGGACTACCCCGACTACAAGTACCGGCCCAGGAAGAAGGTAAAATCGAGCGCTTCCAAGCCGGGAAGTAGCGGTGAGAAGGGGGAGAAAGTCAACAGTAGCTCCAACAGCACCAGCATTAAGTCGTCCTCATCTTCGAGGAAGAATGGACACAAATCACCCAGCAGTAAAGCCCACAAATCACTTTTCGGGAACAGCAGTAGCACCAAAGCCTCACAGTTTGCCTCTGAGCAGCCACCGGAGCACCACAACCACAACTCCCTCTACAAGTCCAAGTCGGTGTCGTCTACAGCCAAGCAGGTACCGGAGGGCAAGAGAGCCAGGCGGGTGTACCACGTCTACGGGGGCGGCTTGAGCGTCAGCCCCGCGTCGTCAGTCACAGTCCCGGCCAGTCCGACGCTGAGCACCTCGGCGGACTCCAGCGACCCGCTCAGCCTGTACGAGGATGTATCCAGCGGCAGGGAGGAGGGAAGCGAGTCCCCGGGCAGCAGTAGCGGAAGCCCGGGCGGCTCGTCGGAGCGTCACGGCGGGCAAACGTACAGCAGTCGGCGGGCTTCCTCACCCACACCCTCCGGCTCGCACTGCTCCGCCTCCTCCTCGTCGTCGTCTTCCTCCTCGGAGGACGAAGAGTTCGAGGACGACTTGCTCGACATGAACCCGAGCCCCAACTTTGACAGCATGTCGTTGGGGAGCTTCGGCTCCTCCGTGCTGGACAGGGACTTGGATTTGAACTTTGAGTCCGGCTCTGGGGGCTCCCACTTCGAGTTCCCCGACTACTGCACGCCAGAAGTCAGCGAGATGATCTCCGGGGACTGGCTGGAGTCCACTATTTCTAACTTGGTCTTCACATACTGAGAACATAGTGGGCACAAACTACCAGACCAGTTACTACCCATTCAAAACTAGCGCCATCTTCTCGTCTGCACTCTGCAAGTGCTTGGAAAGTTCAACCTTTAAAGCCGAAAATGCCCTTTCGTGGGCGGCTACGCATTGAATGTGCGGACCGCGGATGACTGTGGAACAGGCGAGCGTGGAGGTGCGTAAAACAAGCGAGAAGGGGAGAAACGTAAACACTGGTTCGCGTTCCTGCTCGGCGGTGAACTGGCTGACCCCAACAACTTTACTGTGATTGATTTGCACGTTAATGCGGTCCGCCGTTCTCTTAATCAATGTTGTTGCTGATGATTTTTTTAAAGGGACATTTCACAACTTTTTACCGATTTGCCAAGTGATTTTCACCACTAAAAGGTACATAACTTTGGACTGCCGTGCGACGTTTTTACTGACATGTGGTCACAGAGGGATTTTGTATGAAACCGAGGTGGGTTGTTGTTTTTTCCAAGTTTGATATTTCTCAAAAGCAAAAAAACACCTTGAAGCATGATAGCTTACTTTGTTTCTATTTTGTGCTGGCATCTTATGTGAGACTGTCAAGCGGTTACAAATAGTACAGTATTAGGGTTATTTAAATGTATAGATATCCTCACCTCAGTTTGTCTTTTTTTATTTTTTGGGATAAAATGACACTGAAATAATCACCAGCTGTTTTAATATTTCAAACTTCAGGATTCAAACGCAACTACAAATCAGTGCTGAACTTTATACACATGTTCTTTACTATTCAGGACCAAAATTATCATTTCAGATAGCATCTTATTTAAAATCCTCATCAAATTTTGTTTTCATCCACAGAGCTTTGTTTTGTACATGTATTCAGATTCCATTTTATATGGGATGTTGTATTTATATACTGGGCCAAGCAGTTTTGTCTTTTTTTTCATGTTAAGTCCTGTTTTTGTTTGCCCCCACCCCACCCCCCCACACACACAAAATGTGTTGTTCTGTCTCATTTTCTTCTCAGGCGAAGGGCTAGAGTTTAAAAAAACACATAACTTTGATTCCTTTTTTTATATTTAAATGTACACACTTTTGGACACTTAAAATATAGGAAACAGTTTGATTATTTTCTCAGTGTATTTTTGTACAAATCTATATGGAGAAGGAGGAGTCAACAATCTAGTAATTCAGCTACGTTTGGGTTTACTGATTTTGAAACCTCAGATGGCTGGCTTTCATGTTGCGTTCAAGGTCTGTTAGAAAACTCAATTGTTTATTTGTTGTTGCCTGCCCAAGTTTCTTTGCGGTGGGAACCAGCAAAACAGCCAGAGTGAACTGTGGTGGTCAATGTAAAGTTTTGTTCAGCTACTTTTGGCTGTTTTCAGATATCCTGATTAGTCAGTGATCTGTAATTGATAATTCATTTGGCTAATTTTGTCACAGTATCACTAGCAAGACTCCAATAGCATATTGTAATCTTAGAGCTATAATGTTTAACAATGCAGGCCATGTAATGTTTTTTTTTTTTTTAAATAGTCCTTGAACGCAGCACCAGCCTTTTGTGGCAGACTACCTTCTACAGTTTACAGTGCCAGTCTACAGGCTTCTTTAGGACAAATGAGCTGATTATTGCCACAAGCTATTATGTGGAGCTTGTGGTTTTAACAGTCAGTCTCTGAAGCAGCCACTCCTTCTTATTTCACTTTCTCTCTGACATATTGCCTACAACAACACACGAGGAGATTGTAGCTTTAAAATTGACTTTAATTCTTGATGTTTTCATGAACTGATGTCAAACTCATCCACCAGCCACTGGATTCAATCTTTTTAGACAGCAAACAACAAAAGATCAAGATCAAGCATATTCAAATTTCTGACTTGAGTTCCGCAACGTCTACTTGTACTGCGTTTCTCATTGTATTTGAATATATAATCTTTTCTACTTGTTGGCTAACTATTAGATAATTGTTTAGTATGTTTATGGCATGGTGAATAGCATTTGTATTTCGGATTCAGGTTACCTAGCTGTTGTGTTTTTCAGAAAAAAATGGAAAAAATGAAACTCAATCTTTGTATATTTGACTGTATCATAAAGCAAAAAGATTGTGTGTTTATGTATGTTGTTGCTATCAAGGACAGGCACTGTCTAGAACGACTATCTTTTACACATCCTTACTTTTAAGGTGGTCAGTTCAGGACTTTTTATATATATATATAAATAAAAGCGTTTTTAAGTATATTAACTTTATTTTTCATCCATCCTGTGCAATATGCTGTGTAGAATTATCATGTTATTGTCTCTAATCATGCCATAAACAAAGGAACCACCTTTTTTTGAGACTCAGAGGAAGGGAGGAGAACTCATGCCAGCTAAATTGTGTTCATTCACTGCCTGTCAGATTGTTGATATAAACTTGTGTACAGAACTTTTTTCAAGGAAGGAAATAAATATCAGCTGGAACTGAAACTGTGATTCTTTCTTGATTGTTGAACTTTTCTTTTTACACATTTGGTCTAGACTCTAGACAGTCAAATGTACAAATGTGAATAAAAAAAAACAACTTAGACAGGAATCAGCAATACACTACTAAAAAATAACCCCCAAATGAATGACAACCAATAGAAATGTTATATTTAAATTAATCTGAACATATATCTGCTTATATCAAACATTCTTCAGTCCAAATTGAAATGCACATTATTTGGCTGATAAAGGTCAAGTCAGCAGTCAGACTGGATTACAGTACATAAAACTACTGACGCTCATATCGCTTTGACAAAATATGAAAGAATGAGGGGACAGCGATTACAGATACAGCGTGATTTTACACACAAGTACCGTACTTATTTGCATCCGATATCTGGCAAAAGGAATCATTGACTTTCATGAATACAGCAGCGATTCATATGGTTCAATACTTTACTGTATATTGTGTACATTCAGAAATGTAAATGGTTGACAGATTTTAATTTACTGTAAATTCCTCTAAAATAATTCAATAACTTCTTATTTTGATGTGTGACTTTAATGGTTAAGAGCATGGATAACTTAAATGGTAATGATCACTTTAATGTCTCATAATGATTGTTCTGCTAAATGGTTAGGGTTAGGGTTAGGTGAACAACCTAACCAGAAGCACGTATTTACTCGTTTGGATATTACCTATGTCAATTCACATTGACAACGACACATGAACCTGAATTTAAAAATGTGTATGAGATTCATGCTGCCTATTAACGTAAATGTGATTCACATCATAATGTATTCAAAATGAATGCAATTGCTGTTTATTAAGAGAATGTGATGCATAGTCACATCTGCTTATAAGAGTGACACGTACTGTCTGCAAGACACCGTGGATCAGCCCTGAAAAAGTTCAGGCCCTTAAGACACACAAAATAAATGAAAAGCACAGTTTACAGTACATTAAGTGCAGCCATTGAGATTGCATCTTTGAATTCGTTTTAAATGCTGCATGCTGTTTATTTGCATGATTATGAAATCAGAATTACAAAGTGCTATTGGTTTAATTCTAAATGTCAACATCTGTTATCTCAGGGCCAATTTTGATTCATATTTGCTTGTTATTTCAAGAGATTCTATTCTAGCATATTATGTTGTATGGTGGCTGTCTGATGTTCAGACACTCATGATTTCCCTTCCCCCTCTCCCAGACGGATCTTTATTGTGGGGGAAGGGCTGGTTTAGTAGCAGTCAGCCAAGGGCCCTCCAGCGCGCTGACAAGCATGTCTGCTTGTCTAGGTCTGTGAATATCTACAGTGTGTGTGCGTGTGCGCACACGTGCATGTCTGTGTGATGGCTAAAATTCTATTGCATGAAATGAATGACAGTACAAGGATATCCCCACAGCGATAGCAGACACTCTATGTCTGCCTCCTCTGTGATGATTTATGGGGTGCAGATTATTTTTTGATGGTTGGTCATGGTCTTCAATCAGGCATAGTGGTTTAAATGAGCACACATCAATGTAATATTTTTGTGTATTATACTACAAGCTTAACTAGCTATATGAAATGGTAAACAGTTTGTCAATATAGAGCTATTATGTACATTGATGGTCCTTTCCTGTTTGATTGTGACACTTGTCACATTTCATCATCAACATCATTAGGTTTTGAATTAGTCAAAGTCTGTAGTAGCCTGAGTAAGGAGCAAGACCTAACTG
Source organism: Vanacampus margaritifer (assembly GCF_051991255.1). NCBI lineage: Eukaryota > Metazoa > Chordata > Actinopteri > Syngnathiformes > Syngnathidae > Vanacampus > Vanacampus margaritifer. The sequence continues at coordinate 13,135,095 of NC_135440.1, read as the reverse complement.
ACATTGCACAGTAGCTGAGGAATGTATTCAACCACCAATTTAAAAAAAGGCTGATGCATTGCAGTGTTTTCAAACTGTGTACGAGATATACCGCTGCTAGTACTATATGTTCATAGCATAAGTGATGAATCTGCAACTGTTTTTGTCCCCCCCAAGAAACTGTATGAGCCCTTGCAGAGTCACACCAATTTGCTGATATATCCGTTTTATCCCAACAGTGCATAGCTGGGTGTAATTACTGACTCCACAGTGACTATAAATATTTTCATATTCCTTTCAGCAGTCATTTTGTGTTAGCTGTGGTTTAATACTTTATTCCTCAGCCCCCCGATGATAAATATCATCATGTACATGCGTGCACATAATATCACCAGTTTGCCATATAATCTTGTACGTTTCCAAAGAGCACAGGCACCTCTGTGTATGTGTTAAGCTCCTCCAAGCTGTATGAAGCCTGTTCAGTGTACAGGCTCATGCATGGCTCATGCATTGCTCAGCTGACTCCTCAGTGGGAGAGATGCAGGCATGAGCCGGGGCACAGCAGAGTGGAGCGGAACAGGCTCGCTGCTGGAGTCAGTGGTCCAGTAAAACCACAGCAGGGGGGATAAGAGCTGTGCTAGTGGGTGGGTAAAGAGAGCCTATCTGCTCAGCTCTCTTCCCGGGGGGCTGAAGCAGTGGTGGAATCAGTATTTCTCTCGTTTTATTTCAGGTTTGGCTTCAGACTGAATCTGCACGTTTGATGTTTTTGCTCCATTTTCAGTGTTTCTATTCATATATCTGCAGACTGTCCCTAAATGGTTGCGTTTTGCACCCAAAATGATGCACCAGATGTGGTGTGACCAGTAGATTTGCTAATTTTTTAAATTATTATTATTAAATATTTGTTTTGACTGACAAACTTCGGCTCCACACTTTAACCCAGTTATTGACGATAAGTGAGCTGGTTTGCCGACCAACATTAACTCCAAAAGAGTGTGAGATTGGGGGTTGGTGTGTGGTGGGTCGGCGGTAGGTTGGATGACCACATACATAGTGTGGTCATGGCGTGAAAGGAGTTGGGACTTAGTATTATCATGCAAATCTACAGGTTTCACGTAAATCTTGTAAACAATAAACAATGGTGAAGAGGACTATCAGTGCATACCTTCCCCCAAATAAACAGTGTACTAGAGCAGCGGTTCTCAACCCCAGTTCTCCCTCAGCAAACACAGCTGAGGATCGTTATCAGGCTTCATGCAGAGCTTGCTGATTAGCTGATCGTTTGAAACACCTGTGTTGGCTGAGAGAGACATGGAAAACAGGCTGGACTCGAGAACCACTGTACTAGAGGAGACAAATCTTAAAAAATGAGTGTCTCATTTTGTGAGGAAATAGTTGTAAATGGTGATTTCACCTGGCTAAGGTATTTCACAGACTACGTTTACATGCAGGCAATATTCAGGTTATGGTCAGAATTTGGGTTTCTGGAACAATCGGAATAACACGTTTACATGCACAAGTTGACAAAATTACTTCTGTATACATGGCGTTCGGAATAACCCAATGTAAGGGGGCGAAGCACGGACGACATCATGGCAGAAATAGACGTCATTTCCGCTTCTAACTTATAAATAAAATATATTATTCATGTCACTCACCACGGTAAATAAAGTAGTGTTCCCTTGTTTTCCGCTCGGGTTAGGTTCCAAAAAATACCCGCTATAAAGGAAATCCGCGCAGGAGGTATAACTTTGTTCTACATGTATTATAATGTTTTAAGGCTCTAAAACCCCTCACCACACAGTTTATACACATTTCTAATCGAGGCATTTACATTTTCTCACATTTCTCTCTTGTTTAAATATTCTCAATGTTTAAACCTTCATAAGTAAAAAAAAAAAAAAAAAAAAAAAGCATGCAAAATTGCACAAAAAAAAAATCCACAACAGCAAAGCCGCGAAAAGTGAACCACGTTGTAGCGAGGGAACACTGTAGTCGGTTTCCTACTCGCTCCAGAAGTGTGGTTCTCGTCGTTACATGCCAGAAGCACGTATTTACTCGTTTATATAAAGCGGAACCATGTGTGTCATCTAATGTTTCTACACGGATGTGTATTGTTGAACACTGCAAGCTGGAGATAAACATAACTTTTAAGAGATAAAAAATATATACTTTTAAGAGATATTTCTCTGCATTGCAAGCAATGTTTCAAAAATTCCCATACTTTAGAAAAATATCTCCATGTAGGGATACTTGGAATATATCAGTTTCAAGTCACATATGTGTGACTAGACATTCAGCTTTTTCAGGTTTACATGGAATGACAAATTTTTGACAACGCTTTCAGCAAGGCTCTTTTCATCTCTGCGGTGGCCCCTCAATTTTATTGTTGCTTGAATTAATTTATTACCAAATTATGTGTAAAATAAATTATTAATTAAAAAACAAACATCTAATATAGAAAATGTATTCGTCATATTGCTTTATCAATTCACATACTCAGTGTTACAAAAAAATACACTGACCTTTAAAAAATGTATGGTATTGTGTACGCTGTTGAATTTTTGTAGGAGTAACAGTAGCAGTTGACACAGGCAGGTTCACTTGTTTGTCTTTTTTTCTTTAACGCCCAGTACACACATAAGGATATTTCAAATCATTTTTTTTTTAAGAACATAAGGATATTTAAAATCTGGATTTATTTATTTTATTTAAATTTTTTAAGACCCCAAACATAAAGATAAAAAACGTTTAGCAGTTTTGGTCACACTGTGCTGTAATGTGCTCTGATAATCTAAACACAGAACACTAAACGTAAAAATCCTGTTCCACCACAATCTCAAAGCAAGCCTTCTGAGGCGGAAATCTTGCATGATCGTGCGTGATCTACACTACTGGATGCGTGTGTTTCCAAAATTACAATATTTTATGTCCACTTTTAAGCACAATTGAACCTATAATAGCAATAAGTTAACGAGAAATACCGGGCACAGAGGAAAATAGTGACACAGCTTACCAGGCGGTTGTGCACACCAATGCACACAATTACCTCCTGGACTGTGTCAGTTTAAATTGAGCATTATTATATAAGATTTGTTGATGTAACTCTCATATTGATGCTTATTAGATGTTTCGGATGTAACAAATGTTGTGTATCTTCACATCTGACCCTCAATATCCCCTTAAGAAAAACAGAAGAGAGAAAAAAAAATCAATGTAGCTATTACGTTTGACATGTTGCTGTTGGATATGGATTTATACAACTACAAAAGGCAATTATAGTAGCAGGTAATAGTTGATGACAAAACGCGGTGAATGGCAATTAAAAAGGATTTTGCCATTCCATTTTGTATTCTTTCATCTGTGCTGTGTCAATGTTACATGTCAAGATACACAATAACGCTGTTTAAAATTTGCTGAAAACTGCACTTCCTTTCCAATCTGCTATAAGCACCACGTCAGTTTTTTTTTTTGGGGGGGGGGGGGGGGGGGGGTTCCGTCAAACTGTATCAACCAACCACAGTGAGAGCAGCATAAAAAAGCCAAATGGTGGCATCCTAAATTAATTTTCTCCAAATGCCCGAGCCCAAGCCTTGACGTTTAGCATTTCATGATATCCCTTATATTTTAGTGAATTCAAGCAGCTTACGATTTAGCAAATTCAATAGCAAATGCTGTTTTTGTTGGCTTACTGACACACACACTGTTGACGATTGACGGTAAACTTTGAAAAATTGACAAACTGAGCATTGACGGAAGGGTTTTTTCACCCATCAATGTAATCGTCAATGAATTTGGCAATCCGTCAAAGACAGAACATTGACGGATGCCTGCTTCAAATGACGGGAACATTGACGTTTGCCGACCAATCGACGAATGGCGAATTGGCGGTTCGGCTTGAAATATTGACGGATTGACGATGACGGAAGGGTGTCCTGACTGTTGACGATTGCCGAATGACGGACGCTCAAAATTAATTGAAAACAGGAGGGAACACAATCCCAGACAAGACATGTACAAGAGACACAGAAAAACATGACACATGACAAAGTAATAAAACTAAATCTAATCTAAAAAGTCAGCAAAAACACAGATCATGACAGAATGGTGAGATTTATCAATTATTATTGAACATGTTCAGACTGACTGTGAATTTATTTAACAGTAAATTATTTTTTAATGTGCATGCCTGGGTAGATAAATGTCCTTTTTTGCAGAATAAAGAAAATAGCTTCTTTTCAATGTGGAGTAAACATCGAATGTTTGCATTTGACCAATATGTTATACCAATATGTTTGAAAATTAAGTGAACATTGTTCTTTCGTAATTTTATGATTATTATGTCTGTGTGCGCAAGTAAATACACAGTGGCATTATGGGGAAAATGCTAAGTTTTTAGTATTTTGCCTACAAGTAGCCAATGTTGGAACGTTTTGTTTGCAAATACGTTTATGAGACTACTTTCTTGCGTCTATTTCTTTAAATGGTCCTTTCCAGTAGAATGCAACATATGCACTATGGAATTAAATTAAAACAAATCAAAAAGTGCATTGGTTTAAATGCAGGAGACTTTTTGTGCATTTTTTTTATTAAGAGGAAGGAAACAGTGTCAAAACGAGTCATTAGTCTAGATAATATGAAGTTTGTGGCTAAAAAAAATCACAAAAAGTCTCCTGGTCACCGATGAGCACAATGCCCACTGTTGGTATAGCGGAGTGTATATTGAAATGTGCATAGTTTGACTCGCAGAGGGCGGGACTCTTGTTTGGAGAGCGCAATGAACTAGGCGCGGCCAAAACGAGCCCCATCCATCTATCACACGTGTAGACAAAGGGGGGGACTCCACAACACAAAGCTGCATGTGTCCTAACAAACTTTATTTTTTTTTTACCCCCGTGCAGGACGCACGGCCACACGCACGGAGCAAAGCACCTTCAGGTAAGTTGCCCCACAGATGAATACTTGCGTGTGCGTGTGAGATTTTGTGTGTTCTTTTCCAGTAAAAGTTGCCGCTCTTGTTGGTGCGTCAGCGCTCAAACTTGAGCACAAAGCAGCAAAGGTAGAGCGACATAGAGAGACAGTGGCAAGCAGGAGAGAGAGAGGGGGAGAGAGAGAGCGAGAGAGAGAGAAGCGGTCCCTCTTTTCCTTTGTCTGATGCGCTGTCTCGAGCTTTTTGGACACTACTTGAAGGGACGTCATCGTGCTCATTGTAAAGTATGTGTAATTCTATTAATGACTGTAAACTTTAATGGGAGTGAGGCTGAGTTTGTTTAGTTGCCTTTTTTTGTTCCTTTGGGATGTTGCGACTCAAGACAAAGCAGCTGCCTGTCAGAAGTTTACAGTGAATGTGTGTGCGTGAAAAAAAGGGGGGGGGGGTGTTAAAGTGGTTTTATTGTTTGTATTTAGTACTTGCTCATGTAAATATTATTACAAAGCTTGATGTGTCTGCTAATTCTTTTTATTCGCTCTCCTGCGAGGTTCCGAATGCACTATGGGAATTTAGAACAATGCAATCAGGTGTAAAGTGAGGAAGAAAAGAAGAAGAAACTTGTTGCATGAATTAATAACCAATGTTGAATAAACTGAGATGCTAAGGTTTCAGTACAGGCTAAGCTTAGTATATTTGTTGAAAGCTTCACATTTGTTTACAGGAAACAGATCAACAGGTATAAGTCTCAGCAGCTTCTTTGTTACAGTAAAGGCTCCTTTGTTCTCAGTCTATACAAAGAAAACTTAAAGAAAGGTGCACAAATCCACCAGGAAATAACTTTTTTAAAAGCGGGAAATGATTTTCAATGAGTGCAAGTTATTTTATTTTCATTTTTAGACCTCAAGTAAATTTTACATTTACTTTTGAGCACAGAAAACGAATGATGCCTCAGGATCTCAAAACAGACGATCGCTTACTCGAGTTTTGTTGTTTTCACCCCCACCATTATGTTTTACATAAACAGTACTGTGTATGTATTTTTATTTTATTTTTTTAAAAAACTTTCCTTTATCAAATAGTATAGGTGTGGTTGAATCCTCTACATTCCATACACCATCCCTTATGTTGAAGTTTTTAACATTTCTATTTATGCTAGATTTAGATTAGTCAGTTCAGGACTGCATTTTTTTTATATATATATATTTTGAAACACCTAATTTTGAACTTTATTTAATGATTTCTTTCTCCCAAACCTGCAAACTTTGACACATTGTGAAATCTAAAAGTGAAAAGTTTTTGCTGGTGTTAATTTATATTTTACCCCCCCCCCCCCATTTCTTTCTTGATTTCAGATGGACCTAACACTCCAACCGCTAAATGTTCTTCAAATGTTGGGAGTCAGATGGAGGAACTCCAGAGTCATCTATGAGCAAGATTTAAGGATTAAGAGACAGAACACTTTTATTTTTGGAGAATATGAAGACTCAGGATTTAAACCCCCTGGAGCAGCTTTCCCTTGAGGGATGCGTTCAAGACATACTTGGAAATGTAAAAACCTGGATATACTTTGGAGATTAAATGTTCAGCAGGATGGCAGACTATTGGATTTTGATCCTACGTGGTAAAGTAAGTGACCTAACTTCATACTTGTTCTACAACTTTTCCATTGCATTGTTTTTGTCAGTCAGAGAGCCTCTCTTCAATGCACACACAGCTTTCAGTACAAATGGATATAAATGTTTATTTGGAGATAAGTTTGATTGTCCGTAATGACCAGCTAAGCATCATCACAAGTGACTGTGCTGTAAAGTGCCAGATAGCCGGCCAACTACATGAACATGTTTTTTGTTTTTCCAAACATATCAACGAGTTGTATCTACATTATGGCAACATGAAACAAATGTGATTGTTTTATTTAAAAGCACTTTTGGAGCTTTGTGTGCATAATTGTTAAGTGGCATATCAGCTTTTGTTGTTACTGCTTTGCTGGACTCAAAACTCGTTTGTGATCGCCAGGTGAGAAGAAGCATCATTTATTTGCAATATGTTCATGGTTAATTCAGGCCAGATAGAAGCAAAAACCTCAAGTTGTTCAATTATTATTTTCAACCAGTGCTAATAATGCATGTAAGGGAGAGTTAGAGTGGAGAGAGAGAGCCTCATGCCACTTTCAGTCTTTTTGTAGCCCCTATCAATGATGTCATTGAGAACCAATGAGAGCTAGTAGTAGCATCCAAGCCCCACCTCCTAACTCAGATTTTTGCATACCATGTGGTTCCGCAGCATCACATTGCCGCTGTGCATTACTGGATGTAGAGGAACACAACATGGATACCTTTTTAACTTTGTGTTCTGTATTTTAAGCTATAAAACAAAAATAGACTTGTTTGGCACAAGAACATATACATATCACTTGGCAATGGGCAAAATCCTTGAATCTCCCAAAACTTCACTTCTCAGGAAAATAAAGCTGGTATGTTTTGCCATTTCCAACACTTTAGACTGGTTAGTAATAATAATAATAATAATAATACTAATAATAATAATAATAATAATAATAATAATAATAATAATAATAATAATAATAATAATAATAATAACAAACCCAGGAGGGACTGACCAATAGTACATTCCTGTGAAAAAATATAACATTGGCAAAATTTAGACATGGGAGGTTTCATCCCAATTGTGTCATTTTCATTCAGTGAGGCCTTTGCAAAGGGAAATAGCAATACATTCACTCACTGACTCGTTTGTGAATGCCAACAGCACAGCAGTACGTTCAGTAAAGTCCCTCACGCGCCAACAACTTAGCCTAAAACTGTCATTACATTATTATCAGAACATTTAAGACTGTTAGCTAATGCTAATCACTGCCAACACTGCAGCGCTGCTTACCTTTTGGATTTGAGCTTCGGCCGTTGCATCAAAGTGATTCATTGACTTTGGAATTTAGTCCAGCCTAGCGGACATATCCTTGACTGATCCACTAATTTTGGCGGAGGTGATTAAGTTAATCAGTCCCTCTGTTTTGTAACAGTAGAGTGAAAATGCAGAAAGGCTCGATCACTGACACATTTTCAAAAATAGACAATTAGCTAAAGCTTTACGTGGTTGTTTGATGTCCCACTTGGGTGGCCAGGCACTTTGTAGACCTGTATTATTATACAAACACTTAAAATTCAGTTGTCTTTGTCCACTTAAACACATTCAAACCCAAAGATGTTTAACTATGTTTTGTAATGCTTTGTCCTTCACTCCCAAAAACGTATTTATACGTATTTAATGTGTTTTTTTTTATAAATGCTAGAGCATATAGAAGGCTTTGATACGGCTTCTGATATGAAGAGGTCGCTTAAAGCAATGGTAGTTATTATAAAAAACCGGTCAGCAGGTGGCAGCAAAGTATAATAGATCAGCCAGGGCCATGTTGCAACAAGCTCTTTTTTACCAGTGTTTTCAACAGGTTTGTGAATAATGAAACTTAGCTATCTTCTAATGCTAATTGCTGTAAAATGGAAACAGATACAAATATACTTTTTTTCCCCTAATCTTTTTTTTTTTTTTTTTGTAGGTTCCATGTTTTAATAGCAATAGAACTGAATATTCTGTGGACCTTGCAAAATCAGTCAAAATCCAGTAAAACAGCCGGGAGCGAAGGGGGTTGCTTTTCAGTGAAAATATCTGGGAGTGAGTGACAATAAAGCACCCCGTCTTAAAAGACATAATGTTCAGATACGCCTGATGTATCTCTCGAATTATTTCCTTAATTCTTAATTGTCACACAAATTTCAAAATAAGTCAAACCCTGTTAATAGTAAAACCTGCAAGCGTTTGAAAAACACGGAATATTGAAAATGTCAGGCTCAGCAGGACAGCAGGCAAGAGTGACAATACTGATGTATTTGCAGTTTATCAATAATTAATCCGTAGTTGTTAATGTGAGAGAGTTTCACCACTCTGGGAAAGCAGCATTCATCCACCTCCTGCTGTTCGTGTGGATCTGATGCGGGTCATTGCCTGGAAGTGGCTGGATCAGTGGAATGTGGGTCAGTCAACGGTACGGTGACACACAGGTGAGACAGATATAGGTCAGTGGCATTGTATGGGCGCTGATGAGTCATGCAGACGGTTTAGCAGGGATAGGAGACATGCGTGTGTCTGCCCGTGTGCTCCAAAAAAAAAAAGATGTTGATGTGTTGAAAGAGGAAAGGTGTGTGTCTGTAGTGTACCTCTTGTCCACTGGGCCCAACAATGATTTTGTGTTTATTGCTTTACAGTTTTGTACAGTTTCATGTCATTATAAATCTGTACATGATGATGGTTCTACTATCAAGCTAAATTTTCACTATTAAGTACATCAACACAGTTTAGTTTAGAAGAAATAAAAGAGCTTTTTGAAGATAATAAGGTTTAGCTTTGTGTTACTCTGATGTTGGTATTTAATCACACATACAATACATCCAACTATCAATTCCCTCCATTTTCTCTATTGCTTATCCTGTACAGAGTCTAGGGCGAAAGGTGGACTACATCCTGGACTAGTCACCAGTGAATCGCAGGGCACATATAGGATGGCAAACCATTGGGTAATTGGGAAAAATGGAAAATGGACTTTCACTTACTGCTTCCCGATTTTCCACCTTCAAGGTAATCAAAGTACTTTAACGCTGTCTCCTCATCGCCTACTATTCATCAAGTCCAAGGACACTTTGACAAAGTCACAAAGGTCGGGTTGGGAAACAACTACTCAACCACCTGAGCTATGTCGGCCGAGTGGGAACTGAACTTAGCTGCTTAGACTAAAGTCAAGTGTATGTATCATCATCATCAGCGACCACATACAATACAACACATTTGTTGTGACTTTGTTTTGGGTTCGATCATGGGGTCATTGTGTTGTTATGGTCCTTATTTGTCCCCTGATGATGATGATGTCAGTGGCTATGTCCCTTGTGATGATATCGTCAGTTGCTATGCAGTCGCTATGTCCCTTGTGATGATGATATTGTCAGTTTTCTATGTTCCTTATTATGACGCTATAGATAATGTTGTCAGTTTCTATGGTACTGTATTAGTCATTCTTTTTTGTCTAGTCTCTCATTTTGTCATCTAGGCCTTTATTCTGTCATATAGAATTATTCTGTGCCCTTGTTGGAGTTTCTGAGTGACACTTTGTCAGTACATTGAGTTTTCTCTCAGCATGTTGGGGTTTCCTGTCCCTACTCCTTAATACGAGCTTTTTCCATGCAAGTAGTCATTCCATGTGTTCCAGGCTGAATCCTGCTCTCTTGTTACTTTGTATATAAAGACTCTGTTTTACAACTTCCGTGTCATGCCAGCTAATTCCGCACATTACGTGACAATATCCATGTCAGCAGATACAATTAATTTGCTAAATTGCTAAATTACCAAATGAGCAATGAAGTGAGTATTGTAACTACTGTAAGGTGCATGCTTTTCTGACTGCTTTCCATATGTATTACATGCAATTTGTAGTTGTTGAACTTCTGGCTGAAGCAGAAAGAACAAATCTTTATAGAGGCATTTAATGCTTTTGCTCCACTTTGTGTAGCTTAATTACATTGCTTATCTGTGATACCATTATCAAATACGTTGACATTTTGGTTTACAATTTTGAGGGAGTGTCGTTGTGCCTTGTCTCAGTGGGAGAGGAGTTGTAAAGCTGATCCACTGAGTTACACAGGACAGCATTAGCACTTTAATCTGTGTCATCTACCCGCTATGAAGCTTAAATGTGTGACTAAGATGGAATGCTCATTAAAATGGGCAGTGGTTTTGTAGCATATCATCCATCTGGTTTTACTATCACACAAATTTAAGATCTTCATCTAGTTGAAGATAACAAAACAAAACAAAACACATATTGCTGTGTTGGCGCAGAGCATACATAACTGAATACAAGAACATCAAAACTTAATAAGAGTGTCAAATATTCTTAAGAGCACGACATTATTTATGTCATTGGTTGCAGGAGAACAAAAGTGTTCTATTGGACATTCCAGATGAAACAGGCAAGCATTAGAATGGCCCATAAGGTCATAGGAATTATTGTCCAGGTTAAGTACCAATTCATTTCCTAGACTAAGTTTAGGATTTTGCTGAATCTGAATCCTAAATCAATGAGGATTAATTAATAGCCATTTAAGCATGTTTACTTCAAGAAAATACTTTTTTTAATTGACTGCGCATATCTGACAAGTGTGATAAGTTTGTCGTTTTCTAACCACTAGCAAGATTTGTATGTATCCTCACTTCTCTCCTCCCACCCCTCTCCCTCACATCTCTGACCAAAGTCATGCCCCTCACTGATGTGAGCATACACATTCGTAAAACAAGCCGACAAGCCACGTTCTTAGCTACATTGTTAGCATGACTTATTCATGTTGGAGTGTTGTGGAAAACACTTAGGGCCAAAATGGAGAAAGGAATCTTCCATGTGGCTTGTTTTCCCCACTCAAAGCAATATTTTGACATTTATGGTTTATCAAGCTCAAACAAACTTCCAAGATGCGTTTTGCAGTGATTGACACCAGTACTGAAAAAAAAAGTCGCAACAATAACGTTGTTTAATTTTTCTAGCAAGCTGAATTTTGATTGATTTTCCCTCTTGTGCATATCAATGAGTCATGCAGGACATTACTGTACTCAAAAGCTACAGTACAGTAAATTATACAGTGTGGTACAACATAGCATTAGTCTCACCACAACGAATTGTAGGGACAGTTCTAATTCTCATCCTGTTGCAAATTATCAGAGCTTAGTATTACCACTCAGCGCCTGTAGCTGCGAGATAACGTAGCATGCTCCGCTGGCATGCTAATACATCACCACACTGGGGGACAGGGATAAATGATTTTTTCTATGACTGTTCAGCAGGCAGAGCATTTGAAGGAGGGAATTGAGGGAGATGAAGAAAGGGAGAACAACATGAGTGTTAATGGTGGGCATAAAATAAAGGATGGAAAAAGTGAATAATGTGTGAGAGGGACTAAGAAGATGGGATAAAAAGTGAAAAAAGGATGAGTAAAACGAGATTAGGATAGACTGAATGTTACATAGAGCTTCTTCTATCGGTCTCTCGTCTGTTGATAGTTATTCTTTCACAGTGACTAAGTGGAGTTGTCAATTTACATTTGAATGTGATTATGGAATTACAGTCCTCTATGTTTAGCCATATTGGGCAAGGACAGGATTAATTAGGATTTTTCGCAATGACATGAAAGTAGTGTCAGGAAAAGAAAGAAAGAAAAAATGGTCATCCTTGGTGGAAGTCTGTGCTGTTTTGAATGAGTATTTAGATTCACCCTCCATCCATACATTTACTACTGCTGATCCAAGATCGGGTTGCGGGTTTTAACAGTTTTAGCAGAGAAGGCCAGACTCCCTTCTCCCCAGCCACTTCGTCCAGCTCTTCCGGAGGAATGCCAAGGTGTTCCCAAGCCAGCCGGGAGGCAAAGTCTCTCCAGTGTGTCCTGGGTCAAGCCTGGGTCTGGTGGGACGTGTCCAGACCAGAACACCTCACCAGGGAGACGTCCAGGAAGCATCCTAACCAGATGCCCGAGCCACCTCATCTGGGTCTTCTCAACGCGGAGGAACAGTGACTCTAATCTGAGCCTCTCCTGGATGACCCAACAGCTTCACACTCGGCTGCGAACCACTCCAGTTAAAGTTTGAAATTGTGATGTGATGAAGCCAACAGTAACCATTTGCAAAAATTAGAGATGTGATCCTGAGGCCACCAAACTCCTCGAAGTCCTCAACATCTTGACTTTGCCCAGTAATTCTGTCCATAAAGTTTTTGAAAGCATCGTTTACCAAGGGCAACCTTGGTGGAGTCCAACCCTCAGTGGAAATGAATACGACATACTGCCAGCAATGTGGACCAAACTCTACTCCCAATCACACGCTTTCAGTTCTAAAAAATAGCTTGTCAGTGATGGGACACTGTGACTTACTACTAAAAATTAAAATCAAATTAAAAGCAATGTTTTTCTTTTTCTTTCATTCGTTCTTTCCTTTGATCTTTCTTTATTTCTTTCTTTGTTTACCAAATTACCAAATACCTTTAAAAATCTTGACCAAATATTGGATATTTTGTTTAAAAATAAAATAGAGAGTCAGAGTTCAATAGGAAAATGCTGTTGTGTTTTTTTACCCAAATATTTTGAAAATGGACATTTGATTTTTTTTATTTTAGTACCATGATAATTTTGGTCATGTTATCCTACTATCAGAATCTAATTCTGGCCCATACCTGGTGGTGCGTTTTCAAAACAAATTTGTTTGAAAATGTCACTTCACTACTTTTACTCGTGAAGTACATTTTAGAGCCTGTACTTTTTTTCTTTTACTTGAGTAATTATTTGAATGAGTACTTTTACTGTTGTCAAAGTCATTTTGTATGCAAGTAATTGTACTTTTACTCACGTACAGAATGTCAGTACTTTTCCCATCTCTGTCCAGGTATATAGTAGAAATAAACACATTGTTATTAGTGACAGACTCATCCTGCTGTCTGTCGATTACAGGTCAACTTATTACATCTACAAATGCACAGCATGCTGCTGTCTGGGTAATCGCTAATCCCTCTAAAGACTAGGTTTCTGTCAAAGCTAAATCTGCTGCTCACACACACACACACACACACACACACACACACACACACACACACACACACACTATACATATATATGTATATATATATATATATATATATATATATATATATATATATATATATATATATATATATATACATACATATATATCATGCATTAATACATTACATGTCACATGAGAACACAGAGACTTAGATATGTAGATAGACCGACTTAAAAGACAGGCACATGGTGTAAATACCAGGATTTCATCACAGATAAATCTGTTATTGTCTGGTCGTTAGGAGATTATAAAGCAGTGATTTATAGACACCAACAGATCCAGCCATGTGTCATTAGAGGATGAACACTAGCTTGCATTGTGGTATCAGGACTGGTGTGCTTTAATACTTTAATAGTGATTCAGTAAATCATATGGGTGACAGCTTTTATAGTGTGCTTTCCTTTGTGTTTTTACATCTCATTCTTACTACTCATTTATTCATTCATGGCCATTCTACCAGCATGCTATCCTCTTGCATTTTTTTCCCCCTTTATGGCTTGTGTTACCCATTTTATTTGTGACAAAAATTAAAAATATCACAAGTATTAGAGCATGCATTTGCATTTTAATATTACTACTTGCTCTAGGGTAATTTAATGCCAACTATATACAAGATTTTGCACCACCACAATCTATTCGGTCAGATTTCCCCCCAAAATGTGTTAGCCATTTGCCAGTTAGCATGACTTTCCTGCATTATTGCTTGAGTAGCCAAGGATTATTGGATTATGGATTTATTTGATTTATTTGTATTTATGTATGTCCCATCCATCCATCCATTTTCTTGACCGCTTTTCCTCACAAGGGTCTCGGGGGTGCTGGAGCCTATCCCAGCTGGCTTCGGGCAGGAGGCGGGGTACACCCTGAACTGGTTGCCAGCCAATCGCAGGGCACACAAAGACAAACAACCATACTCACAATCACACCTATGGACAATTTGGAGTGTTCAATTAACCTACCATGCATGTCTTTGGAATGTGGGAGGAAACCGGAGTACCCGGAGAAAACCCACGCAAGCACGGGGAGAACATGCAAACTCCACCCAGGAAGGCCGAAGCCGGACTCGATCTTACGTCCTCTGCACTGGGAGGCGGACGTGCTAACCAGTCAGCCACCGTGCCGCCTATTTATGTATGTATTTATGCAATTGTTAATTCTGTACAGTTATGAGTTATATATATAAACCTCTCATAATTCATGGTTAATGGGAGTCAGCACACACCTGCCATCATTAAAAGTGATCTGATTAACTCTAAATAAAGTTCACATGTTCTAGTAGACTTTTCTTGACTTTTTTTAATTTGCTTTCGAGCATAAGCCTGAAACGTTTTTGCTCACACTGACTTGTATTTAGAATTGTTCATATTTCCTTCTACTTTGACGAAGGTCCCAGTACCATCTTGAGAAAAACAACCCAAAAGTGACGCTGCCATCTCCATGATGTTGTGGTCTTCTGTTCATTAGCAGTGTTGTGTTTTTGCCACACAGACATGACGATGGCGGTCTTCACTGTATTCTATGGTACTGTATATGTAATGCTTTGGAAATATTTTATTAACATAATGTTTTATATTATCCTTCTATTGATTAACACCTTGAACCTTTACAGATTTTTCTAATGCTGTGGAAGCTGTCTCTGGACTATAGCTTGTGCTCTAAAGCCCTGTCCAGACGGAAGCAAAGCCAGCTTTGTTCCTCAAACAAATCTCGTACACACAGAACCATTTTAAGACTTGTGTGTCCAAAAGAAGACGCTGAGGACGTTAAACGGCTGTAATGTATATGCCAAATCTGGAGTGATGCTATAGCGCAGCCACAGGGAGTTAAGGGAAAGCGTAGAAGAAGAATCAGTGAAGAAGACGAACACTTTTTTTCTAACTTTATTGCAATCTACAGAACAAACATGGCTTTGCATGTATCAAAACAACATGAAAAAGCCAAACACAGGAAGAGTGACAATGGCGTAGTACAACACCGCGTGTTGAACGTGGGAATAAAGAACCAAAATACTTTGCTGTAAAAGCATAAGCAAGCTAAGGAGGCTGCGCAAAACGACTACGACACGGCTATCCGCCATTGTTGTTGACAGACTGACGGTTCGCGTGCAGTCACACGAAAATTGGCTTATACGTCATCAATCTGCGACAATGCGTCGTCATCGAGCTGCGACCATTACATCATCACTGGAAGAGTATCCTGCATATGGTGTCCAGACGGACGCGCCATTGTGTGGACGAACGGCCCAAATGGTAAGAAACTTGTGAGGATACATTGAAACTGGCTTTCGTGTGGACAGGGCCTAAGATGTGGCTACAAAAGTGTCAGGAAAAGCCTACTATAATATCAAAACTTTAGTTGGGGTTTATCAGAGACACTTAAATCAAAGGTCATCAACTCTGGTCCCCAAGGGCCCCTTCCGTTCCCTAACACACCTGATTCAAACTCATCTGCAAGCTCTGCAGAAGCCTGATAACGATCCTGGTCATTTGAATCAGGTGTGCTAAAACAAGTTACCCTCCAGGATTGGAGTTTGTGATCCCTGCTTTAAATAGTGGCGCATGTGCTGACTAGGGATGTTCAATACCACTTTTTTTTTTAGACCGATACTGATACTGATACTCAAATCTTCAGTACTCACCACTACTGATACCAAGTGGCGACACCATTAGCACTTATGATACATACAATTTCCCAAAAAACAATGACAGATTTTTTTTTAAAGACCTATATATCCCAATAGCAAATTTTCTTAAAATTGCTTGAATTGCAATTCTATTTTTTCAATTTGCTCATAAAAGTCATTTTGCATAGAGGGCACAATAAACTGATTTTTTAAAAAAAAAATATAAAACGAAACAAACAATCCAGTAGCCAGGGAAAAAAAGTGCCAATTATCCAAATTTGTGGTTGTACAACTTCTTTTTAAGGAATATAGCGAAGTGCAAATAATTCAATTCAATACAACACCGTATCAAGTAATTTAGTAATATTTACCATGTTAAGAATTCCTCAAGCTGTTTAGTGTGTGATGTTTAATTATATCTTGTTTTGAAATCCATGCTTTTAATTTGGAAGGCTGCTCTGTATTTCCGTTTCCTGTTTCACGTTCTTCGTTCGTCATACATTTCATAGCAGTGCAATAGTCAATGACGATATACTATATATTATACAAAGAGCTGTCTGTGCTTCGGAACTTATTACATTGTTGAGTACAACTGAAGACTCGTGTGTTCCCTTACCCCCCTGTAGCGGTCAATAAATGCAAAATAACCATTTCAGCCTTTAGTTCCTGATACCAGTATTGATGTATGTTGCGAGTACCAATACTGGGAAATGTGTCTTGGTATCATCACGATACCGATACCTGGTATCGGTACTAGCCCATCCCTAGTTGCTGACTCACATTTAGGATTAGTTTGAATGTGATGGTTATTTCTGAACACATCCACAAATCCCATTATGAGGGTGTGCACACATATGCCACATTATGTGAGCTTTTGACTTCTTCCCAAGTGTGGGCGGTGAGGTGGCTAGTGTTAGCACCCTGAGTCAACTTGTCCTCTGCCCTATGCCAACATGTGGGGGTAGCTTTTATCAACCTTCAGCTGCTGTTGATATAGTCGCAGAGGAGACACGGTATCTCCTTTTTCTGGATTATGTTATGAGTTTGGAATGTGGAACAACACTTGCGCAGTACAAGCTGCCCTTGACACTCAATTGACAGGAGCTCCCATTTACAAATATTGATTTTCCTGGTTCGGTACAAGTTGGGGAAAGAAGATGAAATAAGCAAAAGCAATATCTATTTTCCTACATATTTTTGTTCATGAAAGCTTGACATTGAGTGCTTCCGTCACCAATCAATTTTCTATCTACCATTTGTTCTCAACGGGCACAGGTGAGCTGGAGCCTGTCTTAGCTGACTTTTGGGGGAGAAGCGCTGTACACCCAGGATTGGAGTCATTCGCAGCATTAAATGCTTCTTGTTAATTTCTACTTTTTGCAGTCCAGAAACCAAAAAATCAAGAAAAAAATAAGATATCACACAAAGTAAAAATATTACTCTCAATATGTTTTTTTTCCCTTTTATGCTAACATCATGTTTGTGTTACTTTGTTAATTCCTATTTCAAATTAGATCTGAAAACAGGTGCTATAGTTTGATATGGTTCCACAAATACAATTTCTAACCGATGTCTTGTGACTGCTGACACTGTTTTCATTTGGTATTGCAGTGAGCTCGTTCAGATCCAGCTAGCAGATTCGAGTCGTGCGTTAAGGAGTGTGTGTTGTGTTGTTGTATGTTTGCCATGGTCAAGGTACTGATCCTTCTGCAGATTAATCGAAAACAGGGCTTTATGGTTGAATAGTATTGAATCAGATTCTGTTTTGTTAGAGATATTTTTTTAATACTACTTACCTGGGAATAGGGTGTTGAATAATATTGCAACACTAACTCGCCATATCAGACTTCTCCGTGTGAAAAGGACTGTTTTCATTTTTTGTAAATGCATTCCGACAACCCTGCAATGTGGTTTTACACTCATATCACAATGTGGAATTTATGTATTCAACCAACGGGACTTGGTCTTCTCTCGCCTTTGAATACCAAACTTGTTTTCTTTTACACACTGTTTTTTTTCCATTCATCCTCTTTTAATATCTTGCTCTTTCACACATTTTTGCATAAAGAGTTCTGCTCTTTATTGTTAGTGCCAGCAATTCTTTTCAAGTATAATAAAAAAACTCCAATGAATTGTACCACACAGACCTTTGATTGGCTACTTCTCAAGGCAGGTTGTGTCTGTGTTTATTACAACACTAGCATGAAAAACGTGGCGTTCGTAACATTCAAAGTTAGCCATTTAATCAAACATTACCACTCCTAATGTTGATATTAATTACTTTCAGTATAGTAATAGCATTTAATAGTAATACCAGGTATCGTATCGGGACGATACCAGGCCTTATTTCAAGGTATCGGTTCTTGCAATGGCCCACTTGACTGCTTACGAGGTGAGTACTGGAATCAGTCTGGAAAAAATTGTTATCGAGCAACCCTACTACAGTCACAATAATGTTATTATTAATGAAAGAAAACTTAACATAATAATGCTTACAGAAAAATAATATTTACAGCAAAAAGAGATTAGTGCTTATGCACCGAACAACAGCTCAGAGTGCCCACCCTTTCTGGAGTCCTTGGAGGGTGTGCTGGAGAGCGCTCCCTCTCGGGACTCCCTCGTTCTGCTGGGGGACTTCAACGCTCAGGTGGGCAATAACAGTAAGACCTGGAGGGGCGTGATTGGGAGAACGGCCCCCTAGAAGACTGGTAAGGGATGCCGTCAAGCTGAAGAAGGAGTTCTATCGAGCCTTTTTGGCCTGTGGGACTCCGATGGCAGCTGACAGGTACCTGATGGAAAAGCGGAATGCAGCTTCGGCGGTCGCTGAGGCAAAAACTCGGACATGGGAGGAGTTCGGTGAGGCCATGGAAAACGACTTTAGGACGGCTTCGAAGAAATTCTGGTCCACTATCGTCTCAGGAGAGGAAAGCAGTGCATCATTAACACTGTGTATAGCGGAGATGCTACTGGCCTCAACTTGGGACGTTGTGACTTGGTGGAGAGAATACTTCGAAGACCTACTCAATTCCACCGACACATCTTTTGGTCTGGGACTCTGAGGTGGGCTCCCCTATCTCTAGGGTTGAAGTCACTGAGGTGGTTGGAAAGCTCCTCGGTGGCAAGGCCCCGGGGATGGATGAGTTCTACCCGGACTTCCTAAACTCCCTGGATGTTGTGGGGCTGTCGTGGTTGACACGCCTCTACAACATCGCATGGACATTGGGGACAGTACCTCTGGATTAGCAGACCTGGGTGGTGGTCCCCCTTTTATAAGAAGGGGGACTGGAGGGTGTGTTCCAACTATAGAGGGATCACACTCCTCAGCCTCCTAGAGAGGAGGTTCCGTCGGGAAGTCAAATCTCGGATTCAGGAGGAGCAGTGTGGTTTTCATCCTGGCCGTGGAACAGTGGACTAGCCCTAGACCCTCGGCAGGATCCTCGAGGGTGCATGGGAGTTTGCCCAACCAGTCCACATGTGCTTTGACCGTGTCCCTCGGGGAGTCCTGTCGGGGGTGCTTCGGGAGTACGGGGTGCCGAGCCCCCTGATACGGGCTGTTCGGTCCCTATACGACCAATGTCAGTTTGGTCCGCATTGCCGGCAGTAAGTCGAATTCCTTTCCAGTGAAAGTTGGACTCTGCCAAGGTTGCCCTTTGTCACCGATTCTGTTCATAACTTTTATGAACAGAATTTCTAGGCGCAACCGAGGCGTTGAGGGGGGTCCAGTTTGGTGGCCTCAACATTGCATCTCTGCTTTTTGCAGATGATGTGGTGCTGTTGGCTTCTTCAAGCCGTGAACTTCAACCCACACTGGAGCAGTCCGCATCTGTGTGTGAAGCATTTGGGATGAAGATCAGCACCTCCAAATCCGAGACCATGGTCCTCAGTCGGAAAAGGGTGGAGTGCCCTCTCCGGGTCAGGGATGAGATCCTGCCCCAAGTGAAGGAGTTTAAGTATCTTGGGGTCTTGTTCACGAGTGAGGGTAGGTTGGAGCGGGAGATCGACATGCGGATCGGTGCAGCGTCTGCAGTGATGCAGACTCTGTATCGGTCCGTTGTGGTGAAGAAGGAGCTGAGTCGAAAGGTAAAGCTCTCGATTTACCGGTCGATCTACGTTCCCAGACTCACCTATGATCACGAGCTGTGGGTCGTGACCGAAAGAACAGGATCCCGGATACAAGCTTGGACACCTCCCTGGAGAGGTGTCCCGGACATGTCCCACCGGCGAGAGGCCCCGAGGACGACCTAGGACACGCTGGAGAGACTATGTCTCTCGGCTGTCCTGGGAACGCCTTAGGATCCCGTCGGAGGAGCTGGTTGAAGTGGCTGGGGAGAGAGAAGTTTGGGCTTCGATGCTAAAGCTGCTGCCCCCGTGACCCGACCCCAGATAAGGGGTAGATGATGGATGGATGGATGGATGGATAATCACACATCATTTGGTTGACATGTTTGTCTTTTAATCTTTGTACATTTGCTATGGCTCCAATCATCAAATAAAATCAAGTCATGTAAAAAAGAAAAACTAAAATCATGGGGTCAGATTATGCCCGAGACAAAGAAACGTATCCCATGAGACAATCTGCCTTGACACGATTTTCCAGTCTAGTGCGAGTCATAATCTGACTGGCTGGAAATGGGATGAATAAACCCAAGTAAGTGCCTAGCTCTAAATAATGTAGGAGAGGCATGCTGCAATACAACTGGATACAGGACACATTACTGCATGGTTCATATGCAGCACATGATGGTTCAGTAGGGGCATTTGTGAAACGTACATTCGACTGAAAACTGTTTTTGACTAAGCAGTTTATTTGAGCTGTGTAAATGTGCGTTATTGCTACATGCAATCACTTTTATTATGGACATTTTAGTCAACTTGTATTTCGATTGGAACAATGACACTATTATTTTGAAAAAAAGTCTCTCTATATACTTTGTAATATGAGGCTAGAACATAAAACTAAGGCATCTTTTGTTGTAAATCATGTGCTGGGATGCCGCTGAATAAGGACTAGTTCTGTCTCGGTCCTATCAAAATGTGTTAAATTAAAATGCATAAGCTATTAGCCCCTCTTTGCCTTGTTTCCAGCAGTGGCTCACAAGGTCACATTCATAGTTACT
Organism: Vanacampus margaritifer; assembly: GCF_051991255.1. Lineage (NCBI taxonomy): Eukaryota > Metazoa > Chordata > Actinopteri > Syngnathiformes > Syngnathidae > Vanacampus > Vanacampus margaritifer. The sequence continues at coordinate 13,113,761 of NC_135440.1, read as the reverse complement.
TCTTTATGTCATGCCTCATTAAAATGAGATTTGCATGTCAACTGGTTGTGACTCATGGGCACTGTCCAGCCCACACGCGATGTTGTTTGGTGTTCTGGAAGCCTAACCTTTCGATGCTGAATCATAGCGGATTCAAATTGGTTTCCTGACAAGGTCAAGGATTCATCTTCCACTGAGAAATGAGCTGAGTAAGCCTGAGTCATGCTCTAAATTATGCATTATCCTGCACATTGTGACAGACAGGCAGGGTTAACCAGATAGCTGTCAAAAACTAGATTTAGAAATGATCTTGTAATCCTTTGGTGTGGTATCACTAAATCCAGAATATTGTGTTAAACTATGCAAAATAAAAACAGGCTTACTCTAGTTAAAAAAATCCAAAGCAAAAGTTGGAAACCAACCAAAAGTTTTAAAGCTAATTATTTAACCTGCAAATGTTGAATCAAGACAATTGGACTCTTCTTGTTTATTGAAGATATTTCATCTTTAACGCAAAAGTCATTTTTAATAGACTTGACACCGATCTGCTGGAGAGACTATGTCTCTCGGCTGTCCTGGGAACGCCTTGGGGTCCCGTCGGATGAGCTGGCTGAAGTGACTGGGGAGAGGGAAGTCTGGGCTTCCCTGCTAAAGCTGCTGCCCCCGCGACCCGACCCCGGATAAGCGGAAGAAGACGGACGGACGGACACCGATCTGATCGACTGGATTGGATCCGTCAATATTTTTTATGCAGCTTGTGTGAGCAGCCGTAATGTCTTTAATTCAAAGATCCATAAGTGATCAGCTCAGCGAAATAAAGCCCTTTTCGCACTGCATTTAGCAGGGCACATTCATTGTGTATGTGGTGAGGGGAAGGGACCACAAAATGGAGTGTTGCTGGGTAGTACGAAGAAGCAGAGCAAGAGGACTTCAGCCACAGCGGCATTGAAGAATTGGAAAATGTTACAATTGAGAGCGGCAACGTCGTGAGAGGAGTTGGTGTAGTGATATCGTGTTAATTTGGCGGATCTATTCACAAGCAACAGCATTAAACTATCCAAGTTGCCATTGAAGCATTCATTTTTCTCTGCTCTCTTGTGTTCTTCTCTTTTTTTTAAATGAGCAGTAGGGCTTTCTTTTGCAACATCTTGTTGAGCTGCGGTCTAACAAGCGGCAAAATCTCAGTTTGTACTTCTTGGTAGGTTACGACATAAGCACTTCCAAATATGGGCACACTCTTAACTCATTCACTCCTAGCCAATTTCACTGAAGCAACTGGATTTTGACTGATTTTGCAAGGCCCACAGAATATTGTGTTCTATTGCTATAAAAAAAAATGGAACCTACCCAAAGAAAGATTAGAGTCTCTTCTTTCATTAGGAAAAAAAAGGACATTTGTATCTGTTTCCGTTTTGCAAAATGGCAAAATAGAGCTTGTTACAACATGGCCCTGGCTGATCTCTTATACTCCGCTGCCACCTGCTGGCCATTTTTTGTACCATTGCTTTAAGCGACCTCTTCAGGTCAGAAGCTGCATCGAAGCCTTCTGTAGCATAATTTTTTTTATTGGGAGTGAAGGATTAAGTATTAAAAAAATATTTATACGTTTTTGGGTTTGAATGAGCAATGTTTTCATGCGACTCTCATTTCTCTCTGAGGGAGTACAGTGTGAAAAGGGGTTAAGCGATTATAGCTGCAATTTTGAATTTTAGCCTGAATATGTAACTGTTGTAATAACTTTCATTGCTGCTGCTACTTGATTCCAGTACTGATTGCCTTCGTGGGACGATACTGCAAAAACTGTGCCTCAAATGGCTGAAGTATCAACCGTATCGATATTTAAAGTTTGGCAATCGATATTAGTGGTATCAGCTTAAGCGGTATTGATCCCCCTTGCCACTTCAGCAGACGTAACGACCGCCTCGTCACTGTCACAGTATATTATGGACAGATGGCAGACATAACATCTTATCCTTGAGACTTTGGCACTTTTGCTTGACTTTGTATCACAGGACTGCAGAACATTACTGACTAGAACGTTCACATTTTCATCTAGGATATCGCCGCTATCTGGCATTTATAGTTGGCTTATTGGCAGTTCTGTTGTTAACCTTGCAAAAGCAAACATTTTGGACCGTCTAATTAGATTGCACAGGTGGCCATAAAGGTGTGATCAGTGAGTCTACGTGTATTTGATGCACACTTCTCTCTTCCGGCTGCCAGTTGAGTTTGTTGTAGTCTCAGTTGAGTCCCTGCCAGATGCTTCGTTAGATCCCCGATGCTCTTATCTGTTTGCTGTAATGAAAGCTGCTGACACAATAAACTGTGGCCAGAGACCTATATAGACCAAGCACACATCAGCTGCGCACCCACCAACAGAATCTGTTTGTTTCGCCGTAATGTATTCCCACTTGTATAACCACCACTGTAGCTCTTTATCACGTTCTCTGACTTCATTTTTCTGTCTGATTCTCTCAATGACAAGCAAGAATGATGCGGCGCCAAAACAAACACGGAGAGAGACAAGTCGGCCCACCTGAATAAGTTCACCAACAGTTCACTTGTCGCCACATTGACAGAAATGATGTCAGACAGAAATGCAAATTTGACAGTGACAGCAAGAGTTAGCAGACGCAGATATTAAACATTACTCGTCAACAAAAAAACTTCAAGTACTAATTTGCATTCTCTTGAAAGGGTAACTTCTGACTTTTTGACAAGCGTCTGTATAATTCTTGCCTCAGAGAAACTTCTATCTGTTAGAGTGAATAGATGCAGTCCCTTTGTGCTGACTCATCTGTCTCAGGAGCTTCTAAAGAATCTAATAATATTCTACATGGCCTTAAAAATAGAGGGAAAATAAATAATTTGATGAAACTTACTGGTTTCATTGTTTTATCCCTGTGTGGCTAAGACTGAATCTGGACAAAATCCGAGTGCCTGCAAAGTCCTCTTGTAATGTCCTTGTGAAAAATCCATTACTCCATCAAGGTTGATGGTTCACCGTGGCCATATTTTACATTGTGGACAGCACTTAATCCTGTTGGCTGTCAGACTTTTTCATAGCTGAGATGTGGAAGAAATACATGTTGTCCTTGTTCATGTGGGTTAAGTTTTCTGGTGGACCTCAAGTATGCAAGACAGTCTCCTTCCCTCTCCCCTGTTCAATGGGTCTCATTTTCTACAATGGTTTAATGCACAAGCATGATGATGAAGTGGTTTGCACTATCACACCATGGCAGAAAGGGCCCACAGTGGATATAAAAAGTCTGCACAGCCCTGACTTAGACCCCATTTTCAATTTGCGGTGTTTTTTTGTGCATAGTTTTAAGGAGAGAAAAAAAGAAACATTGTCACATTGTATAGATGTTTGCCTGTACCCAAAAAAACTGTACTTTCATTCCAATATAATATCTAATATCTAATATTACAAATGTATATTTATTAATGTGGTGGTTTTGACAATTCCCCAATAACATACTCAGATACCAAGAATCATGACGGCGTGAGCGGAATGGGTTGGGCAGAGTGGCGAGGAACAAGCATAGGCACGGAACGGCCATAAATAAAAACAAACTCGATATGCCAGTGCACTGTAACAGACATGCCTGCCATGTTTTTGTCAACACCAAAAATGTGCTATCAAGAAATAGCATTTGAGCAAAAACCATAAAAAACTGTTTTACCTGTGAAAGGTTTTTGAGCTTGAATACCAGTACATTGGGGGACCATATAATACAAATACAGGAAGAAAAAAAACAAAAAAACTTTTGCATGGCGACTTTCAAGGTGTGTATGCAATTGTATACAAATGTACAGTTCAAATTGGTAGTCAGTGTTAGTAGAAAACCTTTTAAGACTCCTACTCGAACGTAAAGAAATGTCCGAAAAAGCCTACTAGAGCTGCTGGAATGTATTTAGGAGTTATGAGAGGCATTTTCAATGATGGCGGGTGTGTGCTGACTCACGGTTAGGCTCTAACTTCACTCTGACCATAAACTAAGTCAAATATGATCTTTTCTAACATTGTCTAACCCCATTTCTCTAACCCTAATGTAATTTTTACTGTTTCTGCTGTTGTTTCTGCTCGGTACAAACATAGCAAAATTTAGCCATGTACCCACTTCTAATCACTCGGTAAAGGAGAAAATTGCTGCTGTACAGTACTGTATACCCAGTTTTGCCAGGGACACAGTTGTTATTATTATTATTATTGTTAACATAATTTTTTTTTAATATTATTTTTCTATGCTCTCCAACAGGCAAGAAAAAAATAAATATAATGCTGCCTCTGCTAGCTGGGCAAAAATGTCATACTTGTCTATTGTTTGTGTTTTTTCTTTTAACGCAATGAAATGGGAAGTTAAATAAAAAAAGAAGAGGCTTTTTGCTCAACAATCAGCCTGTAGTATGCACAGGTAGGTAAAGGTGTGCTCACTGTCTCACTGTCATGCAAAGCAAATTTACAAATTTAATTTGATCCTTGTGGGAGCTTGCTGCTTGAAAGGTTTCCGGTCTTCAACTAGGCTATAGGAGATGATGAGTCATTTGTTTTGTTTCAATTTTGCATTACCTTTCTCATCTCAAATTACCAAATGCACTTTACATGAACCAGTGTTGTTGGAGCTGACTGTGACATCTCTTGTCCCTTAATGTACGCAACTTATTTGCATTTGTTGCATTTGTTCACTCGAGTAGAGCAGGTACTTTCCCCCCAGTGAATACCAATGGATAAGTAAGGATGAGATTGTGCTTGTTTTTCCAATGTCAACGCCAACTTGTTTGCATCCCTCAAAGTCCGCCTGTCCGTGTCCATGTAAGCAGTGTATCTGCTGCTGCATCTGTGTTTGTTTATCCGCATGCACGTGTTTTGTTGTCTCTGTGTAGACATTTACAATCACACACCCGTTGTGTGTAAGTGCAACCCCCCTCAAAAAGTGTTATTTTATACACATTCTGCACTTTGATGCAGCTGAATTTACTTTCAATTCCTCAGCCCACCCATCCAGGACGGGAGTCATTGTCTCCAACTTGAGAGCCGTATAAAACACACTTTCTCAAGGGGCGGGGTGGGGTGGGTGGGTGTATGTTTTGAAATCCAAGCGTTCTTATCTCATGCACTATTAAGCAAGGCATTGGGGTATGTGGGTAACGTGGTTTAGAGCCCGTCTGTCACAGCCTCGGGGTTGGTTGCTTCAAGCGCTGACAGCTACACACGCACACACAAATGCGCTTTCTCACATGTCTGAAAGCATGCATATGCGCAAGCACACACAAAAAGACTCTAACACACATGCTTGCACACCTATTTCTCTCATTTGCCCATTAACCCACGCAAACATTTGCGCTGCCTCAGGGCGCTATTACCCGCATCCACTCTAGTTTTGGCGCAGGTCAAAGGGGTCAACTGAAAGCCTCACTTGCAGCTTTATATGACTTATATGTGTTTCCACATTTGCCCTCTATTCCACTTTGACTTGAGGGCAAAATACGAACCAGTGCTATTAACCATCTGTAATAGCAACACAAAGTAATAAGAACAATCTTTTTGTTGTTGTTGTTTCTTCTACTTCAGTTTATTCAAACCACGTAAGATGAATAAGAAAAATTTAATTGGGGGAAACAACACCCAAGGCTCCCTGCTCTGGATAGTTACTCATTACATGATTTTTTTTTTTCACTTTACACTTTTCATTTAAAAAATGCAGGCCATTCATCCCCAGCCAAAGCTGCCTTCAGGGAAATTTGTGTTTTTAATACTCAAAATATGCAAATACTTAATCTTCATTTAGATTTTTTTAATGCTTTTTGACAGCTCACTTGATAGATTGTTTTTTTTTTCAATTGCTTTTGCAGTGTGTGCAAATACATGGGTCTCTAGAATTCCTGACTACCCATCAATTTAGACATTACGCTACCAAGTAAATGTTGGTAGATCTGCACATTTCTGGAAATAGACCAAGCTATTCTAAATTCTGCTGACCAGTGGCACAAATGGGGCTGATTTATATAAGATGCCCAAATTACGGCCTGTGGGCCATTTGCAGCCCACCATTCATTTTTAGAGGCCAGGTGCATATTCTAAAAATAACATTTGACAGGTAAATTACTCGTGACTACTCTTCGGGCCAATTAGTGGAGTCCTGAGTTCAAAGCAAACATGGTGAAGTGGCATTTAGCTGTTGTGCTTCACACAAATGGAATAAACTACCAACAGAAATGAAGTCAGCCCTGAGTGACAATGCTTTTAAATCCGGATTAAAAACATTGCCCCCCCCCACCCCCATACCTTTAAATAAAAAATATAAATAAATCAATTTTAGCATTTTAGTAACTTAAGGCATCTACTTAAAATTATTTACTTCTAAATGTTTTTAAAGTCTTATGTTAATGTTTTTAATTTTGTTAATATACACTCTTTTTTTCTGTCTGTTTCTGAATGTTGTTGCTTTTTAAAATGCTTTTAGATGTGCCTGTGCCAAGTGTATGAAATGTGTTATACAAATAAAGCTGCCTTGCCTTACTTACAGTACTACTATTTTTTTTAGAGCTCATAAATTACCTAGAAAAACCTAGTTAGCTTTCTTAAAAAAAAAACGGTCAGCTTTTTGCCTCATCACCTTTGACAGAAAGCGCTAACTATCATATATAAACAATATATAATTGCTTGATAGATTGTTTTAACGTGTTAAAAAAAAGTGTGGAAATAAGTTTGGACACTTAGCTTTGTCTCAGCATCAACTTATGATAACCGATTGAAAAAGGTTGTTGGCATGGAAGACGGGGTGTTTTTGTTAGCCGAGGTGCCCGCTGGTGAGCCACATGCCATGACAAGTGTAATTCGACAGCTTGGTGATGAAGTGCTGTCTCAATAAGTGAAAATGCAATTAATGCTTTTACTGTGTTATGGGTGCTCGATATCTTCTTCATGATTTGAAGCCGGGACCCTAGTCTGCTCTGCTTAGTCCCACAACGGCGCAAATGCACATTTCTAACTGCACCCATCTACAAAAATGCCAAAAGAAAGAAAAGTCCCCCCATGCGCACAGTTAGACTACACGGGAATAGGATCCATTCTCTCTAAATACAGCTCTCGCTAGCTCGCTATGCAAAAGTAACTAAAAGTGCATGGCCTGCGGTTGTGTTTTTGGTACCGTTGGTTTGCATGCTGTCACAATGACAACTTTGCGGAGAGATGCAGAATGGACTTTCTCCTTTTGGTGAGGCTGGATTTTTGTGTTCCAATCATCACTTACCATTGTAAACATTTAGACCTGCTGAAGATGTCTGTACATAATAGGCCATACAGGACAGATTTTGTTTTCCATTTAACACAAACTCAAGTGAAAACGTAGTGATATTCCACTAGCGGTGAAGACTGCTGGTAAGTGTCCTCTGTGCAGTGACTAAAAAGGCTTACACACTGGATTAGTGGCCCCCTTGTGGTTGACACTGTACAGAACTTGGCAAGATGGATGTAGATGCAGGAAAAGTACCACCTGCCGGGTTCACCGCTGGTTATTCTTCAGCCTGCCGACTGCAGTTTTCAACTCGCTTTGTGTAGCCTGCATGTCATCAAGGGCGTTTTTGAGCCGAGTCTGTGCATACTTCTCATGCCAATGAGTGAGTTAACAGATAACGACAGACTGCATGAAGTGCAAAGTGAGCAGAAGACTACTACTGGGGACTCTCACTACATTTGCCAACAGAATGTTGCCTTGGCAAAGAAACTGTTCTCTGTGCACAGCTAGTGATATCGCTGATAAAGTGTGTGTATGTGTGTTTCGCAGTTTGTTCTGAGCAAGTTTTGTCTGAGGAACGGAGGCCTGCCATGACGATGTCTAAATGACAGTTATGAACATTCACCTTATTTATCAATAGTGTAATGCCTGCTGCCGAATATAGCAATTTCATGTTGACATTAGAGAGCTTTTGCATTGAGATCTGATCGCAACATTTCAATTGAACACATCTGACACGTGAATTTCCTCAAAGCAAATACACTTATCCCCAAACAGTGTGAGAAGGTGAATCAAATCTCCTCACTCCAAAGTGGCTTTATCAACAAAGCTATTTGTGAACTGGAGCGAGATGAAAAGTTGAAAGTAGCAACGGGGGGGAAAAGTTGAAAGTTTACCAGAATGGGAGTTTGGGATCAAGGCCCAGCTTGCTGACTATCATCTGACCCAAGTCCAGCTCGAAAAAAGAAAAAGGAAAAAGACAGATATTACAGACACCAGTTTCAAGTTCATATGAGGTACTTCAGAGGCAGGGAAAACTGTGGGCAGGAAGGGAGTATTACTGAGGTGATGAGTCATAACGACTTGAATCACTCCCTCTGTGTGTTTGTATCCAGCCCTTCTGTACACTTTGTAAAAAGAAAGAAAGGCATACTTTAAATGACAAAAATGTGAGAAAAGGAGTCAAGATGACTGCTGCAATTACAGTTCTCTGTGGCTTTAATTAACCACCTTCCTGCCTCATCATAATTCCATAATAGCATCACAAACTATTTTTATATGACCTGACAATCCTGCCTATTGAATTAATTAAGCCCACAGTTGCAATCACAGCCAATTTTTCAAGTTTCGGGATGCCCCGAGGCTGCTTTTTACATGGAGTTTTTTTTTTCTTCTTCTAAATTTGGGATGAGCAGACCTAATTAGAGGTTGAATTTGGTTGCTTTGCATTGGCAGCACAAGTGAGCTCACATTCAAGCCTAAAGCATACAAGCAGCCTTTTTTGGTTTCCTCGCAGAATTAGGTTTATACTATCACAAGTGTTGCAAAACAGCTCATAGCTCAGCATGTTTTTCCGGTCACACCTCTTGTGATGCAATTAGAACTGAGATCAAGATTAATAATTGGGGCTTTCTTGTACTTTACATGTTCATTGGTGTCAAAGACTTAAGACTTAGTTATGTTAATATTAGGACCAAGCAGAAAAATTCTAATTACCGGTATTCAAATTATTACTTTGTAATTAAAATTGCCTTACAGTCAGCCACAATAATAATCCTAACTAGATTACAGCAAAATCCCTTGAATGAGACACAATTTTTCCCCCCATATAAAAAGATACAAAGTCATCCCTCCGTACTATTCATGGATTAATTACCCCCCCCCCCCCAAAAAAAAAAAAGCAAAAAATGTTTATACACATTTAGTGGTACCTAGATCTTTTAGAAAAAGCGTTCTTACATTTATCCATCTATTTTCTTAATGTCAAATGTTATAAATTTATGGACGTACGTTGTTTCCACAAATTGGTCGTGTGTACACTGTGAGCAAAACTAGTCAAGCTAAAAGTTGCTACTATTTATGCTATCAATGACATAGCATTCAGAAAGGGGTGAGTCCAATTTCAAAATAAAAGTATTTCCAAATGCAGTAATACGCTGACAGTAGTGCCTTGGTCACTTTTACTTCCAAGTTGTTCCCGGAGCATGTCTAGGCGTGACCGCTGATTTGACTTTCCTTTTGAGTCACTCTGGTTGCGGTGGCAAACTTTTGCCAATAACGTCAACAACACAACTTCTTCCTGGAATCATCATCCACTACTTCCTCAACTCAGTACCGCTCCTTTATTTCCTGTCTTTCATGATTAGACAAACTAATTAATCCAGGTGGGCCTGACCTCAGTAACCACGACGACAATGGCCAGACACACCTGGATTAATCAGTTTGTCCAATCATGAAAGTCAGGAAATGAAAGAGTGGTACTGAGTTCAGGAAATAGTGGATTTGTGCAAAGAGTTCATTAACGATGGTAAAAAAAAATAAAAAAAAAACTACCTAATTACGCTGACATTGTATTATAAGGCGCCTGTTGCCAGCAATCAGCGCTAGCTCCAGCATTAGCATCTCCAGCATTAGCGGCTAGCTGCTAGCTAACCTCTAAGCATGCAAGACGGTGAGAGCCGTCAGAATACTTTTTCCAGGGCAGTTTAATAAACAAAAACAACTTTGCACACATTGATGCTGACAGCCACAGTCGGATCACTTTTTAACAAACCAGGCTCACTTAAATGTGCTGTTTAAGCCGGCAAAATCACTACCAATGTCCTTTTGTTTCATCGATCAAAATTTATGGTGGAAGATTTATCTAAAATCTCAGTTGTTTTTTAATTCAGAAAATGAGGCAATATTAGCAGTAAACAACAAGATTGTTTCACTTTTATTGGAGAATAAATGACAAGCCTTTTTCATATCCCCAAATGAATTATCAATTAATTGTCAAAAATATGAGAGCCAATTCAAATAAATTATTGTCATTTTTGGACTCAGCCCATAGTGAGTCAAATCATTCAAATGTCCTTGACACTCAAAAAAAAAAATGTTGGCCAGTATAATAAAGGATGCCAGCAAATCAAGGGACCATATTATGCACAAAGAGAAAGAACAGATTTTTATGGGTGCTTTTTGGGTGGCGTATTCTACATGGGATTTTACAGTAGTTAATTTTTCTTTTAATTACAGTGCTTCATTTTTTATACCGACTCATACAGTACTGAGGAAATGCTTGACCAACACTACAGCTTTTTTCCTTTTTTTTATGATTTGCCTCGCGACACGTTGCTTTCTACTTATAAAAGATCTGCATTGCCAAAAGCTAAAGGCCTGAAGTTTGGCTCATTACTGATCCGAGTTATCCTCGGGCCTTGCTTTAGTCCAGCAGGCTTTTATGAGGGTATTTTTTCTCTGACTCACGAGCACAGCTGAGCAGGGAAATCCGTCTCTCTTCACGGTCTAGTTAGGATGACTGATGCAAATATGTTGCTGCTGAGTCCAGACACTGACACCATCGTAAAAATGACCCACATACTGTGTGTCTGTGTCTGTGTGTGCGTATAAGAGAGAGTGAGGCACAAAGAGATTCAAATAGCCACCAATCTTCTTTTTTTTTACAAGTATGGAGTCATTCTTTGGTGTTTATAACTAGTTCATATTACTGTATGCCTAAAAAATAAAAATAGAAATAAAATAAATTGTGTCATGTGACCATGTCTTTACCGCTCTTGTTTGCGTTCCACGTGAGCATTTCTGACACTAGTGCTCGTTAACCTTTCCTAATGCAACCTGCATTTATGAATAACACTTGGAGGGAAAGGTCAATCAATGGATATGAGCACGTGTTTGTTTTTTCACAGGGATGGCTTATGAGACCTGTTAGCGTCTCTGTGCAGGGGGTATAGATGTGCTCGTCACAGAACTAGGGGCGCTAAATTAAATTTGTGCTTAATAATAAACCAGGTCTGTTTCTTTCGTACACTGCCAAGCTGCCATCATGCTTTAGGCTACCGTACATTTTGATGACACATCCGGCCGCCTTTATCCAACTCCATTTGAAGGCTTGTTTACCGTGTGCTTAGTCATATAAAACCTGACCATCTTGAACCAAAAGCCGTTTCAGCTTGTTCACAAAAACACTCATCAGGCAGAAATACACTATGCTTAGTTTGCGTTCGCCCAAAATATGAACGAGTTCAGCCAAGTACAACACTGCCTGCATAAAAACTTAGACGTGATTCCAACAGTTCGAACGACTTTCAGTTACCAAATTGTAAGATCGAAGGAAATGCCATCGATACGGCAGAATGCCCAATATAGGGTAGAGCAGTCGGTCAAAGCCTCAAACAGGCAAAATGAGGCTTGCACCAAAATCAAGATGCACCTTGACTAAAGGATATAGAGCTCTTGTTATCAAGTGCGATATGTGTTAGGATCCAAAGTAGCTTCTCCACATTCTCTGGCGTTTATTTAAAAGATGGTATGATTAGGTCATGCTAATCATAGCATCTTCATCAGTGGTCATTTATTACACTCATTATCACCTGAAATTCAATTAAGGAATTGTAATTACCTACACACAGCCACCTTAGTCATATGTGTAATTTTGATTCAGGTGTAGATCATGTAATTAATTAAAATCAAGCTGACTTCAAGGAATATGATAATTGTTGATATTTGACTGGTTGGCAAGTTTTCAATGTATTGTCTAGAATACGTATGATTCCTTTTTTTTTTTAAAATAGTGCAACAGTATTTGAAAAAAGGAACTAGGAGTGTAACTCAAAAGTTGATTGCCCCTGATGTCATACATTTAGCGAGGCTGCAAAGTAATTCAGAAACATTAGTTGGGTTTCTATCTACCCATTTTTATTCGAAATTTCAAGAAATGCGAAAATAAAATTGAATGGAAATGCCAGAAATTCGCAAAAGGACTCTAAATTCGCAAAAAAGTTTTTACGCTTAGAGGGGGTGGATTTTGAAGCGTATCGGAAAAAAAGTGAATTTTGGCTATGGTAACACTTCCGGAACAGGTTTTGCAAATAACCGCTGGAAAGACCGGATACACGTTGCACGTTTTGACCGGATATTACGTCACACGTAAGTTTGTAGTCCCAAAGCAATGTCGGATGATAAATTAAGGTATGTTTGGTGGGACGACAAAATAGAAATCTTTTTGGAATTAATTAAAGAAGCAAATATTAATGCTATTTTAGATGGAAAACAGCAAAGAAATGCTATGGTTTATTAAGAATGACAAAAGCAAACTCAATACGACGTCATCGCACTGCGCAGTCGCTTCCTGGTCATCTTCTTCTTTTAAATTACTGGTGGATCACATCTCTCTGGCATATACCGCCACTTACTGCGGCGGAGTCTGGTCTCAATATTCGCAAAAGAAAAATGTATGGAAACGGGCATAAGTCACATGTCTGTTTTGTGCATTTTTAGTAAATTCACTTAAAAAATTCGAAACAATTGGATGGAAACCCCACTAATGGCTTGACATTGCGAATTACTTGAGTCCATTGCATAATAAACGTTTGGCAAACATGACGTTTCCTCTATTGTTTACAGAAAAGTGATGTCGAGACTTCAGTTAAAGAAGGCTGCTTTACCCATTTACAACAATTTGTCCTTTAAACACGTGAAGATCAGGAGTCAGCGAAAAATAATTAAATGATGTGAGAATGAGGGACCTTTAGACAATTCAGATTCAGTGATTAATGACGTCATTGAAGTGTAGATTTACATGACTGTATTTGAATGAGCAGTGTAGGCCTATGCCTTTTAAAAATGACTGATTCACTCATCAAAAAAGTCCCCATATTCTTCCACTTGGAATGCACTTTTTAACAGGCTGCATGCTGTGCACATTGGTAGGATTAAACACGCACATGCGTGCACAATTCAGTTTTTATTTAATTGCAATCCACTAGTGATAAACCTCAGACCCAATTTCGTGTCCCAACTCATGTTTTGGGAAACAAGCCGCCACAACTCATTCCAGATGAACATTTCATGTTGTCTCGGTATACGATTTCCAATCTGACTGAGGCCTGATAACAGCAACATTGCTGTTACTTATTCCCTCAGATCTCCTGCCTCCATCTCCCCTAATCAGATTCCTCTGCTTGGGTTATTTATCATCGCCAGCTCTGACTGTGAGTGATGCTCGGCTAATGGGTTTAGCATTCAAATCTGCTGGCTTGATGCGACAGAATCCCAACAAGGGTTGTCATTCCTGGGGCGGCAGCAGCCTCGGAGTGGCGTAAATAAGAAGCAAATAACAATCGTGAAATATTCATTGGTGGAAAGCTTATTATTTTTAAATTTTGCACATATATTTTATATTTTTGCATTACATATGATTGGTATTGATATTAAAGATATTCAAATGAATAGGACACCAAGGGGAAGAAAGTAAGAGACAAAGAAATAACTGTGTAACTGTGTTTTGATTGGGTCAGATGCGACTGTGTTTTGGTTTGGTTCATGAGGGTCAATCGTTGTTATGCTCCTGTATTTGTCTCTTGTGATGATGTTGTTGTCAGTTCCTATGCAGTTTCTCTGGTCCTGTCCTGTATTTGTCTCTTGTGGTGATGATGATGTCATCAGTTGCTATGCACTTTATATGGCCCCGCCCTGTATTTATCCCTTGTGGTGATGTTGCTGTCAGTTACTATGCCGTTTATACAGTCCCGTACTGTATCTGTCCCTTGTGATTATGATGATGTTGTCAGTTGCTATGCAATTTCCGTAGCCCTGTCCTGTATTTGTCCCTTGTGATGATGATGTTGTCAGTTGCTATGCAGTTGCTATGGTCATGTCCTGTATTTGCCCCATGTGATGATGATGTTGTAAGTTGCTATACAGTTACTATAGTCCTGTATTTTTCATTCTTATTTTGTCATATAGGCCGTTATTCTGTCATATAGAATTCAGGATGCGCCTAGCTGGAGTTATTGAGTGACACTTTTGTCAGTATATCGAGGTTTCTCTGCATCCAGCACACTCAGGGTTACTCAGGTCATGGTCAAGGTTTTTTTCAAGGTCATCTGAATCCTGCCCTGCTCTCTGTTGTTCCTTTGTATTTTTGTCTATAAAGGCCCTCAGTTTATCAATTTTTGTGTCTTTTGTGTCTAAAATCCGCACCTTATATTACACTCTTGTCTTACCCAAAGAATATTGCCGCCCGTTTTCAACTGAATGATGCTACTTAGTTCAGCCTAAATATAGCAAATCCCTTTGGTCATATTTTGAAGGGGTAAAATTACCGCTCCATGAGCTGAGCCAAGCCATTACTGAGACAGTGGAGTCTTAATTTTTAATTTTACCAAAATATTTTGGGGTTTTGTATGAACTTTCTCGGATAAAATAGAAACTGTGACCCAGGACCAGTGATCAACTATATGACACTGGTCTCATTTTGGATGAATGGAAGCTTAAAATAGGTAGGAGTAGGGGTCATCTTCTGTGAGGAACTTTTGTGTGGTATGCTAACTTCTGGTAACTTGCCATAATGTTGTTTAATCACTTGTGATGACAGAACTGTAAATGATGAAGCACCTGCTATTCAGTCTTCCTCCATGTCTTCAATTAGTCAACACAAGGTTAAATGTCATATATCATATTTGATTTATGGCCTTAGATGAAACAAGAGCAGTGATAACAAGACCGTGTGTCCATTTACTGCTATTGTACTTGTCAGAGATGACAGCTCCACCACCTAGGTGTCCCCATACGTGTGGACCAGTGACTTTATGTGATTCATGACAAACTGCCTGAGCTGTACGCTGCTTTAAATGTTTAGAAACAGCAAAAGACGGACTTTGTATGATCGATGTCCCCTTATACAAGCACTTTAAGGATAAGACACAAATCAACAAATTTCTGCATCTTTTCAGACAAGTCAAGACATGTGCAGATGTTCAGTTGGTCTCTTGTCTTTTGATCTCGAGACGCCTGCAGACACACGTGCTGCGCCAGTTGACCTGGTTTCTCTGCCTCCTTTTCCTGTCCCAAAACTGTCTGTTCGCACATCTGGATGGCCCGATACGACATTGACGTTGAACAACTTGTTCAACAAGTACCTTCTGACAAGTTGTGAAAGCCTACAGGAGCAGCAGTTATTGTGGTGACATGTTTCAGCTGATGTTATGGTGATCTGAAACAACACATCATATGAGGTTAGAAAGTAAAGGAACACTGGCTTTTTCTCCGTCAGTCATCTGGTTATTTATTCATGATGGCTCTTGTATGGCCTCTGTCATGGACTACACCAATCATGATTTGTCATTGACGAGTTTCCTGTTGATAATCCAAGCAAAGATTAAATTACATGTAGTTTTCACAGTGCCTACAATTTCAACCCCTGTGTGTGTTTATGTATCATTTTGTCTCACTGTGTGTGAATTTACGTCTCCAACGCAGCTTTGTAATTAAAATGGAAACTCGGAGTTTGAACGTCTCGGAACTCGTACAATTCGGACTTCAACCAAAAAATCGGAGTAAAAAATACCTCGGAGTTTGAACTCATTTTCGGAGTTCGAATACCCAAGCAAAGCAAGCTAAGCCGAACATAACTTGAAAACGGGTAAACGAGTGAAGCCGAGCAAAGCCGAGCAATGCTGAATGCTCAAACTGTGGTAGTTGAGACGATGCACTGCTCATTTCCATTAGGATCGTGAATACTCCAAGAGGTGCTCCATACTCGCGAGTGCATTTTGATTTTTCCGCGACAATTTTCTTTGCCATGGACCCAAAGAAAGACAACAGTGCCAATGGCAGCAAAGAAAAACATACAGTGCTACAAACCACAGTGGAATTAGGAAGGAGATTATCTCGCAGATTTAACTACTGTGACTACTTTTGTAAATACTGGCACGAGGACCCCCCTTAGCTGTTGAACAACGTGCCTGACGTTAAACAACGCTTGCAAGGACCGCTTAGTAGTCTAACAATATGCCCAATGTAAAGTACACAAACTCAGCACTGAACTAAAGCTAGCATTAACATAGCATTTATCCTCCACTAATGCCATCACACCACAACAGGTAAGGTAAGGTATTTTTATTGTTTAAATACTGTACTGTACTGTAAAGGTAAAAAACATAAATATAAATTAAAAAAGGAATTTTCTGTTTTTGGAGCTTGGGAACGGATTAATTGCATTTACATTATTTCCTATGGAAAAATATTTTTTCTGAGGTTGAACAATTTGGACTTGAACACTTTGCAGGAAAGAATTATGTTCAAACTCTGAGGTACCACTGTACCTTCTTTCCCAGGTTTGGCTGTTAATTGGAGTGCTGGTAAATCACTCTTGTACACGCGTAAACACATGTTGTGACACGATCATTGCATGTAAAGGCTATCACACCTCTTCAAGGCCTACTTGATTAACAGGTTGTTCAACCTCAAATGTGCATCGGGTCCTCCAGTTGTGTTGGCAATGCACTCCTTAACCTTGTCATAGTTTTACTGGTGATCGGTTTTATGTTTTTATTTCACTTTGTTTATGTGATTTACGTAATTGGCAGTTGTTATTGATCAATCATTGAGAGAAGAAAATTGTGAAGAATAATATAACACTGCAATCAAAGCGAGTTGGAAATGTTGACATTTATTTTATATTTATATTTTTTATTTATATTTATATTTTATGGAAAATATAGGGCTTATTGGTCAGGAGGAGTCATTGGTCAGCCTGTCAGTATTTCTAATCTGTCACTCATCAGTCCGTCATTCTGTCATTGTTACGTTAATTACGCTCCGGTCATTGCTAAATTACAGTTCATCACCACTATTTCAGTACTGTTTTACAAGCGTAATAGCACACACTTTTATTCATTTAGAAACATTTTTACACAAGTAAAACATAAATCCTTATGGTATTTCTACTCCTCCTCCCCAAACTGTCCCTCGTTTTCGCTTTCCGGTTAAGTGAAAGTTCGGATGACGGCCAAAAAATTGCTTCTGTCCGTGCTTATTCCGTCAGTGTTTCAAAATTTGCGTTAGCATCCGTTAGAAAAACAGGATTGACGAACTTTCTGTACTGACATACTTGGTGACGACACGGTATTACTGACCACCTCAGGTGGTTATTTTTCGGACTATAAGTCAAACCTATACTCAGTTGATAACTGTCCATCCACCCATATTCTTCTGCTTATCTGGGGTGGGGTTGCAGGGGAACAGCTTAAGCATAAGAAGAAGTAGTAGTCATGGTAAATAATGTGTGATGTAACGCTATATTAGCACGTGGCTTCAGTTAAACTACAACAAAGGTTAAGAGCAGCAAAAGTCGCAATAACTGAACAGAATTTTTGGGCCACAATGTGTTGTGGTAAGGTAAGTCATTTTAAACTAAAAAGAAACACATTTTCGTAGTTAGAAGCGAAATCGTGCGTTCAGAAATTTACCCTGATATCCCTACACCACTGGTGTTTTATGTTTTTCATGATGCATTTTTTTGACTGTTACAATTTATACTGGAGCGTTTTATCGTCTGAAAAACATGATAATTTAGGCTGCTGGTACGAGTCAAATGATTCACTCATGACATTATATAATATTCTATGAACTTTCTGTGACATTTGTTGTTTAATTTGCACTAATGTCTAAATTCTGCTGCTCTTTCGTCAATATTTTTACTTGAGTTGGCGCAAGTGTGTTTATGAGCGGGATGAACAGACAGATGTGTGATTGTGGCAATGGTTGAAGTCATTCCCCATCTGTGCTGGTGTGCAATTTTTGTGACAAGAAAACCACAGATTATTGCACATGAAATGTTATTCATACAAAGCAGCTCTAGCGTGACTATCCTCACGCTGCAGCACTCTGCAGCCTGTTGGAGAAACATCACACAACAAATCCCAGTGAAAATAACAGTTTTCAAATCTCACCAAAGACATCCTCGCTCACTTTCGATTTTTTTCCTGATGTCAGTGTCGGGGTTTCTATCAGCAAAGTGGTATATTTTTATTTGAACACAGAAAAACACAAAACATTTGTATGTGTTAGGATAATATTGTGAATCATATGTCCAGGTGTGTCAAATGAGTTGGCCTGTGTGACTGTAAGGAGTTTGACTTTCACTTTCAGGTGACAAACTCCACCCCAAAAATGGCATTCATGAATGAATTTTTAGAACTACATATATGCTGTTTTTATCAAGCTTACAATAATTGTTTATGGCAAATAAACACATAATAGTATTACCTGAATCTGGGTATGGTAAAGAGACTCAAGGAAATGTTTAACATCATAACATGAGCAGGACCAATTTTCAGTCACTATTTGCTGCTCCAACCCTCACCTGTTCTTTTATTTTTTTTGGCACTGACTGGAAGAATGACATCATTGCAGTCAAAAATGCAGCTTGTGTGCTCTGTACTGCTGCTCCCTCTTGCTGCTACAGCAAGCACCACACTCAGCCCAGACTGTCGGTTCAGCCGTGTGGTACAGCTGTGACTGCCTCATTCCACAGTGATAAGTACGTTTTTTTTTGTTCAGAAAGGCTATGATGCACATGTCAGTATAAATTGTACAGAGGTGGAGCAGGACTATTGCAGCAGCAGATGTTGTTTTGGAGTGTTAAGAAATGTTGCAAAGCTATATTAACAAGAACGCATGGTGGTAGACTGCCACAGTGTATTCCACTGGCATCCATTGATAAAATGGGAAGAAAAATATAGGCAACCTTTTAAAGCATGATGAATTACAGTGTAGAGTTGGTCTTGTAAAAAACAAAAGTAACCAAGCTAACCATTAACTCATTCACTGCCATTGACGGCTATAGACTATTTTTTATTAGTTTAACATTTGTATGAAAACCTAGAAAAAAAATATTGTACATTTAGAACAGATGTAAAATTTTTGATTAATCGTGAGTTAACTATTGAAGTCATGCAATTAATTATAATAAAAAATTTTAAACGCGTGATGCGATTTAAAAAAAGAAACAGAAAAGATTATTCAAAAATTAGGGGCGTCATGTGATTATTATTTTTTAATCGTAATTAATCGCATGACTTTACTAGTTAACTCATGATTAATCACAAATGTTACATCTGTTCTAAATGTACAATGAACAAAATTCTAGGTTTTCATACTCTTGTTAACAAAAGTGGAAAAAAAATGTTAAACTAATAGAAATAGTTCAAATGAATTTTTGACGTCTATAGCCGTCAATGGCAGTGAATGAGTTAATTTGATGCCAAACATACATTTATGGATTAACCAACCTTAGCTTGAGTAGACATTTCCCCACCTGAAATTGAGAGATTTCAAGTGTGTTTTTTGCAAAATGTATCCAGGCTTGGATGTTTATTTTTCTTTGTAAGATGAGGCCTCTGTCTTGCCACCTCTCCTTTACAGCCCAGATACTGTATATAAAGAACACAGGAGATTGTTGTGATGACACATGTACTAGACAGCCTGTACTTGCAAGAATTTCCTGCGGTTCCTTTAATGTACCAATTTTTTGGTCAATGATTCTTTTTCCTCATCTTTTCATTAATTTTGGTGGGATTACCAGTACCAGTTTTGGGATCCATGGATGGTATATTTAATTCTTTGGTACTTTTCTCCTAATTAAAACATCTTATTTCCTATGTTCTCCAACCTTTCTCCAGCAAGGTGGAGACCACCCAATTTTAACATGTCATAATCCACCCTATGCCAAAAAAAACTTCATTGGATGCACGAGGAAGTACTCCTTTGTGCCAAATATGAAGTCAATCCACATTAAAAAGAAGAAGGGGATTTTGGAATTCATCAGAAGTATATCTGATCTTGAGAGTGTTAACATTTAGGTGTTTTCAGTCATGTATCTGGAGTCAGAACTGAAGTAGGAAATCATTTTCCCAGCCGTAACTTTACTTGCACTGGCATGCTTTACAACGCTGACTTTTTCTGTGCACAAAATTGAATTATACATGCTTCGTTGGCCATTTGACCCGAGCCAATTCCTTGCGCTGCAATAATTCCAAGCTATGCATAGGAATTAAGAAAACACCGCCTTGCATCCCATGCCCACTGCTTGAATAAAAGTCTGGTAATGCATAGCAGACAACAGCGCAGGTCATGTTGTTGCAAATAAATATTTCAAATGGAATTCTTTCCTCAGAAAGGTCCTTGAAGAGTAACTAAACAAGTGGTGGTTGCTAAGCAATCTAAACCGGTGCCTATTGGGTTGGCACATTTATTTAAAAATCATGGAAAATGTGGTCAAAGCACTCTATATTTTAAAATCTCTGACAGTCAGAACTGGAGTCAACAAATCTTTTCATCATGATGTGCACAGTTGTGTCGGGGTTTCTGTTTCTGCAAGCATTCCTGTACAAAGTCATCATCCATATCATATGCCCACTCATAATGGAGTGGCTGATTAATAAAATGCTTTTCTGAAATGTATCCCTCAAAAGTCCAACATGTGTCTTTGGCTCTGAGGTCATGTTTCCAGGAAAGTCGTGCAATGCAAGGTTGTCTTCTGTAGCGAGGAATAGACACTTCTGGTGGCTTCGACTTTTTAACCCTGGTGTTCATTGGGTGAAGAAGTCCCCCCCCTCTATGTCTGTTTCTGGCTCTCATTTGCTTCCCTATTTGTCTGTCAATGTCTCCCTCATCACCACCTTCTTTTCTCGGTCTCATTACCCCCCACACACACACACCACCATCAATACCGACATTCTCTCACAACAATACTCTTTTTTTCTTCTCTCTCTTTGCCTGCGGTCATTTTCAGTTGGTGACTGAACTGACTGGCTTGTGTGTGTTCAAAACAGGAGGAGGGCAAATAGAAAAGAAGGAAAACGAGCTCGGCTGATGACGCCATGGCTATAGAGTAACAGGATGCGAGAGAGACATAGAGAGGGAGAACGATGGGGTTGCACTGTACAGCTAGATATCTTCTGATGTTAATTGTGGCCTACTGACCTTTTGTTCACCTGCTCTGATGCACTCACTAAAGACAGAACATGATAATGAAGTCTGTTGTTAGATGAGAAGAGCCGTGGTGTAGTTTGGGAAGGTAAACCCTCATCTGTTTCGTATTTCTACTGCAGGGTGTGGCGGGAAGGTGATAGCTGTACCAGTCATAAAGTGCATGACATAACAGGGTGACACAGTGGAACCTGCTAATTAATTTACATAAAAAAAAAAAAACGTGTTCATTTTCAACAAATTCACTGCTGGACACATTTATCTTAGTTGATGAATGTTTACTTGTGAATAGTTTCCCCTGCCCCCGATTATTCATACACCCGATAATAACCAACAATTGTGCAACATATTCTTGTCTGTACCCAAAACTTTTCAAAACCCTAGATTGCAGGTATACTGTTATGATTGTGTTTTGGGTTTGGTCATTGGGTCATTGAATTGCTATTGTCTTGTATTATGTTGTCCCTTATGATGATGAGGTATTTGTCAGTCTTATTTGGTTCGGGTTATTTTTAATTTGTAGTTACTATACAGTTGCTATGTCCCTTATGATGATAATGTTTGATGATGATGTATTAACCACTCTTAGTTGATCAAGTTTTGTGCAAATGTCCCTTGTGATGAGAATGTTGTCAATTTCTATGCTATTAGTCGCTATAAGACTGCCTCATCTTATATAGTTACTACGTCCCCTGTGAGAATGATATCAGCTACTAAGCTATCAGTCACTATTAAATTGTCTGGTCTTATGCAGTTAGTATGTCCCTTATGATGAGAATGACGTCAGTTACTATGCTATTAGTCACAATTAGATCGTCTAGTCTGATGTGGTTACTATGTACCCTATGATGACAATATCATCAGTTGCTATGCAGTTGCTTGTGCCTATATTAGTCAATCTTAGTTTGTCTAGTTTTATGCAAATGTCCCATATGATGAGAATGTTGTAAGTTGCTATGCTATTAGTCACTGTTAGGTTGTCTAGTTCTTGTTCAGTTACTACGTCCCTTATGATGATAATGTGGTCAGTTGCTATGCAGTTGCTTATTAGTTACTCTTAGTTTGTCTAGTCACTCCTATTTATTCTTATAGGCTTTTATTGTGTCATACAGAATTGCCCTAGCGAGAGTTACTGAATTACACTTATGCCCGGATGTCAAGGTTTTTAAGTGAAGATTTTCTCTGCATCCATTAACTCAAGATTTCTTAGTAAAGGTTTTTCCATCGTTTTCCTGCCCTGCTCTCTGTTGTTCTTTTGTACTACCGTGTCCTATCTGCGCTTGGGCTCAAATTCCCCACCTGACGTGACATAAACGTACCCAAGCTCTCTTCATCTTTGGTTCAACCCCTTTCTGAATATAGCAATATTGTCTGTATGTCTGTGCAGTTTTGCCTTACCCTGTTCAAATCTACCTCTTTGCGTCCATGTAATTTGAGACGGAATAGTGAGAAAATCCCCTTGGAAGACTGACCTTACTTTGAACCTTTACTTGCTTTGACAGATTGCTGTAACGTGAGCTTTTCATTTCAGAGGTTCTCTCACTTGTTTTAATGTGTTGTGCCATTCACCGCAAATAGACTGCAGTAAAAAAGATCAAGTGCAGCTCCATTAATGTGATTTGATGTGTGCATTTCGTGTATTTGTCCAGTGTGGTGTCATTGATGTAGTTGGTGATTATGTGTCTATATGGGGACCATTTGTGAGATAAGGTTAGCTTTAGTGGCGATAAGGAGGCCGCAGGAAGAGCCATTGTTTTGGCCAGGAGTGTTGTCAAAGACAGTTCTAACAATTAAGTGGGTCATGCTTCTGTGTATTCTACTGTCAATTTATTAGAAATCCCAGTGGGCTGTTACTGTATTTTTGTTGTCGCCACTAAGGGAAAGTACTTCTACATTGATCTACAATCTTGTTGGTTGCAATTTTAAACTCATCATCAAATGTTAAAGCCTTATTTAGCAGTTTATAGCATCACATGACACAAGATGGCCGACGTGAAAGGCCAGTTTGTTAGTTCCTGACAGTACCCAACATAATGCATTTCCTGTATGCAGCGTTCATTTACATAATTACCACAAATGAACAATCACATTTTAATCATGATTATTAACCCTCAAATTCATAATGCAGGGAAAAGGTCAAAATTACAATTATTGTCATTTATTGGTGATGATGCGGTCAATTACTAATCCTTGTGTGCACATAACAGCCCCTTTGTTGTGTACAAAATGAATGGTTACGGTGATTGAAAGCAAATTCAAAGGTTCTAAATGAGAATGAGTATTTCATGTAGAAGGTCGTTTAGGTGATTGAACTTGTAATAATTGCTGTTGTGGATGTCAGATAGTAAAATAGCGATGGGTTTTCTGCAACAGATTATGCACTAGGCTTGCTTGATTAGTGGTAGTTTGCATTTCCACCTAAAAACTCTTCACAAAATGACATGCGTGCTAGTATCTTGCAAGATAACTTCATTTTGACAGTTAGGATTAGTGGCTTGAGGTTTAGGACTATTTATTTGTGCATATAATGCTCAATGACTTGGGATTTGTTTCCACTCAATGACTCAGTGAAGAGCTGCTGTCTATATGTGCCCTGTAATTGATTGGCAATGATTCAAGGGTGTCGTCTGACTTTGGCCCACATGCAGCTGTTATACAACTCCGGTTCAGGATAAGCAGTGTAGAAAATGGTTGGATGCTTGATAATTGAAAAAGTTAAAACAAAAGTTCTGTAGCCATGCTGTGGGGGTATAGATGTGATTCTAATTCCTATTGTGTGCGCGAGTTGTGCACTTACTTGTGATCGAGTGTGTTTCGTCAGTATTGCATCCTCAAGGGAAATAGTCTCTGTGTGTGTCTAACCATTTCGAGTCACAATTTGGATCATTTATTTGCTCAGATTAGGGTCAGTCACATTGATCAGGTCATCAGACATCTTAAGTTGTCTGATCATTGTTTGTTGAATGCTTCTATTACCAACTCTGGAAAGGAGTTGGTATATTTGGCATCTTTAAAAACTTTATTTTTTACAGAAGGAATATTGCAGTTCCAATTCTAACTAAACATGGCAGTATTGTCTTCCAAAAAGCAACTACCATTCTTAGAGTACATATAATTTGGCAGTGGCATATTCTATTAAAAATGACTTTTTTGTTTTTTACTTTGTGAAACAGTTTTTAACCCAGGGTTTCCCTAAGAAAACTGGCTAAGCCTGGTGATCAGCGACAAACTGGGAATTTTTTTTTACCTGGGCAAATATTGAACAATGGGTGGGTTGAGGGGTGCAGACGATGAACAACATGCGGAAAAACTGATTTGTCGACAGAGAGGAAGGTGGAGGACGAATGATGGCGGGATGGCATGAAAAGCCCGGCGACCAGCCAGGCCTAGAAAGCACTGGGGGAAACCATGTATACCTAGGATGGATTTTTCACTGCTTAAACATTCAGTATATTTCATCTGAGGAAGCAAAATGTGTTTTATTATTTTATTTGTGCTGATGATCTCTATCACTATCATTTTAGGTGGATAATACGCTGCTTCTGAGCTACGAATCAACATATCAACATTGTGTCGCAATGACTGCTCTGAAGATGGTAAGCAAAAGAAGTGTGTGTTTTCTGTTATGTTCTGTTTTTTTTCCACAATCAAGGCAAGCTATTTGCACACATGTATCTTCTACCTTGGCATTTAGGACAATATATTTGATGATTGACTGCATTTATGAAATTTAAATGTAAGAGACATCAGATACTGTCAGCCCATTTGAAGTAATATTATAGCTGCTATAGGCATGTGTCCTCATGCCAAATAAATTGGATTTTGTCTTGGCCAAATAGTCTGGGAAGGAAAAACAATGACTTTCATGTTTTTAATAATGTAATACAGCCCCAGGAGGAGATCTTCCTTGTAATTTTTGCTGACATTTGACAAGATGCAGACTCAGGACTACAGAATGATTCTGTGATAAAGAAAAGAAGAAAAAAAGTCAGTTTGCCTTGCACTGCCTCTACCTCATTATCTTTGCTGCTGTTATGTTCCCATGCAGAAGTGAGCGACTAGAGAAAACCTTTTTCAAAATAACGACATCATTTTGGTTGAAGGGAAGGTGAGGTAGAAACATCAGTGACAGTAAATGAGCGAAGGGAGGAGGCAAATTGCAAATTTACTAAATGTACTGGTTGTGATTTAGTAGATGGCCAGTCGGTGATTTATATTTCTGCGGTCAAATGATATGCTCCCATCCAATGTTTATCACTGAAAAAGGTTTTCACCATTCTTGGACTCTGCACTTGGTGTGTTGCAGTGTGTGTGCTTGTGCTTGGTACAATGCATGCTTGACATGAGCTGAACCCTTAACCTCCAGCAGTGCAAAGACTTGGCTGAGGCAGAACATTGCTATTGGCAGGCTATTCGGGAAACAGCAAGGATGCTGGTGTGTATGTGTTTGTTGTGCTGTGTGTTGCTAAGTGTGAACTTTATCTTGGTCTGCTTTCAGCTGGATGGAAAAATAGAACCTTCTAAAATAATCAAGCCCGATTCATTGATTTCAGAGGCTGGCTGTAAATCATGGGGCATGGACTTTTCCTGAGATTTGTGAATGTCATTGAAATGCATCACGATACATCCATCCATCCATTTTCCGAACCGCTTATCCTCAATACTTCAAATATGAAAGTATCTTATGTACACAGTAAATTCTGTAAAGTAAATTTGACTCTATTTAGAGTGGGACCAAATAGACTCTGTTTTAGAGTAATATTTACACTTGGAAGAGAGTAAAATAGAGAATTGGAAACAAATAAAAATAAAAGACACTCAAGGGTTGAGGAACAAACTCACAACCTTCAGCTTGGGATACAGCCGATCTACTACCTGAGCCACGCAGCTCCTGCTTTGTGTTAGTATATCACTCGTTTCAGCTGGAATCTTGCTAACTTCAAGAGACCAAAACCGATGTGTTTGCTTGGAGATAATCAAACAGTAGGAGGGGCATAGGTCAGGTGGTAGTGTGACAGTTTCCCAAGCGTCTCCCAAGCTGAATGTCATGAGTTTGTTCCTCAACCGTTGAGTGATTTTTATTTCTTTTTTTCATTTTTTAAATTTTACTCTCATCCAAGTGAAAATCTTAGCCTCTTCTAAAACTGAGTCTATTTGGTCCCCTTCTAAATAGATGAAAATTTACTCTACAGAATTTACTGTGTAGCGAATGTCAGAGATGGGAGTAAGTCACATACTGTATGTCCAAGTCAATTTGTTTTATCTTATACAGTGGAAATGTATTGTCAGATTTTTTTAATTGATTTATTTTTTGCCTCTTCACTTTATTCATCTGTAATGCTAAGACGTTGCTATAAGTTTGCAGTCCCTATCATTGTGACTTTTATGGAGGTAAAATATTTTCAAATAACTTTAGATGCAACAAGATTTATTCATTGATCTCAAGAATCCCTATTATGGCAGCCACCCAGCTTTGTGTCTCCAACTTTGAAGCCAAAGCAAGTCTCATCATTATCATGTGCTATTATTTCAGAACGATTTTCCTCCAAAGTAATTAATCGACTCATTAAAAAGAGAGAGAAAAAAAAGAAAAGCAACGCCATCAAGTCTCTGTTTATGTAGGCTCAAGAGGAGACAGACTTTTTAATGGCAATAGCAAGAGAATGTGGCTTGGTTCTGACATCAAACGGCAAGTCACATAATAACATGGTCATGCAGAGGATTTCCTCTCCTTCCAAAAGTCATAAAAACTGTGAATCATAACCTGTCAAGACAGTTTTAGTGCTAATTGTCAAACCTCTGTATTTCTGTCAAGTGAGTGCTCCAGTAGCTGTACTGTTAAGCCATTAAAAGGAAATCGATCTGAAATTTTTTAATAAGAACTTTTTAGTTCTTGTTTGGAATACAGTAAGCTGACTGAGATTTAGTGTAAATCCATCTATGTCAACATAAGGTGGTTGTACAATATATTTGCAAATACAACAGTAGTTCAAGTAAAATTTAGGAATGTCTACCGTTTGACCAATTCTAGCAATACAAGTGTGTTGTCTTGTTCTGATAAAGCCACCGTTTAATCCAACATGTAATGACATACATAAAAAAAGAAGAACGAAAGCACAAAGAATAAATCTGGTATCATATTGAATGAATACTATAACACTCTGCACTGAGCTGTATTAAATAAAGTGGATACAAAAAGAAATACAAGACTGATGGTTGAAAGTACTACACACCGACCAAACCCTAATGTCCGCTACAGACCCAGTCAGCAAGCCCCGCCCATTGTGAAACTCTTTGCGGTTATCGATGGCTTAACGAGTGGCATAACAAAGCGAAGCGCTAATGCTAATGTGGACACTTGTAACCCACTTTCTACTCATGTCAGTTATCAGCAAGCTACCCTATTGTTACAAAAGCATAAGTGCTTCAACTGCTGTGATACGACAGTGTCCAATAGCAGCCTAGCTCAGCGGTGTTGGTGGTGGCACATTCCCATCAAAGGCAATTCATGTACAATAAAAAATTCTCGACCACTTTTCATTACGTTTATACTTTTGTCAACGGTAAAGTGCGTGCTGTCAATATAAAACATGCATCCTTGATACTTGACATAATGAAGGAATCAGGAAGGAAGTTTTGATGTTGTATTTTATTACAAACAGAACTACACATTTTTTTTCCGTTTTTCTTTTAGATTTCAGAATGATCTGCCGCTTTTAAGTGACAGCAAATATTTCTGACCACTTTTGCAGTTGTCACAACGCCACTATTCAGCCTGAAGAACATTAGATTTAGGTTGAAGAAGTGTGCCCCCCCAGCCCCCCTGTAATTTATTTCTGCAGACGGGTCTGGTGTGATTCACTCTGTGGTTGGAATATTGTCATTTGACAATGTCTCACATAGATTATGAAAATAGGAAAGATTGTTAATCAATTGCTAAAGCTGTTACTTCCCAAATGATTTTGTTTTAAATACATTAAACCCAGTTCACATTCCTTCCGCAAATAATTTGATCCTAAAGCTCGACACGGCAAAACATTTTTGATCCTTGGTATGCGATGATCAAAGTTCTGTTGAAGGATCTGAGACTTGTCGCTTAGCAACCACATTGAAACACACAGACAACACTTTAAATTTGGCATACTGTGCTTGCTCTTTAAAACCTCTGTGTAAAATCAACAGCTAATATTCTTTACACCGTCAAGGGAAGTTATAATAAAGATAATGGAGGCTCCTGTGCATGTGGGTTAGGATCCAGTGTGTTTGTGGGAGGCAGGAAGTGCGAGACGAGGCTGCGTTTTAATTATTTACAGCTGAGCAACTGAAACTCCTCACTCTCCCTCTTGTCAGTCTACCCTATAATCCAGAGTTGGCTTATAAACACAATTAAAGTTTCCATCTTGTTCTCATCCTGGGTGGCCAAGGTTTGCACGTTTGTGCGTGTTTAGTATATTTATGCTCATTTACCTCTTTGCGGACAAAAGTCTCCAAGGGTGTGCAGCACTCAGAACTTTGTGGCCTTCTCTGACCCAAATTGCTTTTTATTTAACCCCTTAGGACTTTTCTTTCTCGACCAAAAGGATCAAATCTGTGGTTGATTTATAGCCAAATAAAGTCCCCACAAACTTCCACGCTGGTTTGATGGATACTACAGATACGATCTAAATATATATCGTTTTTCTTAATATATACTGAATACATATTTATATTTAGACGTCATTCTTGTTTATATATATTTTTTGCAAATCTTATTTAAAATTGATCCCAAGTTGGCAGCTTGTTAAAAATGTTTAACTTTTTATTTGATTTTATTTATAATTTGCCCTCATTATTGGCTAATCTTGTATAGATGTTATAAAGCTTGAAGGAAGGTTTAATATGACATGGTGAGGTTGGAAAGAAATAAGTAGAAAGGTTGCTGACATTGATTTTTAGTATAGCCTTTTTCTATGCGTATGATTGTGGGTGGGCTCAAACATTTCACCGTGTGAGGGAGAAGTGGTCGTCTAAGAAAAAAAAAAATCCATTCTCTGAAGTCCCTAAACCAACACGAGACTGTTATTTATGTGCTCTTTAAGGTGAAAGCTTTTAGTCTCTGTAGACCTTCTTTTACTATCTCACATTTGCCGTCTGCTTTTAACATTCCCCTCTTCCAATGTGATAAAATAAGCTGTCTTGGTTAACTTTCATTGAAGTTAATGATTTATAAAAGGTGTTGGCAGATGAAATTATCACCTTCTGAAAGGACCCATTGACATCCCCATATGTGAGCCTCAGATGTCTGCAGCAAAGCTCAACTCAGTTTCACTCCACCTCTCAAACTTCAGTTCAATGTTGTTATAGAGTTTGGAGGTTTAGCATGTTGGCAGGCCAAAGTTAAGAAGTCGAGTTATGGCATATATTCTTTTGGGTGCTACAAAAAGAACGACCATAACGACTATAAAATGCTGTAACAATACAAATGAAACATTTTTTTTTTTTGTGATAAAAGGCTGTCTTTCAAGATATAACTTCCTTAGATGCTTTTCTTAGGGTGTGCAGGTTAAACATGCAGACCATAAATCACTTAACCGATGGTTCGACTTCTGAGGCTTTCTGCTCATGCATCTGTTTTGCCAATTTCCCCTCAAGAACATCATGAGATGAAAAATCCCCACGATGAAAGAGCATAAATTGAGCCAGTGTAATATGGCGGCTAAATTGACAGCATTTGGACCCACTAAGCTGACAGTTCAGACAATTTAATGAAAGATTCCTGTGAAAGGCCATGTCAGCAGGTGAATGGGGGTGAAATATATATGCTCCTTCTTCATATCATCCTCTGCACCCCCGTCCTTTCTGGATTGAAAAGACCTGCATATTCTTTGATGCTCACTGGACCTGTCGGTCGGTCTTTAGCGACGTATCTATCGAATCTAAATACTTGACAATACAACATAAACGATCAACAGATTTATCAATCTACCTACCCAAACCAACCAAACCCACCTGGCTACTACCTTTCTTAAATCCATCTACAGGTTTTCTTTACCGCACGTCTCATAGATTCTCCCAAAGGTAACTTAAATCAGACAGAGAAACCAATTGTCTGCCATTTTGAATAAAGATGTGATCAAACTGATTGGGAGATTCTTTGTCATGCAGCAAGGCGATGAACCAAAATGACTGCCAAAATAATAAAGGTGTTTGTTGGTCTGTTTGGAGTGTCAGGTGAGGTGCGGAATTAGGACCCAATGCAGACAAGACACGGGAGTCTTTATATACAAAAATACAAAGTAACAACAGACAGCAGGGCTGGATTCAGATGGCCTTGACGGAGAAGCCTTGACCTAAGAAAGGTTAAGATGGAGAAAGCATGGCTGTAGGCATGGATGAACAACTTGCATGGAAGAGTAAGGATAGCAAACCTCAATATGCTGAGGGAAACCTCGGCTAAGAGATCTTGACGTACTACTCTCACCACAGCAACACACAATTCTCTTTGATCGAATAAAATCCAATGTGATAAAATAAGAGTGACTAGACAAAAACAAGTATATTACAGGGACACAATAACTGCATAGCAACTGACAACATCATCACAAGGAACAGAGCAATTGCATAACAACTGACGATGTCATCACAAGGAACAGAGCAACTGCACAGCAACTGACAATGTCATCATAAGCAGCA
Organism: Vanacampus margaritifer; assembly: GCF_051991255.1. Classification (NCBI taxonomy): domain Eukaryota; kingdom Metazoa; phylum Chordata; class Actinopteri; order Syngnathiformes; family Syngnathidae; genus Vanacampus; species Vanacampus margaritifer. Next base: position 13,082,874 of record NC_135440.1, on the reverse strand, counting down.
TAATAACGGCACAAGACTAGACAAATTAAGAGTTGCTAACATTATCAGCAAACGTTATCATCCTACGGGACATAGTAACTGTAGAGCAATTGAATCAATTAACATAATGACCCCATGACCCAACCCAAAACAGTCAAAATGGCGAGAAGTGGAAGGTTTTGGTTAAAGTCGGTCAAATTTCTAAACTTAAATCCTATAGAGCATGCATTTCACCACCTGCCAAACAGAAAATTGAACAAAGCAACACCCCAGAACAACTGAAAGTGGTGAATATTTGGAAAAGCATCAGTAGGGAACAATGGTTCTGGCTTGATGCAATTTTTATGATGATTAAATATTCTCCTATTCATTTCGGTGTATTTTGGCAACGATCTGCTCCAATACTTTTTACTCACCTAAAAAATGTATTTATCTATCAGCCACAAGCTACCTTGGAATGTCCTTTGTGGTAACATTAAAGGCTTGTTGTTTATATTTGCATTTTTATTTCAAAATGTCTCCTCTGCTATTGGCGCCATATTTAGTTCAACAGATTCTCCAGAGAACCTTGTTTGGCATGTGGAGGGGCGGGTTTGTGTGTCAGGGGCGGATCAGTCATTGCTCCATGGAGTTTGTTGATTAGATTTCTAAATTTCATATTATAAGGGGGAAATACGGTTTTCATCACCCATTAATAAAGCAGGTTTGCATTCATTCACATGGACAAAGAGGAGGGAAAATCCTACACTTACATATAAATTGTCAATGACATTTTTTAATTTCTGATGCAAAGCATCAATCAGGTATTTTAAAAAAAAGCATTCATGTCCATATTAAAATACAAAATAAGTAGTGAATGTGATTTTCCCCCCCAATTATTCGGCTTAATAGATATTACTTATCAAAATGCAGCTCAAGACAAAACAAAAATATTTCACCACATTGCATCCCCCCTCACCCCTGCGCCACGCCCTGTCAGCCTCCCCCTGAGCTAGTGGGAGACAATATGTTGTTCTAATATGCTAATTCTTCATTAAGGATTCTGTGAAAATGAGTGTGTGAGATCATCACATCATTAAAAGTTAGCATTTGCAATGTAGTATGCTAATCAGGCCAGATGGAACCATTTTTGTTTGTGTGGAAAAACTCCCTTTGCGTCATTGCCTCACCACTCGGAAGGATCATCTTTGGTGGGCCCTTTAAAAATGTTTTGAATATTAAAATAAGATACATTTCTGCTTTATATTGGATTAAAAGTGCCGGTTTGAGGTTACTGTGTCCAATTTTTGCACACATTAATATAATTGGCAACACAAAGTTGTTATTAATGTGTAAAACTGTATGGTTTTGTTGAACCCAATTCCTCAAATGTCAAATAAACTTTTTATAAAATTTCCGGATGATTCTGCAATACAATCAACCTTCATTACATTGTGGTTCATTTATTGCAAGTTCTGTGCATCTTGAATAGTTTTATTTTTCACCATAGTTACTTAGTTTGCACATCTCCGGTTACACATCTCATCATTATCGTTAGCTAATTGAATGTGAATTGTAATCCACAATATATGGGGGTACATACAGTTATGGAAACTGCCACTGGTGCTTTTCCAACTACTTTTATTAAATGTATACAGAAAAAAGTCATCAAAAGCATATTGTTAGCACACCTGCCGGTAGCCTCAACTGACACTGTCATTATTCACCACATTTGCTAATGCTCTAGCCAGGAAATAGCTGGCCACCATTAGTGAGTTTGGATGGTATCTAGCAAACCCTTTTCTGACAGTTATTGTATTTTGATACAAATTGGCCTTATGCTTCTAGAGGGGAATAAAAAAGCCACCAACCCTAACCCAAAAGTAACCATTTCAATGTAATGTGAGCCAACACTAAAGAATAAATGCCAGGGAAACATCAATCTACCGTATAACTGCCTTTTTGGAAATTGTTAAATTATTCTTGGAAATTGAATTGATAAAATCATTATTTTTCTTTCTGAATGCTGGCAGTTTTACCAAACATGATCAACATTTCTCTCCTATAAAACTTTGTACTTATACGGTAATTCATAATCCAGCATATATTTAAAGCTCTTCAACTCAAGCGAAAGCTTTGTTTTTGAGCTTCAGTCAAGCTCTTCTCTTGGAAGCGCCAACAGACCCTTTTGTGGCATATTTTATTTTTAAATCGTATTTTCAATCATGCTGTCCTAATCCCCGGGACAGTTTGAGGTCATCACAAAGCAGTTTAAAGAAAGTTCACAGCAACAAAAAGTTGTTTTGGAAGTTGTAACGGTCCCTCGTGTAAGTTGCAAAGCAAAAACAGAAAATAGGTGCCTGTATTTATTTACTTATTTTAATTTTTATTAGAAAACCTTGTGCATCCAAAATCCATGTGGAGTCATGTTTTTTCCAAGAACACACAATGTCCGTGTTTGGATTCATTTAAATTCATAATGCTACGCAATAATGAAGTGCAAAGAAAACATATAATGTGTTTTCTGCCATGAAGATTTCAAGTAAAATAAGCTTGTGAAGCTGAAGTTTCAGTTCATGCAATTCTCATGATCCATAGACAATTGCCACTTTTCTCATTTTCAATTGTGCTTGTTAGTAGACTAAACCTGCAGGTTGTTGTATTTTTTTTCTTTTTCAAGAGACACATCAGGTTACAGTATATACAAAGGAGACTGCTGTACTCTCATGACTTAATGTTATTTTTATTAGTTCACATTTTTTTATCCAATGGAAAAGTTATAAATCTTTTTTTTTTATATAATTTTTTCCCAAAATTTGCTATAGAAAACAATTATGATAATTTTGCTTTAGCGGTATTGAGTGTACATTTTTAACCATTTTCATGTATTTGCATTCTGAAAATGAGTAATATGAAAGACAATTTTAAGGAAGTCTTTTTTTAGTTTAAATTTTTTTTCTTTTTGAACATGTAACTCAAAAAGAATGATGACTGAACTTAATAACTGAACACAACACCTCTATTTGCTTCTTGTGTTCGTTCCAATTAAAGGGACAGTAACGTGAAAAATCAACTTTTTGGAGCTTTTAGCCATGTTAAAATGCAAATTCTGGTGTTTTCCTCCATTCCACCACTTTACGAGAAAATCTAGGTCATTCTACTCCCCAAGCACCAGCCCCTCCCAATCCAAGAAAACGAGCGGGTGCTCACTCTATGACGTCATTAGGTCCTGCGACTAAATAGTTTTTTCTCAGACCTCCATGCTCGCAGGATAGTGATACAAGTAGTCTTGATCAGTAAACATTCTGTCCAAATGAATTCAAAGCAATCAATCATTCTTTACATTTGCAATGCCAAAGTGCAATGACAATTTGCTGTCTTAAATAAGCGAAGTGCGCATTACGTTTGCGCATGCGTGAAAAAAAAGAGCGAGGCTACCAACTAACCGTCATTTGAATAGCGGAGATTAGAGTGGTGACAGTCTTTGCGTAACTGTACACCTTAAAGCTTGCAAGTCAACCCCCGAAGTCAGTAAACCACATGCTATGCATGTTTAAAATACATTAAATAAATAAAAAAGCAACTTCCGCGATTAAAATGTTAGAAATCAGAGCTAATTGCATTGGATCCAATTCATTTTCCATGACCGTATGGCAGTTTAGCCTACCCACAATGCACCACGCCGCTACCCATAATGCACCGTGCAGTCGAGATGCGCACTTCGCTTATTCCCAGAATGGTGGCTGACACTTGTGTAAACTACAGGTACAATTTTTGCGCTGTTGTACCTAACTGAAAAAATGTTGTAGTGGTTAGTGCGCTCACCCTCTAAGCAGAAGGTCCAGTTTCGTTCCCCTCTCTTCTTCCTTCTCCTCCCCTCCTCCTCCACTACGATTTCTTGTGGCAAGGAGTCGTTTTGTTTCAATTGTTTATTGAAGAGTTGATGGCTTGCATGGCCATTCAGAGGAGTGCTCGAACGCAGCGCTCCAGCAGCAGCCGGCTCGGGCGAGAGGGGGCGCGAGATTATATTGAACCGGCCGTTTTACTTCCGCATTAGAAAACTAGCCAGCAAAAATACCTAATAGCTCATAAAAAATAAAAATAAACATCGCCATGGTGTCAAAAGTAAGGTTAATTATGCCTATAGTTAACTGTGGAAGAGTTTAAAATATCGTGATGTTAAAATATTCACCAAATGAAAAATTATTTCTTTTACAATTTGGCCACCATATGAATAATTTTCACACCTAACTTTAATAATTAAAATATTTGATTTTTTTCCCCATATTTGTTTAATGGATATTTGTTGCTAGTTTTTTAAATTTACTTTTTTATGTTTTTTTTCTGCTTATCTCATTTGGTATCCCAGGGAGCTAGAGTCTATTCCAGATAAATTTACCTAAAAGGTACACCAAAGACAGGCAAGTATACCACTAGTCTAGAGATGTTCGATTTTTTTTCCAGATTGATACCAGTATGAGTACTCAACTCTCGAGTAGTCACCGATACTAAGTACTCACACCACTAGTTCTTGAAAAAAGTGACATAATTTTAAAGACAGACCTACAGTTGTGCTACCCCTACGGTATGTAAATTTATGAGCACAACTGAATGGTGAGAAAAGGCTAATTGCCCATAAAATCCTAAATACTGTGGCAACTGTTTTGATATTTTAAGTAGGTTGAAGTCGACATGTGAATTATTGTGATGATTCAGAGCATTTTTGTGTCATTAAGCGACTTATAACTTTTGTACATGTCCTGCTGTGCTAAAAAATTTACATAACCCCATAAAGTTACGAGCACAACTGTATATATCCCAATATTTTCCTTAAAAGTGAGTGAAATTAATTGCAATTTTCTCTTCTTTTAATTTATAACTTGTACTTCATGATACAGGCCGCCATCATGAAACCATGGCATATGGCTAATATGTCATTCAATGACAAATTTGGGAATAACCCTACAACGCCAAATGTATTATAGTAAATACAATACATTTTGAGCCCTCTATTTCATGAATATAATATTTTCCCCCCATTAAAACCCTGATGTATATGATCTGATACATGTATTGCACGGATAATCCATTAGAGGGCAGTGTCACAATCTGATGGCTTTTCCAGCCAATTGAGAAAGGAGAAACACCTATACTTATATACTTATATTTTTGGAAATGCTAATATGTTTGATTGGTCTGTTTATTATAATATTTTCGACAGTTATAAATGTACGAATTTAAAGCATTGTGACCGGATGTATCAAATATGACACAAATCAAAAGTTGTACTGTAATTTTGAAAAAACAAAAATATGTTTGTTCAAAAGGACCAATAAATACTCTATTTGTAAAGAATCAGAATTTTCTCTCATATATTTCATGGCTTGGGCTTTATAGGGTAAACATGGCACTACAGACAAGGAAACGAATTGTCACAGAAAAAAAAAAGTCACAATTTACTCACAGATTATATTAAATATAATCTGTGTTTTGGTACAAAGGAAAAACATCATCTGCTAGATTTATCATTATCCAGTCATAATATGTGAGTCAACATACTGAAATTAAAATAAGACAAAATTTAAAAACCAGCTATGGTGTTTAAAGAAACCTTTCATCTATAAAGACACACACACACACACACACACACACACACACACACACACGCACACACACACACACACACACACACGCACACACACACACACACACACACACACACAGCTATTATCTTGTCAACATGAGGTCACTATTCCATCCAACCAAATGATGTCATTTCCTTCAAAAACAACCCCGGCTTCCTCTCCAGAGTCCTTATCGGTTGAGCTTATCCTGTCGAGTGGCCTTGAAGGGCTTATTTTGCTGTTCCCTCATCTCCCACACATATCCAAACACGGCATTGGCTTTTAATCACTTTTTGCAGCTGCATTGGCCTCTTATTTACTTTTCAATAGTCTTTGTTTCAATTCTATATGCTACGCCAAAGAATATGAATAGATACCGCTTCAGTGAAGACCAGACTGAGTTGTGCAGATGTGATTCATCATCGTATATGTGCAGACTCTCCTCCAGCAGCCCTGACTGACTCACTGCTCAGTCCAACTAAATGAAAGCAGCTGACATTGCAGCGGCTTGTTGGAGCGGTGTTTGGTTTGCACAGCAGTGTGCAGTAAATGTGCAACCGCAGCCAACGCTGATGTCAAACAGTCTCTGAGAATATTGAATTCTGTCTTTGACCATTTAAAAGCCCGGCTAAGCATCCAGGAGATTTATTCAAGTGGAACTTGTATTTCTTTTAATAAGTCCAGTTAAAGAAAAACAATTGAGAACACTTAGAAGAGGTTAAATGTAGCGAAGCACAGCTGTAGCCAGCGTGCAACAACAAGGGTTGGGTTGTTGTATTCAGCCAATTTAATCACAGCTTAGATGAGCTTTAAAGCTGCCTGTTGCTGAAAATGAGTGGAACATTTTTCACTGCCATCGCCCCCCTCCTCGTTTTGGTTCTCAGGGAAGGTCGATATGGGCTCTGAGTTTGAAGCTGCTACACACCCATGTGTGTTTTTACAATTCTCTACCACATGTGTTATCAGCTGAGCCATGGATGTGGGAAAGCCCCTCAGGCAGAATTACATCATGGCCTGTGTTAAGTTGGATGTAGTTGAACACATTGGGGTGGAACCAAGGGAAATGTAGGAAATGAGCGAGGCAGCTAAAAACAAAACCAATTAAAATAGCTAACATGTGCCAGTGGACTGATAATAATTATTTACACTTTGTGCTTCGAATCTTTTAAAGTATTCTTCAGTAGTTAAACAAGTTTGCTAACAGAACACGTTATTGATTGAACACAAATGGAAGTCTTGAGACATTTAGTTGAGCAGGGGTCACCAACCCCTTAAAAACTTTGACCTACTTTTTGGGTACTGATGAATGCCAAGGGCTATAGAGGACCAAAGCGAATTAATTAAATCTATCTATCTATAATCAAAATTAATAAATTACTGTGAAAATAAAAACGGATAAAAAAAATTGAATTTGAAAAAAAAAAAAAAAAAAAAAATATATATATATATATATATATATATAAATCGAAAATAAAAACATATCTCTCTCCCTCGCTCTCTTGCTCTCTCTCTCTCTCTCTGTCTCTCTCTCTCTCTCTCTCTCTCCATACTGCCAGGACGAAATGTTATTCAAATAAAGAGGCGGTCCTAAGCGTGTCTTGGGTTGGACTCAAACTGCCTTTTTTTCGTCGGCTTGCATTGGAGAACTCCAGCAATGGACGACTATCTTGTCCACTGTCACCACAATTTGCGACTTGAGTTGCTCGACAACAAGTCGAGGTGACAGTGGATCAGATAGTCGTCCATTGCTGGAGCTAGTCTCCATCAAGGTTATTTTAGTTAACTAAAACTAACGAAAAAACAAAAATTTAAATTTAAAAAACATTTCGTTAACGAAATTTAAAAAAAACGAAAATGCTTTTTACAAAACTAATTGAAACGACATTTTATGTTTACAAAACTAACTATAATTATAGCAAAAATGTTCTTCGTTTTAGTCTTTAGTAATCAATGTAATGCATGAGCCTTTGGGGATGATTTATTTTGATATTAACCAGAATAAGGACATTTGAAAGTGTGTCACACAAAAGTGACGTCATCTAGCAGCAGCCAATAGAAAAGCACCTTCAAATGACGTTGCTCCCATGGTGTTTTTTAAAATATTGCGCACATGTAATACACATTTTAATAAAAAACTCAAACTAATACTGAAACTAACTAAAACTAAGCATTTATGAAATAACTCAAACTAATAAAAACTAACAGAACCACCCTGAAAACTGATTAAAACTAACTAAATTTAAAAAACAAAACTCAAAACGAAATAAAAACTAACTAAAATGAAAAATTCCAAAACTATAATAACCCTGGTCTACATTCAAATTGGCGAGAATTCCTTGTTCGCCGACCCGCTCACTTGACAAATGAAAGGCAGTTTGCCTTGACGGAGTCCAACCTAGTACACGCTTAGGACCGCCCTCTCATTTGAATAACATTTCGTCCTGGCAGTATAAACCAAAACTGCAAAAAAATTAATAAAAAATACTCTATAAAAAAAAAAAAAGAAGGGCAGGATTACACTCAACAAGACCAAGGGAGACACATAACCAAAAACAGAAACCAAACATGACAAAATCACCATATTTCTTAATGGGAATAAGTGGCAATTCGCAACTTGTGACAATTTGACAATTTTAATTAAGATCGTATTTATAAAATGTGTTTGAACTGTGAGGTTACCACTGTTTAACTAGGTGAGCATCTTCATATGCACATGCAACATTACTATATGTTGCATCTAATACAATACCTCGGTCATGCTGACATTCTCACCAGTATTGATGGGCTCCTCCATAATGAATCCAAAGAAATTGATTTTAAGATTCAGATTGCTTTTCTTCCATGCAAAATCATTTTACACTCTGGCACAGTCAGCTGTTTAATGTTGAAACAGCTTGAACAGCTTACGATCCCTTCCAATGAAAGTCAAGGGTTTAACCTTGTCAGTATTTCATATGTTGTATAACACATATTCGGGGCAAAGTAAGCAGATACTGGAGTCAAACATTCATGCTAATAAAATCTCAAAATAGATTCACATGTCAACATTTATCAAAAAGAAAAACACCACATAATATGAAAGGGTTTCAAAATATGCTGAACCCAAAGACCTTTTCTCAGTAGGGATCATTAAACTGTATTTAATGAAACAACAACAAAATTGCTGTGATTGACTGACGAGACCGTGACCCTAATGTGGATAAGTGGCAGAGAAAATGGATGGATGGATGGATGGATGGCTGGATGGACATACAAGTTGAATATTATCGTAATAGTGCTAACTGAAAGCAAAAGTTTAGAATACTTTTTAATTGAGTTTTAAGTTACACAGCAAGATAAAATTATGTCCTTATAGTTAGTCAGTTATATAAAATGGCAAGATCACTAAAGGCAATGCAACATTTTTTAAGAAGAACCTGAATGCAATATAAACAGGGAATCAAATAAGATTATATGGGATTAACAATGGCGATGATGTGTTTTTTTAGGAAGTGCATCTTTTGTGATTTTTTTTTTGTGTGTGAAAATGATGGGAGATTGTACTCCAAACCCAAAACATGTTTATTTTTGTTGTACTGTATACTTCCTCTCAGCAAACTAGTTTGTGTTAGATATGATAAATCTGCTGAGCTCGTACAAGAACTGGTTGTTCCGGCAAAGAGTAAAGTCATGACCTCCTCCTGTTCAACATCTTAAAGGGGGATTACATCATTGCTTTTATCACGACAAGACTACACTGCCAATCATCACAATCACACCCTCATACACTACCTTTACATGCAGTCAATATTTGGGTTAAGGTAAAAATTCCAGTTTCTGAATCATTCAGGATTATTTATTATTATTTGTTAATAAGTGGAAAAATATGTTAACCTAATAAAATATGGTTGTGTCTTTTTGTTCATTAATACAGTATTTTCAGACTAATTCATAAAGTTATTTAAAGTTTTTTTTTTTTTAAAGATGCACTATACAGTAAAAAGGGGTGTGAAACACTGAAGTAATTTTTCTGCCACTAGATAGCATTAGCATTTCATGTTGAACATCAGTGACATATTTTTTTTCTTTTCATATTTAAACAAAAAGCAACTTGTGGATTTGTACGCATTTTTTGAAATTGTAAATTACAACTTGACTCCCACAAATATGCATTATTATACTGCTAAATTGTCCTACAGTGACCCCTTTGCACAACATTGTATGCCTTTATTTTGTTATATTTCCGGGTTTAAACCTGAATAAGAGCACGTTGGGTTTTTGGCCATTTGCATGGCCTTTCAAAACCCGAATATTGCCAATATTTTTGTTTTCTAAGAGTTACTGGCCGCATGTAAACGTAGTCATAGACCAATTAGAAGGTTGACATCATTCTGTTCCCTGCTTATAACGGACCTATTTGCAATTTAATATAGAAACACTTTTCTTTAGGGTGCCGCGACTCAGTGGTAGAGTGGTCATCTCCCAACCCAGCGGTTGTGGGTTCGTTCCCATGCCCTTGAGACCGCGTCAAACTATCCTTGAGCAAGATACTGAACCCCCAGTTACTCCTGATGCTGTGTCATCAGTAGTTGAATGAGTAGTCGAATGCAAAGCGCTTTGAGGGCTTTGTAAGGTGAAGTAGCATTTACCATAAAACAAAGTCACCCGTTGTCATTTTGCAGTATCTGTCAAATGCAATTCTGCAAATTTGTCACAGAAGGCCAGAAGGAAGGCTGACATTATTCTCATGTTTCAGAACAATGACTAGAATCTCTAATCCTGACAAGGGATAGACATATGTCTTCACAAGTGGAATAAATGACAGCAGTGGAAATCTTTGGCTCTTTCACAGAAGCACTCAGCTGTCTGGCTTCCTCGAAATAAACTTTGAGAGGGGATTAAAGTGATTCTGCACAGCAGTGAACCAGAGACACGGTTCATGAACTACGACTATAAATGTTCAGACCTTCCTTATGCAACGTTGTCCCACATTTCTGTGCAATGTTCTACAAGAATCAACACTAAAGTCATTTAATAACCCTCTAGAGTTTGATTTCAGGCTGCCCTCGGGCTCACAGACAAAATTCCCAGACGTGGGCAGCACATTTTAAAATTAATGATCAACATTTGAGGGGGAAAATAATTCAAAACACTCAAGATTAAAACCCCAAACGCAACAAACATGTTAAGCCTCAGCAAACCTCCCAAATAGTTTTCACTTGCAAGGGCAAATTAATGAAATGAGGAAGCCGGGCTGAGCTGTCACCTTTTCTCAAAGGAATCCTCCAAATGGCATTGAATTAAAAGCAAAGAGCAGCATTCGTTATTGCCTGTGCTCATGCAAAGTGACTAACATATTGTGGATGTGTTTTGGAGTTGCACGCATGGATTACCACCCTAAAAGTAAGGGCATGGTGGGAAATGATGACCACAGTGCTGGAAAAACATGTTTGTATGCAGTCAGCAGTTTCCAGGAAAAGCTCGTGTCTGCGTGTATGGAAGGTAGAAGATGTGCCTCTGAGAGGAAAAAAAAAGTCTTTCACTTATTCAGTGTTGAGATAAATGTGATGAAAGCCTTCTGCCACAACCAGTCTCCATTATATGCGCCACTAGGTTTAGGAAGAGATAGTTTTACCACATGTTCTGTTAAAATAGAGTATACATTTTAGAGATCATATAATTTTCTTGGCGAGTATGTGGATTTTAGTGCACATCCAAGCTAAACCATTTTAAACCCACCACAAGCCGATAATGAATTAATCCACTTTTTTAGGTATACAAGCACAAAATATGGTGGGGTATTCTTTAGATTACACATTTAGGATTACAGTAGATGGCAATGGTTCACAGCTACGTTGCATTTGTTAGTTCGACAGAGGTCACTTTTTTTTTTTTAAATCAATTCATAATGGGCATCTTACATTTGATGTACTGATTGTTTTGTTGTAGGACTATTATGATATATTCAGTCATTGTATTATTATGGAAGGACTCTGCTGACACGAGTCCGCTCCCAATTAAACATATATTTAGGTATCTCATTCAACTTCCCTTTATTCCACACTCTAATTTGCACCATTGTGAGATGGAACGCAGCCGACATCCGGCCGTTCGAAGCGGCTCCCCTCATTCCCATTAAAATCAGGATAGTGGAAGCACACACAGTGCTTGCATGCTTGCATCAGCCCAGTGAGGCGTGATGGGATCCCAAACACGGTAGACTAGATTTACCCCAGCATGAGAATGAAGATACGTTTTAATGCTGAGTACATGGAGCAGACGATTGTGCTTTTTTTTAAATACAAACTTTATTGAAAACAACTTGAGGAATCGGGGAAAAAAGTGGTTTCAGGTTATTTTCTTAACAGAAACGTCGATGAAGCCAAGATAATGCCATCTTGGTTTTGTTTTGCTGAACGTGTAGGTCAAATTGATCACATTTTAATGTGTTAATTATCACAATACGTGATAAGTTATCACTTTAAAAGGTTTAAATTATCACGTTAGTGTGATAGCAATACACTTCCATACATAACCTTTATATAATACCTTTATTTAACCAGATAAAAAAAAACATTGAGATCTTTTACAAGGGTGACCTGGACAAGAGGCCAACAACACACGTCATTAAAACTAAGACTACACATACAATAAATTTAAATACATTTTACAAATGTATAATGTCTTAAAACTGAAATAAAGTGCACGTACATTAAAAGGACAAATAACAAATCATAAACACAGGCACTGCTGAGTCGTCTCACATTGTTTCAGTCAATATGGATTGAAAGGCTCCAAGTGTAATAGGCTCCTCCCACCTCACTTGATGTCAAATAACACTCAGTTAAAAGAGTGTCAGAGTATTTTTTTTTTATATTATCTTTAATTGAAGTATTGTGCAGTGCAGTCTAGGTGTACTCATTTTCAGAGCTGGACACTTTTATCGTGAATTTCCGTCGATGACGATGCCCACCTTTCGGCGCGTGGTTCCACATGTTCGGCAAATGCTTTGTGACGCGAAGGCTTCCAAAAATACACAGAATGAGACGGACTGTATCTACTCACCCCGATCCACGGACATGAACGTGCTTCAGTCGGTGCTCAGCCCATGTATTTATCTGAGACTTCGTGTTATTGTGCACCTCCTCAGTGTAATTCCTCAACTACAGAAAGAAAGGAAGGATGCTGCAAAATGCACTATTTACTGGCTGTGTAGCTCAGGTGGCAAAGTGAGATATCTAATCATGGAAAATGCATTTTATGATTCCAGATGCAGAACAGCACCATTTCGGCAATCATGTTGCCATTCATATGGTTTACGATATGTTTTCTTTTTGGAAAAAATGTCATGGTCACAACTGCTAATCTCATAATTCTTGCCTTGGTTGGCATTTTCAAAATGTCCATCTTTATTTTGGAAACTGGGATTCCCTCAACTTCATGACTCATTATGTTTTATTATTTGGCTGCGTCATCTGAGGCCCTCACATGGTCACTCTGTGGTTGCTGAACTGGGACCTTTGAATATCCTGAGCCGCAAATGAGGGCCTGTGGGCATCACCAATCTGGATTTCGGTCATAAAATAAATGACTCCCACATGCAGACAAAGAGCCCTTGTGTGGGGAAACAACACGCTGTGATGCTTGAGTCATTTCTCTGAGGGGTAATGATGTCACTGTGTCAGATTCTTCAATTGTCTTCCCTAACACTGCCTCTGGGCATAATGCACCTCAACCTCTGACTAGCGCGAGTCATGATGAGTAGAGGAAATACCGTTGGAAGCATTCGGGGAGCTGAAATTATTTCAGTGACACAAACCATATGACTCGCTCGCTACGGTCCATTAAACAATTTCACTGTATCAGATTCTGAATGATGATCGTAGGGTTTAGATCATACAGTCGCATAGTTATTCAATTAGTACATTCTTGATTTAATCAGTGGTGAAATGAATAATACAAAGACTGTGTCATTGTATACAATGGACGATCCTTTCTACAAAATGACATAGCTTTTGTTTTTGCAACTGTCAGAAACGCCAGCCAACTATCAACAATGAACATCTCCAATGAAGACCGATATTGTTCTAATTAAGCTCTAAGAAGCACATATTAAATATACACAGGCCTCATTAAGCTGTTCATTAAGTCATATCATCCTTTTATTCCTTCATTAAGTCTCTTTTTGTCTCTCCTCCTAGGGACTGTAGGAGTGATGAGGTCCGGGGGATCACGACCTTAATTTTCTCCAAGACAGATGCTTAATTAACACTGCAGGAATCCTGGCTGGCTCCAGACCGACAATTGGAATGTTCGAGGGAATTAAGGTAAATTGATAGTCTTCTAGCAATGTCTTTAAAAGCAGCATAATTGTAGTCGGGAGAGTTGTGACGGCATCCCGCTTTAAACACAGCCATTTTGTCTGTTTTCCATTTAACTTGAATTTGCTGGGAAATGAGAAATCTGGATCAGCTTCATATGAAACTGTGTTCAATGTGACAAGAAGCAAGTTGAAGACTGGATGAAATTTAGCATATTTTATACGTATAAAAGAAAAATAATTACAGAACATTGGACATACCAATATATTTTTCCTTGCTAAAACCAGTTTGTTTTGAAGGGATGTCCCTGACTCATGGAAATGAGTCACTGCTCATCCTCTCACCTCAACTGTAAAACCAGTGCCGAGAATGGATTTTAATACCATTACGACTAGGGGTATGATGGAGATGGGGTATGACTACTTGCTGAGCAACAAGTCTAAAAAAATAAATAAAAAAATAGCAAGAGTGGACTAAAGCGACCTCAGGCCCCACAAAAACATCACCCATTGCGATGCAGCATCCTTGTATGTGTCGCCAAACAATTGTACAAAGTTGTAACTAAAAAAATTACTAAAAAATTCTGTAAAATTCACTATTCACTCTCATGTACAGATATATTTTTGGAAATCGGCAGCTCAAAAGATTTATCTTGTGTAATTTCATACTTGATACACCAGTTACACAACTATTTGTGTACATTTTCCATATGTCCGCTTTAACTTTTGGGCTGCGTTATTACTCTCTACCTAACCATGATTACCAAAAGCTAGCAATAACTAAAGTCCCAAACGTGCGCGATATAGACGGACGGACGGACGGAGCTAGCTAGCTGTGTGCCTGACATTTAAATGGCCCAAACGTGTGTCAAGCACACAGTTGTCATAGCGATTCATACAATAAACCAATGAAAATAAAATTGGACTGTTTTCTTTCTCATTCACATTTGCGTTCTCATTCAAATCGGCATCTAATTGCTGGCAGATCAATTTTCGTCATACAGGAACTAGAACTACTTCTTGCGTCTATTTCTAAGAATCATGGGAAAAGTAGTCCTTCTTGCCTAATGCGGTGGTCGCCAGTCAGGCCCAATGCAAACTAAGGTTTTCGGACAGCATATTTCCAATGTTACAATGTGAGAGGGGGCGCGAGGTAAACGGCACAGCCAGCTTCCAATAGCTGCCGGGAGTAAAGGTTGGATAATGGCGAGTGCATTTAGCGCAGCAGTTGAACTGTCCACCAAAATAGCAGTTAGCATTAGCTAAAGTCATTTTAAAAGTGCATTGTGCAGTTCCACCAATGCCCAGATGAGTATGAAGAGCCCTGAATGTTTTACTGTGACTGCACCTATCAGCTTTTATCTTCCCTTTATAGTAGAGTGTGCGGACCCTCACGCTCCACAGTTTCTTTGGTGAGTTTTTCTTACCTCATTTGAAGTCATGTCTTCGTTTGTCAACTGTGGCTGTCGCTTTAAAATCGTGCACGTACTCGCACCATGAACGACCCTGACACAGATCTTGCAGTTACGCTTTGGGCCAGAGGTGGCAGTGGCGAGTAAAAAAAAAAAAAAAAATTGACAAACTGCACAAAGATCCTTTAGGCAAAATTGTTGTGCCCAAGTTTTTACATTTGGAAAATCTGGTCACTCAGAGTATTATACATATAAAGATAAATACTGTATATTGCCCCAGAAGAGATGTAGAAGAATGGTGAAGAAACAAAATGTCAGTATTTGAGAAAACAAATGCAGGTGACTTGTGTCCATGGGGAAGTTATTTTGAGACACTATGTCCAGTTTAATCTGCTTTTGTGTTTATCTGTGAATGTTACGATGTTTTAGTAAATACAAGAAAGCACACCGCCTTCTGTCATTCGGGTCATTGAACTTCAGTAGATATCCAAAACGATTGTGTATTCAAAGCTGTTGATACTGGTTTGGGGGGCCCCAATAGAAAACAACATTAAGCCCGTGAGGGAAGACACGTGTAGCACACATCGGGAGGGAACACATAAATAAGTCAAATGATTAAAAAGCAGAAGTGCTAACGGTTTGTACCTTTCTAGAAAGAGAAGTGAAACTTTTAGAGTCCACTCCATTTATGCACATCTGCACTATGATCCACTCCACATTTTTTGAGCGCTTCCATCCACTGTGACAATTATTATTATTTTATTGGATTTGACAACAAATTATTATCATCTGGAAGTAAAACACGTGACAAGATGCTTTAGAAAAATTGCTGACCCCACAAATGAATGCTCTTTCTGCAGAGCAAGCAATTCCTGCGCACATTCTTAATGGGCTGTAATTGTAGCAGTTGTCTACTCAATGAAGGCAATCAAAGAGGAGCAATTACAAAACGACTGGTCGCAAGCCCCAAGGGCAGAACGTGAGAGCAGGACACATGCGTGTGCAAATCCAAACAGCAACTGAAAGGCTGTGACCCGCCCACACGTTTCCTGTATGTTTCATGCAAGACAGCCCTCATGTCTCTTTCTTGTGCTTAGAGAGGAAGTGCGGTCTAATGACTTTGCCGACGTGCCACATACATTGCATGTGGGAGACGCTTACCACACTGCACGTGTACATGTGAGAGCCAACATGACTTTTTAAATGTTTTTTTTTTTCCACATGATGTCCTAATGCTGTTGAGAAACTTCAAATGAACGTTAGACTGCTTCTTCGCTTCTTCCGGCGGCGCAGAGCTGTCAGCCCCTATTTGCTCAAATAGCTTATAGCATAAGTTGATTATTTCGATGGCCAGTAGGCAGTTATGATAGATCATCAGGGTGTCTTCCTAGCATACGGTGACAATCGTTCAATCACTATTATCATTATCACTTGATGTATCAGACTGTTCAACTTAAGGATATTTCAGATTTTCTGTTCTGCAACAATGGCCTATAAATCGAATACTTGGACAACTCCACCAAATCCCTACTTTTTAAAATTTCATACACAGTACATTTGACCATTTTAATCAGTGCAGCACCGACGTCTATGTGAAATGAATGTTGAATTCTTAAACTTGCATTCTCAATCTACACATGATCAATTCTGCTGTTTAAGGTCTTTTTTGATGCTGACTTTAATAAAAATTGGGAGTAAACCCAACAGTCCAATATAGGTAGCTATGTTTTTGAGTGTGCCTATGCAAACAAACATTGATGAATGCCACCTTCTTATTAATACGACTATTATATATATATTTTTAAATCACTTTATGTGTATTTAACAATTATATATATTGTCAAAGTCCTGGCTTTTGCCTTCCTGGGTGGAGTTTGCATGTTATTCCCATGCCTACGTGCATTTTCTCCGGGTACTCCGGTTTCCTCCCACATTCCAAAGACATACATGGCAGTTTCATTGAACACTCTAAAATTGTCCCTAAGTGTTGATTGTGAGTGTGAATGGTTGTTCGTCTTCTGTGTGCCCTGCGATTGGCTGGCAACCAGTTCAGGGTGCATCCCGAAGCCAACTGGGGCAGGCTGCAGCACCCCCGCGACCCTTGTGAGGAATAAGTAGTTCCGAAAATGGATGGATATATTGTCAAATGAAAGAGAGCTCCATAGTGGATGTCTAGATAGATTGTAAAAATGTCACAGTTTTGTATATTTGAGGATTCAAGAGCAGGGAAGCAGGGAAGCAAGTCTGCGGAGCCTGAGTAGTAAAAAAATAAAAAAATAAAAAAATAATTTATGTTGAAGGAAAAAAAAGCTCAAACAAGGAACATGGAATTATCGAAAATACTACATTGACAAAAGTCCTAATAAAAAAAAAAATTATATAAAGGAACAAATCAATACTGGGACCAGAATCAATATAACAAGGAGCATGCAATGAATAGGCTACTTAAGTACAAACAGGCACAGCAATAGAAGCAACAAGCACAATAAACAAGCAAAGACTGAAAGAAACCAGCGAAGTAAATACAAGCAAACTGACAAGACAAGGATGTAGACTTGGACAAGACCCGAGTGGCCTGAAGGAGTTTATTGGTTGACAGAAACAAAAACAAGACATAAGATGAAACAAAACTGAACAACACTTGACAAAAAAAACAGAACTCGTGACCAGGTATAAATAGTTAGTAAAGGGCACATTAAAATACAAATGAAAGAGAATAATACAATATTTTCTTATCGTCACTCTATCATCCAAAGCAGCATGGTATAATGTATGTAATGTATAACCAATACATTTATTGGTTTAACGGGACAATTTGACATCATGAGGTCAAGATGGCACCTAAAAATTGCAACATTACCTCGCCATTGTGAGGCTTCAAATGGGATGTTCTCGTGGCCACTGATCTTAGTGTCGCAGAGATTCATCAGTAGGCTTTAACAGAAAAACAGAGACTGGAAAAGTCGCAGAAAGGCATAGACATGGACGTCCTTGTAAATGTTTTGGTCGATTAATGGAACACCCGTAATAAATTTTGCCATCCTTGTTGAAGAAAAGCGAGCTGTAGAAAAACATTAAGCAGTTGGACGTGCATTCAATCGTTTAAAGAAGCTCAAATGAAGTTCATCTGTAAAGTTTATGGAGCATTTTAGGTTCATCTTGAATTTTCACCCCAAAGCTGAACATCCCTAACTTTTTGTGAGCTTGTTTTTCACCACTTACTTGGAAAAGCTGCAGCTGCACAGGAATTGCACATCTAAGGCCACAAAGAAGTACTTTCCTCAAAGCGAGTCGCAATCTCAAACTGAGGATGGTGCTTAGCAATGAGAAAGTATCTAGTGAAACATCACTTTAGCTGAATTGAAAAACTAGACCCAAAACACTTTTTGATGAGCTCCAAGGCCTTTCTTGAACTTTACTGCCCAACTCATCACTCCCGTCTCTACCTTTGCTCGCAGGTGCCAACTCTATCATTCCCTTCACTATATGGCTTATAAACACCCATGCTCTCATGGCTCTAACTGCCTTTACTTCTCTTGCCCATTCACTATTCTGTCAATCTGTCCTCTTGATGTCTGACAAGTCAGCCTTCACAGATTTTCACATACACAATATTTGGACCTAAACCAGCTAGCTGGTTAATGATGGTAATGTTTACATTTTATTACCATACAAGTTATCTCACTTTTCTGACTGGAAAGGTTTAAGACCATCCTCATTTTACTATGATTATTGTTAATAATATTATTCAAGAGATCAACTAGCTCCTAACATGAATCTTGGTCAGAAACCTGACTCCAGATCTCGATAGTATCTACATTGATCACTTGTGTTGAGAAATTACTAAAAAATTTAAAATTTTAAAATTTTTTTAATTTAAAATTTTAAAATCACGCAATCAGTAATTAAGTAACTTTTAAGACCAAGTAATCCACAAAGAAACTAAGTTACTTTTTTAAAGTAACTGTGGCAACACTGCTTTCTAATGTGTTTTTTTCTATTCCAATTTTGCTGTCATTTGTTGTTTAAGTAGAAGAGGCAACACACATTATTTAACATTATGCAGCAACTAAAATAAACGAGAGCCGGTCACGCGTTTGCCTAGCCACATGTGGCTGGGCAGAATTTTTGGAGCATAATCATTTGTACCCCAAAGCCCAATTAAAAAATCACTAGTGAATCACTGGTCTGTAGTCAATGTAAAATATGCATGAGAAGAATAAAGAAAGCACCATCTGGTGGAAGTGTGCCCCCACTGCCCTTAATGCATCGTCTTCACTATAATTGACTTGAGGTTTGGTGTTGTAGACAAGTTCTGTGGCAAAATATAAATATAGATTCAATGTACCTTTTTATATTATTAATGATGAAATTTTATTATTAACAGGTATAAAGCTGGTGACTAAATTAATGATGATGAAAGTAGTAGAGTTGATTGCTGTAGAAAAAAAAGTTTGTACCACTTAAGCTGAAAAGTTAAGAAAGCAATTTAAAGGGAGGATTGCTTTTCCTTCAGAGTCAGGACTGTCTTGTTGTGTCTTTGGCACCCACTACTGCACCTTTAGCTGAAAATCAGCAACCAGTCGACCGATGGCAAACAGTTCAGTCGAGGTCAGACGGACTGAGAGTGCCGAGTCAGGCAGATACAGCAGTCAGAGAAGGCTCTTATTGTCTCAGTACATGTTGCTCCTATTAAACGATGGAGGCCAAGCAGAAACTTTGGAAAATTAAATGTCAGAGCTAATAATATTAAAGCGGTAATAAATGAAACGCTGTCTTCCTCCATCATCTTTTCTTGGCCTCCCCTCACATCTTTAACCCAATTTTCAGTGTGTGCACACAGTGATTTATTTATGACACCATAAACTCCCCTGATCTCTAGTGCTTTTTGTGAGAATCAGATACTGGTTCAGCTTCTTTTTTTTTCATTTATTTTTATTTATTTCTTAATCAGCGATGTTTAACGGCGCTTCAGTGCCAGCTAAGTTTGATTGGTGTGTAAATGAGTGCGTGCTTGTCTAAAATCACTTTGTGTTCCCCGAGAAGATTGATCTGTGGTGAGAGAGGGAGCGAGCGAGAGAAGCAAAACAGGGTTAGAAAGTGATTACAGCAGCCAGAGAGGCAAAACGGCAAACACTTAGTCAGGAAGCTGATATTTTCCCAGACCTCCTTTTTGGGGGGAGTGTGATCCGACAAACTGCGCTTCCTCTAAGGGGGCTAATAATACAACAGGCCCATTGTGTGTAGTTTCCCCCTCATCTGATTGAGCGAGAGAGACGCCGTTTGCGTGCAATCTTTCTACTACCATTGAGGTTGGGTGGAGTTTCTCCTGCCATCAGATTGGATTGTGACACCACATGGTAATAATGCACTATTATAGTCTGGCTCAGATGAACATGAATAGGCAGATAACAGTGCTCCCGTCGAAACGGTAGATCTGTCTATGTTGCACTTTTCGAGTCCTATAATTTAGGGCAAAGCAAGTGTGCATTACCAGATGTAAAATATGTGAAAAAATGTTATTGAAAGGTCTCATTCTTATCTGAATGAAACCATCACGACAGCGTGCATACATATCGTTTCCATTACTTTCCTAATTTAGTTTAGATGTTTGTGATTCACATTTTTTCAATATTGCTGTAATAAGATGTTTGCTCACATTTGATATACTCACACAAACATATACCGTATGTTTAAGACAAGAGTTATGCATAGCACTATGTTATTAAGAAGTGAAATGACATGAAAGTGGCAAGAAAATCACAATGTCTGTTTCTTGACCCAAAAGTTCATCTGTGGCTGTACTGGTGTCTTAGTGAAATGTGCATTTGAAATGACAAAAAAAAATCCACAAGAGCAATATGTTCCATGTGTGTCCTGTGGGAGGGATACTGCCTAGTTTTATTAGAAACTGTGACGGGGCAGCTGCTGTATTAAGAACAGCCCCCCCTCCCACGCTTAAAACTAAGCATGCAGTGAAATTACTTGTGAAGATGAATGGTTTTGCAGTGCGCCTTATATAAAATATAATTGATCTTGATAACGATCGCTTCCCTGCCCACCAGATTGTGAGCTATAATGAGGCACTGGTCTCTTTCACATTTGAATTGGGACGGTGCCGAAACCTGGGAATCAATACCGGTAATCAATGGTGCCATTTTTTGGTACTATGGTGTGTTTGTGGTAATACAGATTAATTTATTTAATAATAACATCTAAAAAATAATAACAATAATAATAATATATATAATAATAATATAAATACCAAAACAACATCATAAGTTTTTGTTTGTTTGTCTGTTTGTTTTTTGTGGGTATGATCATGGGGATGTTGGGGCGAGGGGTGGGTTTTCTTTTTATTGTATTATGGATGTTTTAATTGCTCAGCACCTTGAGTCGCATTTTAATGTATGAAAGGTGCTATATAAATAAAGTTTGATTGATTAATTCATTGATTGATTGGTGAGTTTAAAACAAATTAGCAAAAAAAAGGTTAGAGTAAAAATATATAAAATTAACAATTTTCAAATAATTAAAGTACAATACAAACAATGAAAGTATAACACAAACAATCCTACTGTAACTGCATTTGCGTATTCATATTCATAGTTGTTTTTTTAATCTTCTTTTATTTATCTTGTGCAGTTATTTCTCAACAACACAATGGCCCATTGCACGCTGCGCGATGAATTTGAACCCAACTTGGACCAGACCATCTAAAAAAAATGACGGTTGGAAGAGAATTTGAACGAGAATAAAGTTAATAAGAATCACTTGATTGCAGCCGATGTGGTACATACATTGCTACATTTGTGTGTGAGTGGTCGATGTCGTTACACTGATGTGTGTTCTCTGCTGCGTTCAAGTCCGCAATGGAAAATCGCAAGCACTTCCACTTCCGCACAGGCACCACTTACAAGGATCAGTTTAGACTCTAAAGCATTTGATTTGACGTGAATCGATACATGGTAATACTGACCCAAATTGGTCTGTATAAAAAAAGTACCGATTTTGGTAACCTACCCCTAGCTACAGCTTCATATCATTTTTCATTGTAAATTTTGAAAAATATATATTTCCCGTTGTTATTCATCTTTCTGCCACAAGGATTTAGAAATAACGTAAAGACTATAACCAAGGAATGTGCCGTTGTGAGTGGTTAAAAGAAGTACATAACCAAGACAGCATAACATTAAAGACAGAACTCAAAGAGCATCCAAATTTAGTCATGATCAAACCCGCAAGCATGAGAGGCTCATCCCATGTGGCCAGTTTTCCTGTCACTTTCTACACACAGACAATCTTAAAGAAAATGCCACACTATGCTGAGTTTGCCTTTTAAAATGCAATCCTAGTGTGGGAATTCTGGAGTTAAGGCATACCATGAGCACAGGAGGCTGCGTGGGTCACAGTTGGTTCTGTACAGTTGATGAGTGATGCAGGGACCTCCTTCAAGGCTAAACGGGTGTCTTGCATGTGGCTGCAATATTTACCATCCTCCATGGACCAATATTTTTCTATCCACCCATTCATCTATTAAGGAAATATCTGAATGTCGCTCACTGGACGGGAGCACATACCTCTGCCAAGGCCAAACTGGTTCTCTGACCCTTGCTGGCGTTTTTGCTGGAGCCACTTCACTGTGTGCTGTAAGACAGAAGTGAATCCATGAACGAAGCCGTACAACTGCATTTGTTGGATGGGGAAAATTCCATAGTAATTCCATCTATCCATGCACTGTACTGTTTATCTTCATTAGGGTCGCGGGTGTGTTGAAGCCTAAACGCACTACAAACAATTCAAAGTCGTCAATTATCCTCCACTGCATGTTTTTGCAACATTAAACCCAGAGAAATGGTGAAAATAAAGTCATCACTTTTATCCAGATTCCCGATAAAATGTAAGGGGTTCTTTGTTGATACGCGTGCCACCCCTCCACAAAATGTCCTCAAAATTGGACGTTTTAAGCAATCCTGATAGGTAACTAATACTAACTAACTCTAATCAAATAATCACTCTCTTTACACTTGAATGCTTGGCGGGCTCATGTGACTCGTGGCCTTGGGTCCATGTTTGGCTGGCCATGCGTCATGTTTATCATTAGGTCTATCAGTTGGTCTGTGCACCTGTGCTTTTGTGTTTGGGCTTGTGTGTGTGTGTGTGTCCATGGATGAAATGTCCACTCCTGTTGTGTTGACAATGCATTCCACTTTCCACTAGCCCACCTGGCCACTCTGCTTACCTTGCCCACCCATGTTGTTCTGTATTGCTTGTCTTTATTTATGAATAATGATACTGGGCAGCACAGTGGTTGACTATCTACAGTACTTGAACCTGCACCTTCCTGTGCGGATTTCTCATGTACTCCCCATGTCTTTGAGGGTTTTTTCCAGGTACAATGGTTTCCTCCTACATTCCCTAAAGATGAATGGTAGGGTCACTGAAAACTCGCATTTGCCCATAGTTGAATGTGAGCGTGAATGGAAAATATATATTTAGCTAGAAGAGAAATGATCTAAATTTAGTGTGCTCATTACATCATGTTAGCAAACCAAAGTACACTTGTTGTTTGTGAGCTCATCACTTGTCTGCAAGGTAAGAGGGATAATCAAGCAAGCAAGCAATTACTAGTTAACGAGTTGCCGGGAACTAAAATAACAGTTTTTTGATTCCCGTGCCTACCCATGATGAGTGTATGTAAGCGTCTAACTACAATTAAAAAGTAATTGACAAAGATTTATTTTGAAGAGGAGACATGTCAGGATCAATGTAAAAAAACAAAAAACTAGGGCTCAATGTATGCTGCAGGCCCCCAACAGGCCATAAAAAGAAATCATTTGGTTTCAGGTGATGACAATGATATTTTCAGTACATCATACTCTTCTGCCCTGCTGTAAATTTTAACGTGTCCTCTTTAAACTTTTCTCCGGTTTTAATTTAAAGGGCAGACACCAGTAAAACTATGCAGCTGTCTGCTCTCACCTTCGCTCTGTAAACCTATTGCCAGCTGCCTGCCCTCCACTCTTGACCTTGTTTTGATGAACACTGCAGCATGTGTGTGTAGGTGTACATGTGCTGTGTGAGTGTATAGGTGTCAGTAGGCTTTCAGCTAACCTTCGACCTCTGTGACTGACAGGCTAAATATAGCCACCTTGCCGCTCCCGCTTGGGCCTCTCTTGCTTTCCCCCCTTCAGTTTCCTGACTGCTTGCTTGTCAAAAGGACGAGCTCTCATGCTGGGGCATTATGTGTGTTTGCATGAGGAGTGGGTGTGTGGACGTCACGCAGACGGAGAGGAAGGAGAACATGTTCAAGTGTATGTTTGTGTATTGCTAAGGGGGGTCACAGAGGAAGACACTGTCCAGACACCTCAAAGATAACAACCTCTATGGTTGGTCATGGAGCTTTGTGTTTGTGTGACTGACACTGGAAACACTATCTTGTAATTATTTAGTCAGGCTTTAACCTCTAACCCCTCTTATTTGACCTCTGACATCCTGTTCAACTAGGGAGAGGATGGATAAATTCATACATATGCACAGCACACTTCAGAGCACATTGCAATGACTTATATCCATTTCCTGGATCCTGACTCAAACCACGTAATGATTTTACCTGACCCCTGCCTCGACCGGTTTGTCCGCAAAGTTTTTATTTAAACGCATTTACGGTCACACAACATGTGGGGAACTTGACACTTACTTTTAAAGTGCTCTGCCAGACATTTTTTAATCAGTGTTCAAAAGACTGCAAAATGTCATGACAAGAAGCTAATGGCTTCAATGTAAATTTAAGACATCATATCATCTATTTCTAGTGTGATTTACCCACCCCCCCTCTATTTTTCATGGGGAAGCACGAACATATTTACCAGCTAAAAATGCATGAAGCGTCTCAAGAAAACGGTGAGAAATTCTGCAAGAACAGAATTGATTGCAGCGTCCATTCGTCCATGTTAGGCCTGGTTTCGTCACAGCTTCATATCACGCCCCAAACACAATGTCGTTCTGTGATTGGTCCGTTCGGATCGGTGGAAATCGACTGGCTTGATACAAGATGTATTCTCAGGAGTTTGTGAACTCACAAATACCGCGAGAATTCATCTTGCAGCTCAAGGTTACAACATTATACTATTATGTTCATGAATTAAGTAAGTAAACATTATTTATTCATAATTTTTACAATTTATTTTTATGTCCGCAGTGCATGACTTCCGTTTGGCATTTTTCCCCCACGATGATACGGGGTATGCGTTGGAACGTATACTTGCAATACATTTAAACGTATTTAAATACGTACATATTTAAACGTATTTGCAAAGATGTTTAAAAAGTACTTTGAAATACATTTGAAGGCTAAATGCTAACAATTTAGCATTTTTCCCTATAATGCCACAGTATATTGACGATTAAAAGCTAAAAAAAATAGGTTGATTTTTCTTTTAGCATTTGGCCTACATTATGCCAATGTTCGTAAATTAAGTAAGTTTAAACCTTGTTTATTCAAAATCTTTAATATTTTTTATTTTTTTTGCAGTTCATGACTTCCATTCCCATTAGCCACGCGGGTATGCGTTGGAACGTATACTTGCAAATACATTTGAACATATTTACACACATATGTTAATTAAACGTATTTGCAAATATGTTTAAAAGTACTTTCAAATACGTTTCAAATACAACGTAGTTGTAGGCTAAATGTTAACAACCTAGCATTTTTTCCTATAATGCCACAGCATATTGACGATTACAAGTCAATGTTTTATTTTTTTAGCATTTGGCCTCATTATACCAATGTACATAAATTAAGTAAATGAAAATTGTTTATTTGTTTATTTCTTACATATCTTTGATGATTTATTACTATGTTTGCAGTGCATGACTTCAGATCAGCATTTGTTCTCATAATACCATGGGCTATGCATTTCAACATGCTTGCAAATACGTTAAAACATACTTGCAAATACGTTCAAACGTGTATATGAACACGTATACGTAAATCCATACAGTATTTACTGTTATACTGTTCGATTGTACTTGCAAATGCATTTGAATGTATTCGCCAGTCA
This sequence comes from Vanacampus margaritifer, assembly GCF_051991255.1. NCBI lineage: Eukaryota > Metazoa > Chordata > Actinopteri > Syngnathiformes > Syngnathidae > Vanacampus > Vanacampus margaritifer. Next base: position 13,056,515 of record NC_135440.1, on the reverse strand, counting down.
AAATGTTTACTCCACAATGGCAGTTTCACGCATCTGTACAATTTCAATGTGCTTTTAGTTTTCTAGTCGTCAGTTCATTGCTTAATGGTGGTATTTAAACAATCAGACTTCCCAGGTTATGGAAAATAGAAAATACCGAATTACAACGGTGACATGCAATTACATTTTAGAGTTTACCTGGAGGGGAAACTTTACTGCTGGAGCTTGGTGAATATGTTGTCTTAGTGCTTGGTTGACATATTTGTTTGGGCATTTTGTGTGTGTGTGTGTGTGTGTGTGTGTGTGTGTGTGTGTGTGTGTGTGTGTGCCAAAGAGCGATTGTGTGAGAGTGTGCATATGTCAGCAAAAATCTGTGTACACCAAACAGCCCCTATCCTTAAATCCAGGGTGAACTTGGATGTTCCTGTTTTCCAAGTCTTTCTACACAGACTGACAGTAGTTATTTTTAACTGAGTCATTTCTCAGGCACTCAGCTCTCACACTGATGTTTATCACGCATAAAGTCCCTTTGCTGCATGCAACTGCAGCACATAAACCCTTAATATGATCTGGCAAGCCTCTATGTTGAAAACGATGTGATCGGTTGGTCAAACCACATTGTGTTGGTTTCAAAACAAATACTGTTAGGAAACACTTTTATGTCACGCCCCCCTGCTCTTAAATAGCATTAGAGGTTTAGGACCATTTTTAAAGGGACATTCAGTGATCCCTACCGCCATCTAGTGGTGAACTAATAATTCATTCATTTTAAAAACCGACTGTTTATTTCAATAGTATGCAAAAAAAATATGTTGTATTGCATAAAAATATATATTATTTTCATATAATCGTAGGTCTAGTAATCACTAACTATATTACAAGGCTGTAGTCTCACCTTTCTAGAGCTGCCATGTTTCGTCGCCATCTTCCTGCTACGGGTACCCAAAGGACAATTTCGCAAATGTAGTTAGCCCGGGTGGTGCTTGCATCGAGTGTCGGACCCAGTGGGTCGACCGCAGCTTACCTTGTCACTTTCTGCTTTGCTCTCACAGGCTTTTAATAGCTTTTTATTTGGACTAGCTCTTCCTGCTAGCCGCTCTTGTAAGCCACTACAGCCTTTGGCTCCGACTAACTCCCGCTAGCCGCTCTTGTTAGCTGCTCCAGCTAATTTCGGCTCACTCTGTCTTTTGGCGTCACTCGCCGATTTTCATAACGGTTGCCAAGTCGCCAAGATGCTCGTTTGCTCACGCAAAATAAGAATTGGTGTTAGGCTTGCAAAATGTGGTCTCTCTGAGCCACCGTAGTTTGCATGCTCCTGCGTGCTTCTAATGCTACTCTTTGACCACTAGATGGTGCTAGGGATCACTGAATGTCACTATAAGGGCTTCAGTTATGCCACTTTTTTTTTTAATACTGTACATGTACTGTAAATAAACTGTATTTTTTGTGTACGGGGTCTTCACGTAAAACAATATTTTCACACACAAAAACAAGAAAAGCAAATGATTTAGAACACAACTCACCAGTATGCTGAATGTACTCTACTATGCTTTCTGGCAATCTTGTCTCTTAAATGCCGCTTTCTTTTCTTGGAACTAGTCTTGTTCTGTCTCATCAGTTTGCCTTTTCCCCTCTCTGAAGAAGGAAGATATTTGTTTTTTACTCAATTTTTTCTATCTAGTGGGTTTACTTTTTTATATATATATACCGTATCCCAGCCGAGAGGTTTAACACATCTTTCAGAACCTGATGATCATTCAAATATTTTTTGTGTGTATCTGTGACCAGTGATTGAGGACCACTGGTCTACACAACCATTCTCTAATTTAACTCATTCACTGCCAGCCCAGTCAAAATGGATTCTTGACGTCTATAGCTGTCACTGGCACTGAATGAGTTAATGATAAAAGGGCCTTCAAAGCAATGATGTAATAGTAAATAGAAAGTAATTGAAAAGCTTAAAAAAAAATCCATGCCATGTTTGCAGCTGCGTGCTTGTCCATTGTCACTTCACACCACCAGTAACCATCGCAACATTTCAACTTTGGAAGGGTGAACTTTGACCTTTGTAGCAATGGCCCTTGACCCTAACAGGTCCTAATGGTGCAGAGGGGACTGCTGGTGACAGGAGACAGGAGGAAACACGCATGCATGTGACGACCGGCACATATGTGCTGGCTCACAAGCAGTAGCGTGGCGAGCGTTGCTCTGCAGACCAGGCGAGTGACGGGAGAACCAGAGGGACACGCAGCAGAGCTCAGCTTACAACAGGAAACTGCTGAGACATGCAGCTCATGTCTCTTTTCAAAGTTATGGACCTAGCAGACACACAAGCTCACACAGTCTTAAGTGTGTTATTGATTTCATTTCTTTTGAAGGATAGTGGACACGGTTTTAGGGTTTTCCTGTTGGACATATTACCATCTCACAAGTCAACCTATTTTTTTTTTTACATGAGGCTTAGGCATTCAGTTATAATGTCTTTGCAATCATCTGATTGACGTACCCACACAAGACCTACAACTTTACAAAACATAGTGTACAGGTACATCACAAACAAAGTGTAAACCAGTTGTAAACATGTGGTATTTATAACTGCGATAAAAATGAGTCGAATCAGGTTTGTGGGTTTGCTCTACTTCCAAAATAACATGTCTGAATAATGTGCATGTAAACAGCCTACCTACAGTAATTAAGTTTTTGTGAAGGTTAAACTGGACACAAACTAATTTGTTTTGGCCAGTGGGGAGCATACCTCTCCTAAAAAATAATGAGCTTCATAGTTTACCCTTTACTAAACCTCCCCAGTAGGCCACAGATGGCCTTTCAATTACCCAGCTAATACATACAGAAATGCAATGCATGGCATTATCAATGAACGCAAGAGCATTCTTAGCTGCTTATTAGCAAGCAGACGAGTTCACATGCGTACACACGCACTCGAAATCATATGCAGAGGAATACATAAGCACATTAGCATGCACAAACATGCACCTTATTTTGCTTATGTGCCAAATAAGCAATCTTTGTGGAGGTCACCATTTCACACTGCTGCACTGCAAAAGCGCCAATCATCCTTCCCACAATGCTAAGCGAGCAACAAATGATTTTTTTCCCCCATTCTACATATGCACTTTAAAAGTTGACTTAACCACTTAAAAAGCATGTGGAAACCATTCCATTGAGAATGGAAGCTTAAATTTCTTTTAAATATGAGCCTCCATGTGCCCAAAATTGCTTGACGACAGGCATAATATAATCTTTATAATACTACTAAATCTGGGACAGTACTTAAATTATTTCTTACAAATACTTTTCCATAAGCTTTGTAGCTTTAAAGCCACTTAACAGTCTTGTACAAAGCTTCTTCCACAATGATACATCCTCAAGTGACAAATCTGACCAGAATGCAATGCTATATACTGTGTATATTTTTCATGAAATAGTCAGCCACAATTAAATTAAATAATACTGTATAACTGACATACCTCAAATACAAGTCCCATTTTCTACTCCCATCCCACGAAGTGTCTGTAATTAGCTTTACTAGGACTGAAGCAGCAGGTAGCATGGTTAGTAGTGGTTAGCATGTCAGCCTCATAGCCTGGGTTTGAATCTCGGCCTTCCTGTGTGGAGTTTGCAAGTACGCTGACAAGATGCAGACAGAGGCCACAATACACTTTAGAACAATAATTATGATATAGACTGTATTTTTCAGACTATAAGTCGCTCTGGAGTATACGTCACATTTTTGGGGGGGTAATTTATTTTACAAAAACCGAGACTAAAAAAAATAGAGCTCCACGACTGGAGTTGCCACGAGTACTACTTCTTCCATTTTCTTCTTCGACTTTCTTTTGGTGGTTGTCAAATACTTTTGGTGCAGTTTCGCCACTCCCTTAATCATGGTAAAAAAAAGCAGTCACCGGCAGTAATGCAATAATCCTGAGCTAGTTGCACAGAGTATAAATCGCAGAACTAACCAAACTACACTCAACAAAAATATAAATGCAACACTTTTGTTTCTTGCTCCCATTTTTTATGATGAACTCAATGATCTAAAACTTTTTCCTCATACGCAATATTAAAATTTCTCTCAAATATTGTTCACAAACCAGTCTAAACCTGTGATAGTGCACACTTCTCCTTTGCCATGATAATCCATCCCACCTCACAGGTGTGCCGTATCAAGATGCTGTTTAGACACCATGATTAGTCCACAGGTGTGCCTTAGACTGCCCACAGTAAAAGGGCACTCTGAAAAGTGCAGTCTTGTTTTATTGGAGGGATGTCTGATGTCAGATATGGCACAATATATGAGAGAAGTGGTGCTATTGTTATGTGGAAAAAGTTTTAGCTCTTTGGGTTCATTTCATGAAAAATGGGAGCAAAAACAAAAGTGTTGCGTTTATATTTTTGTTAAGTGTATGAGAACAGGTGTGACTAATATAGTCCAAAAAATACAATATTAAATGATATTAATGTTTTTTTTTATTTTTTATGTATACATGCTGGCGGCACGGTGACGAGTCCGGGCTTCGGTCTTCCTGGGTGGAGTTTGCATGTTCTCCCCGTGCTTGCGTGAGTTTTCTCCGGGTTCTCCGGTTTCCTCCCACATTCCAAAGACATGCATGGCAGGTTAATTGAACACTCCAAATTGTCCATTATGGTGGTTATCCTACACAGCATTTGTTTAACAGCTCAATTTTTCTTTTTGATACTCTTTGTTAAAATGTTTGCCTAATTTTGTCTAGTTTGACATAGCCTCTTTCTTTGACATAATCTGATGAGAAAGTTGTGGAAAAATGATTGGGTATAAATCCTACTGTTTCCAGATATATCATTCTCTATTGATATGCTAAAAAGACATTTGGGATCAGGATTTTAAAGGAAGCTATCCACGTGGGAGTTGGGGGCTAGTGGAGGGTAGCTGCATAATCAGCTCCGCCATCAGTTAACTGATGTTCTGCATAATAGAGATGGGATTTCTGGGTCAGTATGTGTGTTGATGTATGTGCGTACGTGTGTGTGTGTGGAAAGGGTAGCAATAGGGGCTTGTCCTTTTATCTGCATGAAAATGTGTATGTCTGCATGTGTATGCATGTTTGCAATTTGTGTGTGTGTGTGTGTGTGTGTGTGTGTATGTAAGGGGCATTGACCTCTCTCCCCACAGGGAAAGACAGTCACCATCTCATTAGGGAAGAAAAATTGAGAGTGAGATGGATAGACAGGAAATAGAGAAAAAATTAAGATGGTGAAAATAAAAAGACAGCGAGCCCAGAGGCAGTCATAGAATGTATTCAGAGGTCAAAGGTCACCCATCCATTACCAGAATGAGCAGGAAGGGCTCTGGCAAAAGACGTTTTTGAAGTTTTGAAGTTGAAGTCAGAATCCAGACTTGACTGTTTTTAATTGACTAAGAGGCACTCAGTGGGAGTTTGATGTTGAGGAAACAGACTAAGGAGACTCTAGTTGTGGGTTCGGCGTCATTACGAAGGCACAAAATCCATGTGTGTTTAAGTGCAACAGTATTCGTGTGCGGTTCAATGTAGAAAGGTGCACATGTTTGTGACAATGGAATTATTATGCTATAGTCGCGATCTGGCTTTCTTTGTGTTAACTAACTAAGATTAAAACATCAAGTTGTGATATTTTTTTCTTCTCTGACTTTGAGACAAGAAGGCAGAGAAGAAAGGGGAGGGGGTTAGAAACTTGCAAGCAAAGGACATAAGTTTTAGTTTTTGCTCATATCACACTCAAACCATTGAAGTTACGCACTTCAACAAAGGAAAAATGGATTAGAGTGAGAAGGATACAGGGGGTTAACTCATGGAGGGGTGCTGGAAAAATAATAAGGAAGAATTGCTCCAAAGACCAAAGTGACCACAAGAAAGGTCTGAAACCTCAACCAAGTCTTCCATGGCATGATCACACAGCAGTGTGGTTTATCTTCCAGGAGGTTCTCATTCAATTATCCAAACTACTCCTGGAGGACATAAACCAACACATGACAAATAGATCTACAGTAGTTCTATTTGATCTCTTTGACTTTTTTCAACTTTTTTTCTTGAACAGTTTGGCCATCAAACTTGATCAAAAGTTTGATCTAAAATCTTGTGGAAAATATGTAAACAGTATACATTTATGTATGGGGATAGACAAAGTGGCTTGAAAAAACCCATTGATGAAATAATTTCTATTTATCAACAAACTGTGTCCTAATTTTGTCATTTGTTTAAAAAGGAAACAAAAACACTTAAAGGTAGAACATTTATTGTGATTAAGCAATTAGATGATACCTTTGATGATGACCCTAATTAAGATACATGAATATATACAATTTTTTTTGAAAAGTATCAACATCGATATCAGTATCGATAATACTGGCCCTGTATTTACTTGGTATCAGATTGATATCAAAATTTACAGTATCCCTCACCACCAGTAAATCAAAAGGGCAGGAACGCAAAATACATAAACTTAAATATGTTATAGCTTCCTGAATTAGCATATTTAGAGTTAACCTGATGTTTAAGTTTATTATTTGAGCATTGAGGGTAAAATAAATGGGGATGGATATCGGTGAGAGAAACTGTGATGGATAAAGAGGGAAGCAGATTCAGTCAAGTGGGGGGAGTGTAACAGATCATTGGACCAAGAAAGTGAGATAGAGTGAGAAGCAGGAGCTGAAAAAGGGCACAAGAGAGTTGAAGAGACCACAACAGAAGCCCACAGCTTATTAAGTCCTCATTTCTTTATGGCGGTAAGGGTGGTGGTTTTGGGGCCACAGCTTCCCGCAGCACAGCTTCTTTCTTATGATCTCAGATACACACTTAGACACAGATAACCACGTGGTTATACTTGTGTGTACACTTAATGCCTGTGAGCTAAAGACTTTGTGAATGTGCACACTTCAGTAAACTTGCGTTATGAGGTTGAAAGGGTTAAGGTTCCAACTGGCCTTAGGTCCAGCTCAGGGCAAGGGTTGGGGGTCAAGCACTTTGTTGTGAAGGGGTTGAGGAATGCATTATGTGCATGGCGCCAGCTTCCTCTCTGTCCTCTCACACTTCTCCACCCGGTTTGAATCTAACCTTGGTTGCTCTGGCTTCGTGACATTGTTTTATTCACATCAATAAAAAAATGTTGCGTTTGCTGCCCACTTGCATATCACATTGCAGTGTCTCTTGGATATGTCAGAGTGGCCCCATTTGCTGTAGATGAGTTTCTGATAGTTGCCAAACCACCATATGGATCATTCATGTACCATCCCGGTGGGTTGAGTGTGACACGATGGCTTTCTTATGAATGTTTCATTCTGGTTTATATAAGAGTGGCTCAGCTCTTTTGCAGCAAATGCTGAATGTATGAAAAAAGAAATCTTTCTCACATTACATGTGACTTTATTTCACTTTTGGATTATTTTCATGAAACTAGCACTCCTTGCTTTTGTGTCGTAGGTTTAGGATCTTTCAACCAGTTAGTCATAACATTTCTACTTATGTGATTTTTTTTTTAAAGTTCTTGCCTCTATTCAAGGAAATTATTCCTTTAAACTCTCATGTATGCTTTACTGTGTTAATATCTAGCATTGACATTCACACTACTATATATCATTGTCCAACACATGATGGTTAACTCTTTCACTGCCACTGACGTTTAAAGACGTCAAGTAAAAACCTACGGTTCACTGCCAATGACGTCAAAAGACGTCATCCAATGATTTTTTAATTTTTTTTTGAAACGGGTAGAGGAAACCCTTCCGCATGTCTGGTGAAAGTTTCCAGTCTGTCTGTTGTGCCTAATGACTATTTTTGGCCCCTAGAGGGCAGCGATGACTCTCTTTTGACAAGATCGGGTGGGCGTCAGTAGAGGCGGAGCTAGAACGTCGAGCAGGAGATGAGAATGGAAGACAAAGGAAAAATGGCGGCCGGTCGCGAGGAGCTCACGCCCGAGACGTTTTTTTCAAAGACCAAAAGCATCGCTGAAAAAGCACATTGTTGACGACGATGATCATCATCGATGATGAAGATGAGGGTGGTGACTCCATGGTTGAGAAGCATTGACGCGGCAGTAGAAGACGTTAGATGGAGCTAGATGGAGGAGGGAACGGGCAATGGCGAGCGCTTGCAAGCAGCTCTACACTTACAAGACGAAAGGCATCGACCAACGCTAAAATAGTACATTGATGATGACGGTGATCATCCTCGATGATGATGAAGGTGAATCCGAGCTTGACGGCGAAATTGGAACCGCTGACGCGGCGGCTATGACGGTGTCGTAACGCGGAACACAACCGAGCACGCACAGGCGGACGTTCGATCGGACGACGGAGAGTGCCCCGAGTCCAATGCATATTCATCGGAGGAAGTGTGTACAGTCTGCTACTTGCTTTTTATTCCCCGGAAAAAAAGGCCGTCAAGAAAGTGTAACGTTTGCACGCAAAACGGACCAACGTGAAAGTGAAAGTAAACTGTTGTGCGAGTCCTGGCGTCTCCTTGCACGCAGGAGAGCGTTACAAAAGGAAAAACTGTATTTGAAACATCCACATAATTGTAAGTAGTACCACAGTTGCACACATTTGTAAATAGTTTGCAAAATTGTTTTGTCAAATTGTTACACTGTTGAATGGAAATAAACGTATTTTGCAATTTAAAAACACTTTTTCATTGTTGGTGAAAGCGTTTTACAGAAGTAAAGCACTATTTAGGTGTTTGTGGCATCATTCATGGACAAAAAGAAGTGTACAATTCACTAGAGTGCATGAAATAACATCGTTTCACAAAAAGCTCTTTTTCTCCGTTTTTTGTTTCAAAAGAGAGAATTTCGGTGAAAGTAACCATTTTCTATTGTTGATTACTGAAAAACGGAATAAGGTAGAAACAAACTTTTTTTTTCTGATGGAAGCTGAGAGTCCAATCTTTCATTTGGTAGTATGTGTGTTTCCATAGTCCAAACACAACATTTTCTGTGGACCTTGAAAGATCACTCAAAATGCTTAAATCGGCTGGCAGTGGGGACAATCCGTTTCTGAAAACGTCTGGCAGTGAAAGAGTTAAGAGGTGCCGTAGATGTTTGATTCCTCCCTGGTATCTAAAACTCACCCAAATAAATCATTAACTACCCACATATAATTAAAACAAATGGTTGCATTTTTCATTATAATAAGTGATAATCGATAAAATTCCTTATTGACATTTTGGCACAATAAAAACTCTCCAGGGCTCTGTTTTCGTGTTGTTAGTTCATGAATGATTCATTTATATGAACAAATATTTTGATTGAACTTACTGAATAAACTCACTCCATGAACTGATTTGACCCTTTCTCTGTTCAGTTGCTCTGCTGCCGGTATTGAAACTGCGAATGACGCAGCCAGCTTGTGTGCATGGGAGGGATTGTTGACACCTGAGCGAATGTGACTCATTCACTTCAAATGAACGACATGTAACCCTCAGTCAACCACCACGCCTATTGATTCTGCCCTTTTAGTGATTTGTTCACTGAGAATGAACAACATATCACTCAGGGAATAATTCTGCCCTGGGTCATTCTAATGCTTTCCTTTTTGTGGGGATACACTTTCACTGGCATCCATTTCTCCAAGCTAACGGTTGATGCTGAGTCAACCCACATGAAAACAAGGACTTGAACCCATTATCTTAACAGACTGCACATTAAGTGATAAGGATACGAGAGACAGAAGAGCGAGTGAGACTCATGAGCATATAAGTAGGACAGGCGGCACAATTAGTTAATGGGAATGTGTAGGGTAGGCAACAAGTCTACTCGGCTCTTTTTCATGATGATTTCAAATATCTTTAAAATAATGATGCAGATAAGTAATGATAAAGTAAATACAAACATTCTAAATGCTCAGTCTAGCCCATCCCAGTGTCTCTTGCGACTGAGTGGGTACTATGGTCCGTGAGTGAATTGTCCCCCAGTAAGTGAACGTGTCGCGGAGCGAAAACTCAGAGCTGAATCATGAACTGAATGATGGAGCACTGAGCAAATTGGCGAATGGATCTATGAACAAATCATTTTAATGATTTAACGTCACATCCCTGACACACTGTCCAGCAGTTGCAGCCTTTTTCAAGGCGAGCACATTAACAGGACACCTGGGCTGTCACTGGGGGCAGGTAAGCTGTTGCGGAGAGCCAATTCAAAGGCGGTGATAATAGGGTTGAGTTTGCGTTGTATGATCATATGATATGATAAAACATATCGTCTCATTGCCATGGAGACAGTCTCGGCACAGCATCAACACCTAGAAGAAGAGCCCAAAATAATGGTTGCTTTAGAAACACGCCAACAATAATTTTGCTCAGACTTGAGTCTTTTCCTGTAGCTCTCAGTGAAGTATTAGTTGGCCAAATTGGCGATGAATTCTTCCAGACGAGACACCAACATCTCCATGTTAGTAACCAATGTGGGAAGTGACTCAGAAGTCGCATTCAACCTGTGATTGAGTTCACTTGTCACTTAGAGTGTTGATCACTCACCATAGCCCATCAAAAATGACTGGCTTGCACATTTCCAAGAAAGCTCATCCTGTCATGTTTCTGTCAAGTCAGTGAAATTCATCCTAAATGAGACGATTGTACGTTGGCCACCAATTCAGAATTTGTCAAGACAAGTTTTTGTAGTTAACCTATGTGTTTATTCTTTTTGCAAGCCAACTGGATGACTCGTTGCAGGTGTGCCAATGATTTTTCTTCTGTCAGTTTTGCCTCAAGGCATCAGGAGGCAGAGTGAGTGTGTGTCCTGTGAAACTCAGGAAGCAAGTTCAGCAAACAAAGCTTTGCATTTGCTTTCAAGGACATACAGTCGAGAATAACTTGAAAGCTTTGTGGTCATACTGTTGTATTAATTTCGTATCCTACATATACAATTTACTGTATACAAGGGATCAGTTAATGTGCTTATAATAAAACAATACAAAAAGTGCCTCTTCGGCTTTTCCCTTATACAATATGGGGAAATTATTGTTTTTGTAACTCTGCCGTTGTGCTCTCTCCACAGAAAAGCACCACCAATTTGGAGGATGTAATTGACAACAGTTGTGGACCATCCATCTCATTCCCTAACAGAGACTGTGGAGACAGACTACAGTATTTATAACAGCTTCCTGACCCTGATACTAATAGTTGTTACATTGTACAACAGCAGCATTGCTGCAAGGCAATATTATTTTATTGAGTTACACTTTTTACTTTAACATCTCAATAAAATATTAAGGTGCATTAAGGCTATGTATATTTCAACACATTGTTTTCCAATAAAAATACTAAAAAGTACCATATATTTTTTATTTTTTTCCCACACTCATTCAACTCTGCAGCTTTAACAATGATGCAATTAGTTTCTGGAATTTTAGGTGCCAGTATTTTCACCCGCCCTCAGTTGTACATGTTCACGTGAATTAAGGCTCTTAATTCTCTTAATTTAAGGGGTGTCCCATTTCAAATCAAGTCAGGGGACTGTATAATACATAAGTGCAAAAAGAAAATGTCTTTTGAAGGGCGATTTAATCGTGTGTTAATCCAAAGTTTAGAAAGTCTTTCTGTGTATGTCCCATATTACAACAAGGCTTGTAGTTCAAAGTGGGTTAGGTACAAAATATTTTACTTTTTAAAATTTTGTGGGTGCATCTTATATTCAGTTGTGCTCTATAGTCAGAAAGTTCTACTTATTAAAATTGTAAATATAATGCCACAACATTGGTGATAGTAGTTTATTAAATTTGTTGTGTATTCACTGTATTATAAATATTGCAATATTGTTCACTGTATTTTCCATTAATTTATTTATTGTTCTTATATTCGATTTATTCTTATTTTCTTTTTACTGCTTTGTTCTTGTATACTGGCACAACTGAATTTCCCTGATTTGAGATTAATAAAACATTGAAACTATTCTGTCTCATCCTTAAAACCATCTTGAAACAGTGTTTCCAAAAGTTCCCCGCCTGAGGTTTGTGGGGGTTATTTTAAACTATATGGGATAGTATGCGGAAGGTATGTTATACTTATTTTCTGTGAAGCTTCATTTAAAAGAGGATATGATTTGCGACTTTGCACTGGACAGTTAAAAAAGACCAGGTGGCTCTTTACTATCGGTTGTCTGATTTATGACCCAGACACTGTAGGCAGGCCTGTTCGGGTCACATGCCTAGATAATTAATTTCTTTTTGCCATACATAAGACCAGGAATTACATTTGACATTCTTTTCTTAATAAGGTTAGCTTCCAATCTGCTGAAGTTTGGTATGTTCTTTTCAAAACATATGACACCACTCTATAATTCAGGATACACCAAAATTGCCACCTGAAATGGTAGCAAATTGCATCAAGGCATAGCCGGATAATAATTGACATTTATAAGTGTTTTTAACGTAACAACATATTTGGTGGGAAAGTGGTACATGCTGCTGTCCTTTGTGCGGATGGTGCGGGTTCGATTTAGCTTCCACTGGTGCACTACCACAGAGTGCACCAGTGGAAGCTGTGATCATCACAAAGGTAAATTATAACAAAGTGACCATTTTATCAGAAGTGGATCACTGTGGTGACTTTTATCCCCTATTGTTCATTTGTTCTCCTCTACAGTGTTTTTTCCTCCACTATGGGGCCCCCAGGGATGAGGCTGGTTCCAGCCTGGTGGATGTAAGTGACTCTGGAGACTTTGCATGGGCGCACAACGAGGCTGAACCCCATACTTGGGTCAGTGTGCCTGGTCTTGCGGTATTGATCGTCTTCAAAAACACTTGGCTCTTCTCAACGAGGAGCTATAATGCACACATCCGCTGGAGTATTGGGATGGGGCAGCCACATTTCCCCGGGTTGATCATTCTTGAGAAGTGCTCCACTTAAAAAGCGCGCTAAATCCACATATGTGTAAGGATCAGCTGGCCAGAAATGCAGATACGGGCGTGGCATCGCCACCTTTCTGTCTCGTTGAAGAGAACCATCTGGCTGAGAGACACCTTTGCCACAGCTTCATCCAGGCTTTAGTTGAAGTGCTCATCGTGCATTTAAAACTCATTCAAGTCCAAAAATGTGTAAATATGTTTTTTAATTTGTTGTCGTTCACTCCCAAAAACTTTTTACGTTTAAAAAAATAAAATAAATGTTTTTTTATTCAAGAGCATACAGAAGGCTTTGATGCAGCTTCTGACATGAAGAGGTGGCTTAGAGCAATAGTAGCTATTACAAAAAACGGGCAGCAGGTGGCAGCAGAGTATAAGAGATCAGCCAGTGCCATGTTCCAACATGCTCTCTTTTGCCAGTGTTTTCAACAAGAATGTGAATACTCACGAAACTTAGCTATATTCTAATGTTAATTGCTGCCAAATGGAAACAGATGCAAATATACTTTTTTTTTTCCTGAAGAAAGAAGAGACTCTTTCTTTTGTTTTATAGCAATCATCTTCTTTTCCTTTCGGCTTTTCCCTTCAGGGGTCGCCACAGTGAATCGGTTGCCTCCATCTCACCCTGTCCTCTGTATCCTCTGCTCTCACACCAACTACATTCATGTCCACTTTAACTACAACCGTAAATCTCCTCTTTGGTCTTCCTCTCGACCTCCTGCCTGGCATTTGGAAAGTCAGCATCCTTCTGCCAATATACTCACTCACTATCTCTCCTCTGGACATGTCCAAACCATCTCTGTCTGGCCTCTCTGACTTGATCTCCAAAGCCTCTAACATATGCTGTTCCTCAAATGAACTCATTATCTGATTCTATCCATCCTGGTCACTCTCAAAGAGAACCTCAGCATCTTCATCTCTGCCACCTCCAGCTCTACCTCCTGTCTTATCCTCAGTGGCACTGTCTGGTCCGGACCAAACGACATCGCTGGTCTCACCACAGTTTTATAAACATTTCTTTTCATTTTAGCTGAAACCCTTCTATCACACTTCACACCTGACACTTTTCTCTACACGTTCCAGCCTGCCTGCACACGTTTCTTCACTTCTATTCCACACTCTCCCTTGCTCAGGACTGTTGACCATAAATACTTAAACTCGTCCACCTTCTTGGTCTCTTCTCCCTGTAACCTCACTCTTCCACTTGGGTCCCTCCATTTCTCACACAGATACTCTGTCTTACTACGGCTAACCTTCATTCCCCTCCCTTCCAGGGCAAACCTCCACGCCTCTAGATTCTCCTCCACCTGTTCCCTGCTTTCACTACAGATCACAATATCATTAGACGACATCATAGTCCATGGAGATTCCTACACACTAGCATCCTATGCTGTCTGCAAGAGCTGCCTTCTAAACAGGGCTCAACAGTAAACAATGCATTAAATCACTTCCCTGGTGTCCTATGGGGGCATCTTAGACTATTTTACCATCTACTGATTCAATACCTACAGCAAATGTCATCTAGCTCTTTCTTTCGGTCAGGTGACCGATTTGGAAAGCTTAGGGCTGTGGCAACATGTGTAAACATTCTAAGTGACAGGCCATTTTTGTTTTTGGCTAAGAGCAAGCAATAATGTATTTTACTGTATGTTCTTTTTGTGCTTCTATTTTGGCAGGCACAAACAAGGCAACCAACAGCAATGTGACATGGTACTGGCACTTCAGGCTCTATTTTCATAGACACGCACGTGCGCTTGGTTTGGAAATGGGTGCATCTTCATTTTTATGCAGGGGCAAGTCTAGTTTACTATGTTTTGTAATGTAGCAGATTGAAGTTTTTTGCTGTTACACGCCCCAGGCACACCTGACAATCCAGGGGTAGTCACACCAATTCTTGTCTCCGCTGATATGGAGGATGTCATCTACGAAAATGCCAAAAGAAAGAAAGCTCCACCCAATGTGCACAGTTAGACTACACTAGTGCTGACTAGACCTGTTCTGGGCATGCAAATAGGGCTTTTGATCTGGTTTACAAAGAATAATGACATGTTAACTTGTGTCACTTTACATCCTCTATTTTGTGGTGTAAATTTGTAAATCCAAATCTTATCCTATGTATATTTGTGACTCATATCCGTATGTGTATGATTTCCTGAGTGGGTGGTTGTATACGGCCTGTCATCATGATTAAAGGGCTGTCTGTCTGTGGCCATTTGAGTTATACTTGCAAACGGAATGTGCATCTGTCTTTATGTAGATATTATACAAATGACGCACAACACCGTCTAAGTCTGCCCGACAGTTTCGAGCATGCACTGGTGTGACTGCGTGTTCCTAGTATGTAGGTCACCAATATATTCCTGATGAGGTCTAGTCCTCTGGAGGACTCTGTAGATATGGGGAACCTAAATTAGACTCCATTATCTATGTATATGTGTGTAAGTATGAGAAGGACGGCTCTAGACCATTATCAGGTAAAAGCCTTGAAGGCTTGTATAGGTTCACTTCACATGGTTCAGCTTGTGCAGTGTCGTGAATAATAATAATAATAATAATAATAATAATAATAATAATAATAATAATAATAATAATAATAATAATAATAATATATTATTATTTTTTTAAACTTCCAACATAATGCATTTTGTGATGTGGGTGTTTTTGCTACATTATGAGGCTCATATTCCCAGTTTAACTATCATTGTAGGGACCGACTTGTGGTTCTTGTGGGGATAAAAGTCCAGACCTCTTTTTGAGGGTCAAGACTTGGTTGTAGAGTTTAGGTTTGAATTTGATTTTGGTTGGGGTTAAGGTAAGGTTTAGGTTTAGCCAATCAGTTGTGATGGTTAAGGTTAAAGGGCGGCATGGTGGCTGACTGGTTAGCATATCCGCCTCCCAGTGCAGAGGACGTGAAATCGAGTCAGGGCTTCGGCCTTCCTGGGTGGAGTTTGTATGTCCTCCCCGTGCTTGTGTGGGTTTTCTCCGGGTACTCCGGTTTCCTCCCACATTCCAAAGACATTCATGGCAGGTTAATTGAACACTCCAATTTGTCCATAGGTGTGTTTGTGAGTGTGGATGGTTGTTTGTCTCTGTGTGCCCTGCGATTGGCTGGCAACCAGTTCAGGGTGTACCCCGCCTACTGCCCGAAGCCTGCTGGGATAGGCTCCAGCGACCCCCGCGACCCTTGTGATGACAAGCGGTTAAGAAAATGGATGGATGGTTAAGGTTAGGATAAGGAGCTAGCCACTAGGAAATGCTTTATGTCAATGGGATGTCCCCACTAAGGTAGTAAGACAAAAATGTGTGTGTGCATCATCTGACAGGCGTGTTACCGTTGACCTGGGACAGTGGACCATGACCCTTAATTTTAATGAGTGTTGCCTCTGAAAGCTTGTCCACATAAGCAAGGCTGCTAATAAGCCTCAAGCATCACTCCAAGAAAATGATGTCAGAAACATTGGCCCACCAGCAGTCATTTGCTCAGGTGTTGCAAAATATAAGAACCATATGCAACATTCATGAGAGAGCTGTACTGACAACAGTGAAATGCCGGCTGTCATAGTTTGTGGAAAAGGAAGTGAAATTATTTAACACTCACCTCAACGAATAACATGCTAGGAGTGGAAAAGTGTGATTTAAATTTTATTGACTTAACATTCTGACACAAGTGAAGGTACCGTAATAATGCATGCAATCCAATGACGACTGTATTATATTGTGTGTTTTTTTCAGGAGCAGTATTTCAACAATTTTATGTTGAAGTATCCATCATTTTACAGGCATCACTGCATGTTGTATGTGTATATTTTGTGTTTTATGAAATATTTGAGCATGTAATCAGTATAATTCATAGTTTAATAAGATACATGACATTTGATTCTTTGTTCACAGTTGCCAACACTTTGTTTATTAAAACAAATTCAAATCCAAAAACGTATAAATACGTTTTTGATATTTTGTCCTTCACTCCCAAATATGTATTTTGCTTTTTTTAATGCTAGATCATACAGAAGGCTTTGATACAGCTTCTGACATGAAGAGGTCGCTTAAAACAATGGTAGTTATTACAAAAAATGGCCAGCAGGTGACAGCACAGTATAGGAGATCAGCCAGGGCCATGTTTCAACAATTTCTTTTTGCCAATGTTTTCAACAGGTTTGTGAATAATGATGAAACTTAGCTATTATATTCAAATGATAAACGCTGCAAAACAGAAACAGATACAAAAATACTTATTTTTCCTGATGAATTAAGAGACTCTAATCTTTCTTTTGGTAAATTCAATGTTTTGATTGCAATAGAACAGAATATTCTGTGGACTTTGCAAAATCAGAATCCAGTAAAACAGCCGGGAGCGATTGGGATTGCTTCAGTGAAAATGGCAGGGAGTGAATGAGTTAAAAGGTAGTAACGGTGATCTGCTCTTGTGTTTAGGCTCATCTTTGCTTGTCTTCAAAGTGAAAGGGGGATGTGCGGCCTGATTCCGTAGTAAAGTGGACCCTCCAGTGTCAGTTGCTCATAATTGTGCGCCTACCAGTAACTCTCAAATGTTGTCACCCTAGGACCCGCACTTTCCTTTTGTTGCAAAGCCAGCTCATTTTTTCTTAACTTTTAAAGTACTGCATTTGTCTTCTGCCACCGTTTCTGCATCAAGGGCAAAGATAATGAGGTTTCTTTTTCTGCATATCAAATTATATGACCTGTGTCATTTGCCTAATAAGAATGTGGCTTTCTGAATAGACCTTGATTTAAGACCATTTGCTTAAACATTACATGTAATCCGTTCATTTCCTGATCTCTATATTTACAGACGACCTACTGTCTGTAAGTCACAGGGACAATACTGCATGCAGCCAATCTGTCAAAGCCATTTCAAATTTTGCCAAAGCTCAGCCCAAAAAATTATATTCAAGCCAAGAAAGAGATGAATGTGAATGAGAATGTCTACCTTTGAAAAGCTTCATTCTTTGACCAAATCATATGCTGTCACTGTAAGCTTTAGAAGGCCTGCACTTTTCATCAAAGCTCTTGATGGCTACCTTTCACAGTACTGACGAATACACCCTCAAAAGCGTCCCTCCCTCCTTTCCTCCCTTCCACTCCCAAATCCCTTTCTTCTTGCCTCCAATGTTGACTAGCCCCTCTTCCCTGCCTCTCCTTCCCCCTCCCCAAATCCTTCCATACCCTTGTACTTAATCCCACCCCCCACCTACTTCCCTCCTCAATCAAACCCCAACACACACACACACACACATACTATGTATGTGACTTCAGTACTGTCAAAGTAGATGAAACAAGATGAATTCAAATTCCTCACAGTCATAACATGCAATGGTAACAATCCACTGTTTCGCTTCCCACGTGGCAGCGGTTGATGTTACTGGCCTTTTTTTCCCCCATTTATTTGCATATTTGTTTCGCTTTTGTTTCTTTTGATGAATTATTTACAGAAGAGTGAAATGACAGCAGAGATCACCGATGATTGCTGTTGCGGGTGGATGCAAGCCCTTCTCCTCTTTGTAATTATTTCCATTTTTTTTTCTGATTTTCAATCAATTTTTGCCCTTACCCCCTTGTGTTCCCTTGCAGCAGCAGTCAAGAAGCAGATGAAAACATTTTAGCATCGCAGGTGGAACCTTTTCACTGTTTGTGGTAATGTAGCTTCCTTTGTTGTTGTAATGATTGCAGAGCAGAAAAAGAAGGGAAGGAGGGAAAGAGTACCGATCAAATAGAAAAATACTGCAAAGAAAAAACCTACCACATACACAGGAAGAAAAAAACGATAATCCGTAAATGCTATAATGGTGATAAAAAGTGTTATTATTACTTCCAAGAAAGCAGTTTGTCATATTTGATAAAATTTTCATATCATGCATTTTGAGCTTTTCAAAATGTTAAACCTGAACCGTGATGGTATTTACACAAAACAAACAAAACAATGTTGTGAGATGCGTGATTACAAGTGAGCTCAGTCCATGTTGGCACTTTGACTCTTAAATCTTACAAATTATAGTTAGTGTGTGAACCATGGATACACACACACACATGCTGAGACACACTGTCCCTGCATTGCCCTATCCAGGAATAACAATGCATAATTCATGTCCTGAAGTCTCGTCTGCAGACAAAAGTCAGCGTTGCATCAATTATTTATTGAAAACAGCTCACATGATGAATCCTTGAACAAACAGAGCATCTAGTGAGAGCTGTACCTATTCATTTTTTTTTCCTATTTGTGTTTTGGCATGGATTTAAGTGGGCTCATTAGCAGAAATGAGGATGTAGGGAGACAAATGTCGAGGGAGTGAGTGAGGAGAGATGTAGAAAACCAATTGGAGGTGTGAGGGAAAAGGATAAAGTAATGTTTTTGTGTAGGTAAGAGTTAATGAGAGGCCTAGGTCAGCTAAATAATTAAAGGATTCCGAATGCCAATGGATTGGCATACTTAAAGTTTTGCATCACTACTCAAATACCCAAACCAGTTCAACCTGGACGGTGCATGTATACAGAAATATATTTTACAATTTGAATCACTACTGCATCACTGAACCTTCCACCACCAAGAATCATAATTGCACCTATTTTCTGTTTGCCATTCTCCATGAACTAGGGAGCAGCCTGCTTACTAACAAACAAATGGAACAGAAATTCATCACTATGATTCTTGTTTTACTTTTCTTAACAGCTCTGCCTTGGTGGAGGGCTGCACTGTATAGAATGATATTCTGGTCATTATAGAATTTCTAAAATGAAAAATATGCTTTTTCAGGGTGCTGTTTATGATTGTTAAGATATGAACGTAAGGCTGTTCTTAAAATGTGTGCTTGTCCAAATGTAACAGATTGAAGAAACTGTATTAGACAGTATGATTTAGTTGTAACCAAATCAAGAGCAAACTTAAATTCAAATGTTTAAAACATGAATAAAAACAAAATACAATGATTTGCAAATGCTTTTCAACCTCAGGCAGCATTACATTAAAAATCTGAGATGGACTAATATAAAGTGGAAAAGTGAGCTGTGGTCTGACGAGTCCGCAATTCACATTGTTTTGGGAAATCATGGTCAAAGAGGAAAAATAATATTTGGACAGTTATCAGTGTAATGTTAAAAACATGTGATGGTGTGAGGGTGTGTTAGTGTCACGATGGCATAGGTATTTTGCACATCTGTAAAGATATTATTAGGCTACTGCTGAAAGAGGTTTTGGAGCAACATGTGCTGCCATCCAAGCAATGTCTTTTTCCACGGATGTCCCTGCTTATTTCAGCAAGGAAATGTCAAGCCACATTCTGCATATGTTACAACAGCGTGGCTTCATAGTAAACACGTGCAAGTATTAGACTGGCCTGCCAGCAGTCCAGACCTGTCTCTCGTTGAAAATGCTGCATTAAGAAGTAGAGAACTTGGACTGTTGAGTAGCTGAAGTTGTACATCTAGCAAGAATAGGAAAGAATTTGACCAACAAAGTTTCAACAATTGTCCTCAAATATCCTTATTGCTTATTGAGGTTTTATTTTATTTTATTTTTTTTTAAGGAATGGTGATGTAAAATATAAACATGCCGCTCTCCCATATTTTTTGGAACGTGTTGCACAAAAACATTACAAAAACGATAGTTCTTCAGTTTAAACATTAAACATCTGGTCTTTGTAGTATATTGAATTTAAGAAAGGTTGAAAAGGATTTGCCAATCATTCTCTTCTGTTTTTACATATTACACAATGTTCCAACTTCATTGTACTTTGTAATTGGGGTTTGTACTTCATTGACAAAAACCTGTCAATTACTTGTAAGTCCTTTCATCCAATGGGGCATTTGTGAGGACAGCGATCACTCATGTTGAACGAGTAATCTTGACTCAACAGAACCATTCCTCAATCGTGCTTTGATAGGGCTTGTTTTGTGCACTGAGGCACAGCTGCACTGGAATAGAAAAGTGTCTTCCCCAAATAGTTCCCACAACATTAGATGTGTACGATTGTCCAGAATGTCTTGGTTTGTTCTGAAGCCTTTAGATTTTTATTGTCTCACCTCCATGAACCTTTACGTTAGTTCATAGGGTCATGTCTCAATGCTTGACGCAATTCCGTCTTAGTATTTTGCTTGGTGACGTAAGATGAAAGATTTGCTTGCAGCTGCTTAGCCATAACTATGAAGGTCCTGGCGCACAGTTTTCCTGGTGGTGTTAATGCCAGAGGAGGTTTGGAACGCTGTATTTTTTGAGTCAGCAGAGCGTTGGCGACTTTTACGCACCATGTGTTCTGCATTCAAGGACTCTGTGACTATGTGGTCTACCGCTTTGTAGCTGAGTCACTGTTTTTCCCAAACAACTGTTAATAAGACCACTTGCAGCTGACCGTAGAAAATCTAGCAATCATAAGGAGTTACCATTTTCTCGAAGTCCCTTCCATCAGTTATCCAAGACATTAAGTATATTTTATTCAGGCAAGATTTTCTATTCATTTTTACTTTTAAAGGTGAATGGTGACATACGGGCATTTTGATGGTAGGGAAAAAATCTAATCCAGTATTGCAAAGATTGAATAATTAATGTGTTCTGATAAAAAGAATGAAATAATCATAGCCTAGTGGATGTTGGAGGGACATCAAACCCAGAGTTGGAGCTTGGCAGACTGAGCCCAGAAGGGTAGGAGGGCATTATGTATTTGGGATGACTGCCCTGTGAAATAATAATGAATAGCAAAGTGTTTGGGGGATTACAAGATTTTTGTTCAGCGCAGTACCTGACACTTTATCGGTGCCCACCCATGTTTTTTAAAGCATGACCATGGCACAGCAGTCCAGCATTAATACTGCAAGATTTTCTGGAAACAGAAGGCCTGTTCAGGATTCCAGTAAACTGCTGCGGAGAATGACACACACAGTTAGCCGCTTGTGCTTATTGAAAGATGATCATGGCACACATACTAAAAAAAGGACTTCATAATAGCTTGTCAAATCTTCAAATTGACAGTTCAATTACACTTCTTATCTGTAGGGGGCTCAAGTGAGCAAAACTACAGTTTGATAATTGCCTTGTGCTATTATTAAAATCCAAGTTAAAATACGAGAACGTTTTTTGTTAGTCCATATTACAAAAAATCTGGCTTTAAAAAATACATACACTCAGATTAGACAGGTGTTACTATTCTGGGGGCAGTGGAAGGGTTATATATTGATTTAAGAGACTCAAATGGGGAGAAAAGGAAATAAAGACCTTATCAACCAACGATAATCAAAACAGTACCTCTCACCCAATTACTTTTGTGCATAGGTAAACAGATAACAATTAGTTTTATTTAGCTGATAAAATGCAATTGCCAATTAATCTTCCCATTGACCAAAGACCAGGATTATATTTATGTGTTTATTATCTGCTGAGTGAAAGTGTCTCTTCGACAGACAACCATTGCATAGTAAAAGTGTATTCATAGAGTTCATTTCTAAACAAACTTGACTTTGTGGCTTCTGTGGAGCAGACCATCAAAATTCAACATTCAGTTTTATGCTTCTATAAAATCACAGTGGAATGGAATAATATTTTCTTGGTCCACTATGGACCAGTGAAGCCCATTTTAATGGCCACAAAAATCCATTCATGAATGCAGTATACATATTTAAGATGCCTTTATAGATGTTCACGCATACACATAAACATTCATAACATACTATGGGTCATAATTTCAAATAATGCTGCTTTTTTAATTTTTTTTTATTGAGGGCCACATTTTAAGATGCAACAGAAATACCTGATGCACACAGTAGCTATATTGATATTTATTCCAAATAATTGCTACTGCAGAGCTCATGACCCCCAAAATATTGGCATCTGTTTGGTCTATCGCCATTCATTTGAGTAGTGTAAAGGCATGCAGCTCAAAAGGCCATATATATTTATTTATATCTGTGGTAATAATGAAAAGGGCAATAATGATGTAATGAGTAGCATAGCGCAATGGGTTGATTTTGATTATAATAAAATTAAGATTATGTTCAACATCAGAGGTTAGGGTTTCATTGGACACCGACTAATTTTACACTGCCTGTTAGGTTTGAATTTTTCTGTGTCCCTCTTCTTTGTAAATGGAACTGACACTGAAAGGGATCTAAATAAAGTCGCCTTTAGAATTGCTGTCATACATCACACCAGGCCGTTGCGATGATCAAACACATTAGTCTGATTCCATGTTTAAACAAACACACATCTGCGGGAATATTATAGTATAGTTCTGTGTGAAAGTCATATCTTGTGCTATGGATTTAGTTTGGCAGCATCTATGCATCAAAACGTCTTCAGCTGTCCTATCAGGTAAAGGGTAAAGGACAAAAAATATGCTTTGGAAAAAAAAAGGCCATGGAGACCATGACAGGAGGCGAACGGGAGCTAATCTTGGAACTAAAATAAGAGTACTAGGAAAAGTATGTCACTTGATGTAAGGTGTGGCCTTTTATATAATGAGATCCACCCCTCTGTCCAACTCAAAACGCTTTAACTCTGAATAGTGTTCCACTCATAGGTCTTATTTTATTAATTCACTGTTTCCTCTATTATAGGTTGCCTTCTCTGCGATCCACATTGTGAGAAGACCACCTCACAGGGATTTTCCCCTTCACCAGGTAACCACAAAGGAAGAAAAGAAGCACATTATCCACATAGACACACGCGCACACACACACACGCAGACACGCACACGCTCTCTCTCTTATTTTTGTACTATAAAATGCTACAATGCTGACCACCAGCGCAGCAGGAAACCGACGCGCGCACACATGCGAACGCAGAAAGCCACGTACACACAGCATTATCTTTATGAGGTGTTATACACCAGTGACCACCAACACGGGGTCTCAGTGTTCTCTAATCCACACTGGGGCTGAATAGGCTGCTCCGTGCAGTAGAGGGATTACACTGACGGATTAATGGGTGTTTTAATTTGAGTCATTGTAAATGCCTTGATAATGAGGGAAGGTGCACAGAGGAATAGTACAGCCTCTTTACAATAGCATTAAATATGTTATAAATGTCAATTTCATCCCATATACTTCATGTAATAATCTCAAACGCTGTATGCATCAGACTCCTTTTTATGTGAAAAAAAGATGAACATATTAAGTCTGGTATTGCTACAAGTATTACTTCTTAAGAACAGCCTTTTTTTTAGTCCAATTATACTTGTGATGACTGTGTTTTGGGTTGACTCATTGTGTTGTGATG
The DNA here is from genome assembly GCF_051991255.1 of Vanacampus margaritifer. Lineage (NCBI taxonomy): Eukaryota > Metazoa > Chordata > Actinopteri > Syngnathiformes > Syngnathidae > Vanacampus > Vanacampus margaritifer. The sequence goes on along the minus strand of NC_135440.1, from coordinate 13,032,447 downwards.
CTGATGTTATCAATTGCTATGCAGTTACTATGTCCCTTATGGTGAAGTTGTCATTTGCTATTCAGTTGCTAAAGTCCGGTATTAGTCACTTTTATTTTTTCTAGTCACTCTTATTTTATCATTTAGGCCTTTATTCTGTCATATACAGTACAGGGAGTCCTCGAGTTATGGCCAAGTTGCGTTCGATTTAAGTTGGATTTCACCGTTAGATTTCATCAAAATACTTAATACGGACAAGGCATGGGCGCCGTAAAGTAGAAAGGATGAAGTTTGCGTACGACATAACTCGAGGATTCCCTGTATATAGAATTGTGAATTACCCTAGCGAGAGCTACTGAATGACACTTTTGTCATTTCCTCCAAGTTCTCTCAGCACGTTGATGTTTCTTCCATGCAAGCTTTAGTCCAGCCCTTCTCGCTGTGGTAACTTTGTACTTTTTGAGTTCTGCATCCAGCCCACACAAGGTTCTTAGTCAAGTGCTTTCTTCAAAGTCATCTCAATCCAGCCCTGCTCTCTGTTGTTACTTTGTATTTTTGTAAATAAAGATTTTCTGTTTCCCAACTACTGTGTCTAGTCTGTGTTTGGGTCCTAATTCCTCATTTTACATGACAATGATATTTGTCATGATCATGATGGATTCATTGGTAAGAAGTAATGATTGTTCAGATTTTAATTTTTTTTATAATGAAAAGTACACATTTATGAAACAACATCCGCTCAATTTTAAAAATGCTCAAAAAAATTGCCACAACAAGAAAACCTGTTTGCGACTATAAAGAAGTGTTTGAAATTTGCAACCGTTTGCAACATTTAAGGAAACCTGAGGAAAAACTAACATTCGCTACGTTGGCAAACACTTGGTGAGATACTAACTTTAACCTAACATGCATGTTTTGGGAATGTGGGAGGGAGGGAGCACAGTGTGAGAGAAAAAAAATCCACACAGAAGGGCTAGAGCCTGGATTAAACGCACATCCTCATAACAGTGAGGCGGATCTACCATTCACTCAACCTGCATCATGTCAAATAAAATAAAAAAACTTTAAATAACATAGTACAGATCATGACACAGGCTGCTTTTATTCAATCTGAATAGACCTTTTTTGGTAGCTATTAGTCTCATCATCAGCCTTTGAATGTACACTTTGCAAAACGCAAAACAATGCAATGCATGTAGGAAAAGGGCACTTTCTTACTCAGTATGCCCATTTTGATGTGAAGCTGCATTCAAATCAAGCTACCAAAATTGTACTCTCCAAATTGGAATGCACTTCAAAATGGGCCAATTGGGACATCCTTATTGAAATGGAGATGCTTTTTGCAAATAAAATGACACCCCTCTTATTATGAAACACACACATGTGAGTAGCAAGAAGGAAATTAGGAGTAAATTGGCCCATCCTGACAGATTTCCATTAATTGTGGTGGTGGTATTGTCAGAGCATGGCAGGCTGACACAGATGGGCGATGGCTGATATGTTTGGAAGAAAAATTTAAAATTGAAATGCTCTTCATGTGTGAATACCGACACCTGCGGCAATCAGGTGGCTGTGTTTATTGTATGTAGTGTGAGCGGCATGCAGTTCCGTATTTACCCATAATTCTCTCTGTCCCTGGCTGTCTCATTTCCAGGGTCTCGCCTTGCTTTCTGGTGCCAGGTTTGTTGACTGACGAACAACAGTTGTGGTCAAGAAAATGTGCTGCAATTTCATTTTTCTTTTACATGTGATTGAGCTGCTGGCTGAACCCGAAGCGATTGAAATTCATTGGTAACACCCTCCCGACTTGTCCTGAGAATCACATTTGCTCCATGTGTTTCTTTGTGTACATTCACGTGCTTTTATCGGCATGGGTTGTGATTTACTGTCTGTATCTCTTTTTGCTCACTTGGTAACTGCTTTCTTTCTGTCTCTATATTTAAAAATCTGGCATGGAATCCAGACAAGGGAGCACCTGCTGTTTTTTCTGACACACTTCTATCCTGAAATCAAAACCAATTGAGGGAAAGTAGGGTTATTACCACTGTTTTTCCCCTCTCAATCCCTCTCACCTCTTTCCATTTTTGCTCAAGCTCTATGAAATTTGACTCTCTGAAGAAACAGGGCAGTCAGTCAGAAAAGAAAGCAGGTTTCCAATGGAAGCTAAATACATTTGAATAAATATAAAAGATTGCCTTAAGATAAGCTTTGCCTGTTAGTGAAGTGTGTCTCCTCTCCTCTTTCTGATGTCACCTTATTATTCAGATTTTATATGCTAATCTACACACTCCATACTGTGTGACAAAGCAATGTCTAGCCACTATGTTATTGTCAGATACTGCTCTGTGGTTTATGTGTCCACGGTGTGACCAATTTTGTTGCACGTGAGAGCAAATTTCTTACGAGTGCGACTAAATGTGTCGCATTGATGCAATGAGCCATTCGAGAGGGGGGAAAAAGTCTGTGACTGAAAACCTTACACACATTGTCATTCATTCATTAGTGCTCCAGTGAGGCTCGGGGAATCCTGACCCTGTGCGTTGAGCTGACCATATGAACCAGTTTTTTTCTAATGCTGGCGAGCTTATGCCAGCTGCTCTGCATCCTCCACAGCAACGCCGTGTTGTTGGAGGTCGCCCTCGTGAAGGATGGTCTGGGGGCAGACGAAGGACATGGCCGAACCAGCGGGTGAGGAGTTGTGCAACCAAGGAAGATGCTCGGGAGTGGCGCACTTCATTGGAGACTAGTTGGGGTCACCTGATGTTCTCGACGGTTCTGAGAGCCCTGCTGTCAAAGTCATCGATACTTGCGGCGAGAGTGTCGTTCAGGCTCACTCACTCACTCCCCTTTCAACCTCTGCAGCAATGTTCACTCATATTTCTATTTTTCAAAGACAACCTCATGAAAAGACATGATCAAATATTTACAAAAATGTGAGGAGTGACTCATTTTTGTGTAATACGGAAAATAACTTGGCTCCGTAATGGTTAGGAAATATTGGCCCAAAGGACGGTGAATGGATCACTCAGTGACTGTATGGATGCTTGCATGTGTAACTGGATGGATGGATGGATGAGGGGACACATGAGCAAATCGAGGCAGAGATGGATGCTGATTAAGTAAAGTGGTTCCTTCATTTTTTACTGTGCTGCAGAAAAGTATTATTTTCATGAACTTGGATTCAAGCACTAAACACTGTACAATCTCTTTAAAAAAAAAAATGAAGGTTACACCCAGCTTTGACTATATTCAAATCCAATCTATTAACTTTTAAAAAGGCCTTCAGGTACAAATACAGTTAGATTTTTGTTATCTGTGAAATGTGTTGATCATATTTTCTTTTGTAAACTACAGTATACAGGGTTAATTATAGTATTCTTAGCAAAAACATGTTAAATGGCATCTTTTCTTTTCTTTTTTTTCTTTTTTAAATACGGATAACTTAGATAAAAAAAAGGTCATGAGTTCAGATCCTTTAGAGGCATGTTTTTTTCTTTGATTGGCTTGCTTTGTTGTTGCAGCAAATGTACTCAAAATAAAACATTTTTAAAAATCAAGACAAATAACCTAGTCAAGCTATTGAACACAAAAATGAGAATTATTGCTTACAAAAGGAGCACACGGTTGAATATATGCAAACAAAAATAAATATAATGCCTCAAAAAGCCAGCCTTAGAAGTTTACTAATCCAGCCATTCAATGTAGTCTGAGTACATACATAGTAATTTAATGTTACATTAAGACGCATGCAAGAAATGTACCTACAGCACGCTGTTGATGCAAAGAACAAATTTAAGTGGGTTTAATTGGGACTCTTTGCTGATGCTACACAGGATGCCCTGCCCATTAAAAACAACTCCAAACTATGTAAGAGTAGGCATTTTTGCTTTTCATGTATGAATTAAAACTTGAGCCCATGTACGTCTCAAATCCATGAACGACATGAATTCATGACTTATCCAAACATTTTTTACTACTCGGTAGAAGGAGCTAAACAAGGCTGCGCTGTGTTGATCTCTCACCTGTGCAAATGTCAGCAAGTAAACATACGGGTTCGCGTTAGTTTCATGTGGTTAGCCACTTCCTTGGTTCAGGCAGGTCTGTTCAGGAGAAATAAGCCATTTCCTGTATGCTGAAGGAACCATATGCCTAACTGTAAGGTTCTGTAATGTTTGCCAGATGCTGGCTTAGTTTCATCTTTAATGTCTTTTATACCATTTTACTCTACTCAATAAGACACATTTTACATTAATCGTGTATTATGACTTAAATCCATTGATTTTATTTACCTACAAACATTTTAAGTATTTTTTTTTAGACACCAGTGGTCGCTGCTAGATTCAAGTTTTTATAGATATCCCATTGACCCAGAACTGCTATTGAACAAAACCAAGTATTGTGTGTTGTATGTATTTATGTTTAGTGTATTAATCATATCTGTATGTTGTATATGTTTTTCCATTATATTTCTGAGGATAATGCAATGTTTGTGAATTCAGGGCATGGTAGATCTTTAGTTAATCCACTTGAATGAACAAAGATTGTGTACATGATTCAAAATATTTTTGCCTCAGATAAAACATACCAACAACAAAAAAATACAAATAAACCTAATGATGTAAGACTTTTTTTCCATGGTAATTTAGTAGGTAGGCTACTGTAGGCCCTCTATGTAAAAGAAAAATGACTGACGAATCCACTGCAACCCCTGTACATTGTAAAACTGGGCAAACAAATAACTAATCATCCAAACAAAATAAGGTCATGTATTTACTGTATTTTTTCCTGTGTTTAAAGTTGAACTGGGGCAAATTTAGATCTAAATTCATTTGTATGTTCAAAAGTCCTTCTCTTAGCTGGTCTGTCCTTTCTGTTTCCTCTAGCGGTAGGCGCTAGTTACCACATTGAACTCATTTGTGACCCTGTTCTTATCTGCCACTTTAAGATACAAACTGATTATAATGGACAGATACTGTACAGTAGATAGTGACAAGTAGTAAAACATGTCAATATCAATGTTCAGTATTCGAGTAAAATACAATGAAACACAACTTTGTTTTCAATCTTACTCTTAAGAGCTAGTATACAGAGTAGCAAAGAAAATAAAATAAAATCTATCTAGCTCTCAATAGTTAGTATTAAATTGTTCTCAGTCTTTGCACGTTTTCAGCACTCTTCTCCAAACATATTTAATGTTTTTAGAAACAAATCAAGAAAATGACTTTCCAGGGTCTTTAATGTCTGGCTGCTAATTTAATGGCGAAGATTCCGCTCGTCTTGCCTCATAAAGTAGTAAATATGCCTCTGATATCACTCACTGCCCTACCAGCCATGAGCCTCAACGCACGTCACTGATTGTGCGGTATAAATAAAACGTACTATGGTTGACTCGACGCCCACCTGTTTACATGTAGAGCCACATCCTATCAGATGCGAATTAACATTTGACAGCGACTGTTCCTCCTCACATCATAGAGAACACCCAATGAACTCTTTAATTATTGAACAGCAGTTTGCACTCACTTTGTCACATCATTTGCTAAACTTTTAATGAATCTAGTCTGTATGGCAGTTTATTTTGTCAGCTGACAGCTCCTGATCTGAACCACAGTGTCACAACATAAATACTAGATAACGCAAACTCTCATAAAATACTCATTCGTGAGCGTTATAAGCACATTTTTCCCCATACCATTATGTGCTTCATTAATTATAAACAAACAATCAAATATTCACTACATCTATCAATATTAAAGCGGTATCAACATTTAAAGCGACTGAGTTCACAGCTCATGAATTTATAATACAAAATCTTCAAGAATGTATCATGAATCAACAATATACAGTAATTGGATGTGTAAGTGCTTTGAGAGGAGGGCTTATATAATAAAAATATGGATCATCAAATTGCAAGCACTGTTGCATTTTTGAAGGTTGGCAGAGAGCTTCAATTCAACTTCGGAGGGGTTCGGTTGCAACGGCTTTCTTAGGGGCCAAAGTCCGAACCTCAAAATATTTTGATTTGGTAGTTGACCTGTCCTAGTAATTTCCCTTTCCCAACATAAATTGGTTTTGCATGTATGGGTCTGTGATGTGTTGTTCACTACGGTTTCGGTCAAAAGAATGAACCTTTTTAATGAACGGACAACTTCCTAAAGCGATTCGTTCTTTTCTCAATTGAGCTCAGCCACGCGCATGTCGTCAACCCTTTGCAAATGACCAGCATCAGCAGCCAATATCAGACGGGGGCGGGACTTTACTGGTCCATCGATTCATATTTGAAAACCCTGTTTTCGGAGTCAACTTTTCTCACTTTTATTGCGTCATCATTCTTTCCGATAAACAAATAATTTAGTTGGCTTGTTATAGTCACATAACAGAACTGAATGTAACTGTACACAGTCTGTGTCAGTGGCCTATTTGAGAAAAAAATACATAGGCCTACCATACTTTTGTTTATTGAATAGCAATTGACCTTAAGTCTGCATGAGACCATGTCCAAGACTACGACCTGCCATTTGAAGATACCCAGTCTATCGCGTGTGTGACACTGTGTGCGCACACACTTATGCATAGTGTGTGCATGTTTAACAGCATGGAGTTGAGGTCATGGAAACTCAACTGTTATGGCCTGTGGATTAGTCAGGACTTGCTTCCCATCTGGCTGGAATGTTTCTTTATCACTCTTACATGCACACACACACAAACATACATTGTCTTTTAAATGTGTGTTTTTTTTATGAATACATGTGATTTTTGTTTCATGCTGCTGGTTGTCTGTATTGTTTTTTGACTGGTTAACAATAAAGCAACCAGAAGCCTTCACTGCATCTGGGGACGTTGTGTTGACTAAAATGTAACAGTATCTATCAGACCCGGCTTCACTTTATTCATCTTTATTTCTGTGCATTTTATAACAGTGTAGTCTGCGACTGGAAAGCCAGACCTCAGATCACGTTGTATGAATGAATTTTTCTCAGACATCCAACCGCTCCCTCTCTTTTCACCTCTCCCCCATGTTGTTGTTTTGTGTTTCTAAATTGCACGATGCAATTGGTGACCATTCAATTTATTGTAAGCCCACAAAAGTGGAAGAGATTTGTGCAGTCAGTAATACCACAAGAGTGCTGTCATATGTCAATTAGCATGCTTTTAAATCATTTCCCATGTAATCAAAGTCAAATGAAGTGACAGCCAGCCAATTAATTTGCTCTAATGGCTCAGTGGTAACTGTCAGTTAGTCCTAAAGTCGATTTTACCCTCATCATCACTCTATTTATTTATTTTTTTTAAACATGATTTCCGGTTCATGCTCATACTCAGTGGCCTGCCTTGCCACCTGTCAATCAACTAAATTTTTCTCATCATTCATTTTACATCCACAGAAAAGACTTCCAGGATCATGACAGCACATTTGGATCAAACAAACAAACAATCAAACAAATACATATATAGTAAGTGATATGCAATATTGTAAACCTCATAAATCACAATTTGGTAAATTTCATATATATATTTATTATTATTATAATTTTTTTTAATCTATACTATTGATCAGTCCACACATGGGTGTTTTCATTGTTATTATCATTTTGTTGTTGTTGTTTTGTTATTTTTTTTTTTTTACAAATTATTGACCAATCTTAAGTGTTTAAAATGGCTTGCTCTCTTTGATGATGCAACGTTAATGGTTGAACAAAAATGCAATTTTTGGGTTCCCGGGAAAAGTGAGTATTTTGGAGGTATAACGTTTCTGTCCGATGCCAGCGTCTGGGCTTCTGGCTTTGTGGGGACAGTTGGGGAAGACATGAAATTCACACCCAGACATTTTCACTGAAGCAACCGGCTATTTTACTGGATTTTGACAGATTTTGCAAGAACCACAGAATATTGTGTTTTATTGCGATAAAGAAAGATTAGAGTCTCTTCTTTCTTCTATCTGCTTCCGTTTCGTAGCAATTAGCATAAGAATATATCTAAGTTTCATCATTATTCACAAATCTGTTGCAAACACTGGGAAAAAGAGCTTGTTGACTGACTCTGACTGACTGATCTCTTATACTCTGCTGCCATCTGCTGGCCGTTTTTGTAAAAACTACCATTGCTTCACTTGTTTTCTGCAAATTAGAGGCTGCATCAAAGCTTTCTGTATGCTCTAGCATTAAAAAAACAAAACAACGAGGTATAAATAATTTTTGGGGAGTGAAGGACAAAGTATTAAAAAACGTATTTATACATTTTTGGGTTTGAATGGGTTAAGCTAGTTCGAAAAATGGATGTTTGCGTGAGTTTGATGTGGAAAAACTTGAGAACACTAACTTTAAAGCCTGCTATGACCTCACCAATGATAAACTATATTATACGCTTTAGCAGCCATTGACAATTGATTTTGAGATGTGGGCATTCCTGCTAAAAATGTGGTGGAGAGACACATTTGGATGGGCCTTTTTTTCCTGCACATAAAGAGTTGACAGGTTTGCCCTTTCTTCACATCTTACATCTGGTAGTTGTTTTCTGTATTTCCTCTACTCGTTTTCTTCCTTATCCTTCATCATCCGACGTTCACCCCCACTCGCCACAGTAAGACACAACATGAACTCTTGACAGGAGTTGGGGATTTTTGTTTTATTGCCACTGTTGCTGTGAACGCCCTTCTGTATTTATTGCTTGGGTGCCTTTGATGCAGTTTGAGGCCTCGCAGGCCAACACATGGACACAAATGTAAGTTCCCACTTTGCTGAATTACCATGTGTAGACCATGTGTTTTGGTGTGTCAGCAACTCAGTCTTTAGGCTCCAACCACGGGTGTGTACATTAAATTAAGATGTGTTTGAAGAGCTTGTGTAATGTCTTTACCTCAAAGGACATCAATTGGAGGTCAAGAAACATTCTCATGCTGTTACTATACAGCCAGAAAACAAGTTTGTTCATTTTTAGCCAGAAATTTAAGACAGCTATAAAATCAAACACACTCACTGCAATATTGCCAAAGTGAGGAGCAGGTGTGTATAATTTCATTGATTTTTAGCAAGCATCATCGTCACACCCTATGCTGATTTATCCATCCTTACATCCATTTTCTGTACTGTTTATCCTAAATAGGGCTGAACTTATTAGAGCTGACTTTGGGCGAGAGGTGGGGTACACTCTGAACTGGTCAACAACCACTCACATTCACACCTACAGTACAGACAATTTAGTCTTTTTTTGAAGCTGAGAGTTACTTCTTGGCTGCTGATTACTATGAAGGACTACCAGTTTATATACTGACTTATAAAATCACAAATTTGTTTAAATTAGCAATGTTCAATACCACTTTTTTTCCAGACCGATACCAATACCAGGTAGGGCTGGGTTTGAAAAAATTATTAATCAATATCAAATTGATTTTCCTTATTTAGCATGATATTGATTCATAAAACCATGAATCAATTATTTGAATATCTATTTTTTCACATAATTTAAGTCCAATTTATTTGTATCTTACTGTTTTCTTGAAATGTATTGTTCACATGAATTTAAAAGTATTTTGTTACATTTATGAAAGACCTGACCTATCTTGCATATTATTATTATTATTATTATTATTATTATTATTATTATTAGTAGTAGTAGTAGTAGTAGTAGTAGTAGTAGTAGTAGTATTATTTCACAACAATTCGGACAAATGCAAATATGAATATGCAACACTATTTGTATAAATCTCTTCTATTCTTTACATTTTCAAATGATCACTTATACATTTCAAGAAAATCCCAATGCCGCATCACTGATTTTTGGGACAGGCCCACGTTGGTGACCCCTGATGAGAGAAAAAAAAACACACAAGCATGGGTAGTACATGCAAACTTGACACAGAAAGCCCAGATTCGAACCCACAATCTCAGAACTGTGACAGGAACTGAGATCTGATTAAATTCTAGATTCAAACAAAATGGAAGTCGAACGGTGTTCTTTAACGATTGTGATTGACGTTTTGCTAGCCTATTGTGCTTGTCAACCATATTTTTCTCCATCTTTAAGTTGAAGGTTAGATTTTTTTTTTCTTTTGTCATTCAACACTTAACACTATAAAAAGAAAACTGCTGAAGCTGCTTCATAATAATAGGTGCATTTATTATAAGACATGAATAGGGGTCATTATGTAAAAGTTACAGGCAGTCACAAAGGTCATACGGTCAAGGCAGGACCATTGTTATCATTCTATAGATATTCAGTATGTGTCTGTGTTTATACTTATGCTCCAACCTCTTGGTCTTTGTATTTGTGACTTGTTTCTCTTATCTGTTCCCTACTGTTATCTGTCTTCGCCTTCTCCAGCTGATTACATGAATAATTCACAGCATGTAAATCTTAAGCAGACGCTTGGGCCTTTGTATTCTTTCCGTCTTAATGCTCTCTGCACTTTCAGGTGAGCCAGAGAGGATTTTTTTTTAACCTTGTCACCTCGGCCTTCCTCTCTGTCGTCTTCTTTTTGTGCTTGAGGTGGAGCTACATATATATATATATATATATATATATATATATATTTTTTTTTTTTTAGAATGGTGGGTTTTAAAGTCATAAACCGACAGTTAATGGTGAATAGATTGATTCGATGCAAAGTTGCAGTCTTGTTTCAAATGCTCACTATTAGGGCATTTCGGTGTACTTATTGTGATAATTGTCCTTTTTGCAGATGATTTTCTGTCATTCAACACTTTAAATGCTTTAAGAAAATACATTTTGTGTCAAACTACTGTTCTTTCTTCTTCCATCATTCATATTCTTAGTCTTAGTCTTTTTTTTTCTATCTAAAAGTAATTTTTGGGTTAAAGGTGAAAAAAACTGTTCCAAATGGAAAATCTGTCCGGATAAAAAAATAAAGGAAAAAAGACAAAGAAAGGGACGCAATAGCCAATTCACTTTCAGCTGTTTGAGCCCAATATTAGTATTAATCTTAATTCAAAGGTTTGCAGAAATGTCAAAGCACTTTTTAATTGTGATAAGGAATATGCTTTCATGCTTAAACCCGTCTCTCCTGTTCGCCTTAATAGAGCCCATAAATATTGAGAAAGCCTTGCTTTTTATTGGAAATTAAAATGGGAATTGGACACATTTTTCACTGTCAGCCATTTACATAATGCACATGTGTAAGCCACAGTCAGCTGCAAGCGAAAAACATGAACTATGATGCATTAGATCACAGAAATTGAAAAATATATAAAAAGAGTTAATATAGCACTTTGATGACTGATTGTATTGACAGTTATTATATCTTCAGAGTTTAAAATATGATTCAAGCTTGAGTGAATCACTTCTATTCTTGACATGGAACATTCTTGCTGATTCACAAAAACAATGTTTTGAGGTGGAGGAAAGATACAATTATGTTGTTACAGAAAAAAAAATGCAATCAAGTGTATGGATCTTACAGCCAAAGAATAAGATTCCATGACAATGTTCTGTTTATTATTATTTTTTTTTTTTTTTGAAAGATCTAACTTGCCTTAAAGATACCCTCTCATCTCTCTTATGAAAGATATGAATATGGGTTTTGCACTGCAGCTCCATCAGTGGAGGATCTCCACCCCCAAAAAATTGCTTTTCATGTTATTGTCATGGGACGAGGCGTGTAGACCAGTGGTCCCCAACCCACCGGGCTGCGGACCGGTACCTTTGGACCGGGCCGCATAGTACAAAAAAAAAAAAGTACTATACTTCCGGTTAATTGATTAGCCAAGGCTTAAAAATATTTTATTTTGAAAAGTGACGGGATTATCTCCGTTTATGATGGACGCTTCGCGCATGTCAAGATGCTAATTATTTCAGTCGCGTAGCACTGATGCTAATCGACAAATTAGCAAAATGAGTAAAAAACTGACATATTTGGAAAGTTTCTTTGCAACGGAGAAAAGGCCCAGTGATGAAACAACACAGGAGCCAAGAAGAAAAAAAAAGGTGCATGGATTTACAGCTACAGGTGATTCCCATGCATGATGGGTTCTGCGACGAGCGGCTCTTAATTTAGCGTTATGGTGAGTGAGTTACTCATAGACTTTATATTTATTCTGTGGTGCCTTGTTATGTCATGCCAACATAATATGCCCTCCTTAAATCTATCTATCTCTTAAATGCGCCAAGTTGGCAAATTTAAATAGGGCGCTGCTAATATAGGTCCATAAAAATGTGACTTCACATTTATTGTTATATCTACAAAAACGGCCAGTTTTGTGTTGCTCATATCATCCATAAGCATTACCATAGTGACCTCACCATATTAAAGCATTGTTGTTACTCTTGTTATGGTATTTGTGCTGCTAGTACGGGTACAGAAAAATACATAGTGGATTTGCGTTTAGCCTTTTATTAATCAGCCGCCGAACAGCCGTGTTTACACTAGTGGACTGGTGCGTATATCATAAAGAGCTTTTTTTTTACTTGAACAAAAAGTAACTTTGTTAGCAAATCGGTTCTCTTTCTCGCAGTCACTACTTGAAATGAGTGTTGTTACTATTTTTGTAGAATAAACTATTAGCGATGGCAAGGGAATACAAGACGCTTGACTTGGGTTCGTTCCCCCTCACCTCAATTTAATGCAGCATAGCCTTTAGTATGTCTGGATTTTTGGGTCCTGGCTGACATGGCCACGGTGGCTCATTATTAGCTTCGCAGACGTACTGTTTTCTGTCCATGTGTATCCAAGCCCATTTCTGATTTCTATTTGTATGTGTTTGTGTAACGCATGACTATGTGCCTTAATTTTGTATGTTTGACCTGATGGCCTTGCTTTCTGTTTTAGGTGCGGGTTAGCCTCATTACCCAGGTGTTTACCTCCAACCACAGGAAGTGCTTGTCAGTCATGACTGTGCGCTGCAAAACACTGCCTGAGGGAGTGAAAGACAGAAAGGGAGGACAACAGGGATATAGACAGAGGGAGGTGAAAATCTAGATGAAGGCAGATACCTCCCACATGTTTTTGGGTTTCTGTGTCACACACCGAAACCTTCGCCTGTGTGAGACAATAAGGTCATTGGGTTCCTCCACTCCTTCAGCAGTGGAGGGACTGAGGCAGAAGATTAGGGAGGGAGGATCCATACACGCTGTTGACAGGAATTTATGAGCTGAAGAGTGTCAGACTGCAAGCACAACAACTTCTCCCTGTCTCTGCCTGTCTGCTCATTTAGAGCCAGACAGATACAGTACTGACAAAAAAGAAACAACTGCTGCTGCTGCTGGTGGTGGTGGTGGAGGCGCGTGCTGTTGACAGAATGAGGCAGCAAAATGAGTACAAATACAAACGGCTGAATAATCCTGATAGTGTGCTTTAAATTTTAATCGCTCTTGAATGTCAACAAAGCGATAAAACAAAAATGATTTTGCACCACAAGTTAATGGTTGTTATTTGGCTTATGAATAGATTGTGTAAGTATTTTTTATGTCATCCGATAACATAACCCTCTTGGCAGAGAATAAGCTAGAGGGGAAATATTGTACTATTGTACTAATATGATCAAAGGAATCTATTCATTCATCACTTATTTTAACACCACTTGAGATTTATGTTTCTCCATTGATTACAACTGGTGACACGTGGGAAGTCATGTGTTTTGTGTTTTTCTTGTCCCTGTGTCACTAGGATGAATTCATGGAACCTATTAGGGCTTGACAGACATTATTTTTTTAGGCTTATATATATATATATATATATATATATATATACTGTATATATATATAAATATATATATATATATTAGGGGTGTTAATTGCCTAGTACCTGGCAATTCGATTCGTATAACGATTCATAGGTCACGATTTGATTCAATACCGATTAATCCCTATATGAATCTATAAATTGATTATTGCAATTTTTTTAAACTCAAATTTAGACAATACTAATCAGTAAACTTGTACATGTACACTGTAAGATTTGGATGAAAATGTTTTTTTTTCTTCTGAAAATTCAGGCTTATAACTGAGCCACTGCATTTAACAATAGGGTTTCAGTCTGTTTCATGTTTGAACAGCACTGAAATAAAATATTAAGACTTAATGTTCCATTAATATAACATTCTTCCATGCTTAATGTGTAAATCCTAACCCTACGTAAGACGTTTTGTTGAATATTCCCATAAAAAATTGATGTTTAAAAATCAATTTGGCCGCATATCGAATCGATTCGAGAATTGCGCGATGTAATATCGCGATATATTGCCGAATCGTTTTTTTTCTAACACCTATATATATATATATATATATATACAGTATATATATATATATTAGTGCTGTCAAAGTTAAAGTGTTGTCATTGATTAATCATAAAAAAATATTGCATAAATCATGTCTTAACGCAGATTAATCACACTATTAATTTTGACTGCAGATGATCCTTTAGCTTGACAATGGATGGTTACGTTAAAGGTAGCACAGGTTGTGTTTGAGCAATAAACATAAGTACAAGCATTTAATAAATGTTTGCGTATGACATTCAGAATATTTGTTCATGTCAATCTATTGTTTTTTTTGTTTTTTTAATTATGCATGTAATTAACTCTTTTACTGCCAAAGACGTTAAATGACGTTCTGCAAAAACCTACGGAGGAGCGCCAAAGACGTTAAAAGAGGTCCTCCCATTTTTTTTTGAAACGGGTGCTGGCAAGGCTTGCGGAGCTGTCCTGAAAGTTTCAAGCAGGTCTCGTGAGCCTAATGACTATTTTTGGCCCCTAGAGGGTAGCGCTGACTCTCTTTTGACAAGATCGGGTGGGCGTCAGTAGAGGCGGAGCTAGAGCGTCGAGCAGGAGACGAGAACGTTAGACAAAGGAAAAATGGCGGCCGGCTGCGGCAGCTCACGCCCAAGCCGTTTTTTTCAAATTCGAAAAGCATCGACCAACGATAAAGAGCACATTGATGACGACGATGATCATCATCGATGATGATGATGACTCGGTGGTTGGAAAGCATTGACGCGGCAGTAGGAGACGTGGGAGGGAGAGCTAGGTGGCTGAGGAGGAGCACACGGAGAATGGCGCCCCGTTTGCAAGCAGCTCAACACTTACAAGACTAAAGGCATCGACCAACGCTAAAAGTGCACATTGATGACGACGATGAACATCATCGATGATGATGAAGGTGAATTCGAGCTTGACGGCGAAATTGGAACCACTGACGCGGCAGCTATGACGGCGTCATAAACGCGGAGCGCAATCGAGCACGCGCAATCGAGCACGCACAGGCGGACGTTCAATCGGACGACGGAGAGTGCCCCGAGTCCAATGCATATTCATCGGAGGAGTGTGTACAGTCTGCTACTTGCTATTTATTCCCCAGAAAAAAAGGCCGTCAAGAAAGTGTAACGTTTGCACGTGAAACGGACAAATGCGAAAGTGAAAGTAAACTGTTGTGCAAGTCCTGGCGTCTCCTTGCACGCAGGAGAGCGTTACAAAAAGAAAAACTGTATTTGAAACATCCACATAATTGTAAATAGTACCACTGTTGAATGGAAATAAACGTACAGTATTTGGCAATCTAAAAACACTTTTTCATTATTGGTGAAAGCGTTTTACAGAAGTAAAGCACTATTTAGGTGTTTGTGGCATCATTCATGGACAAAAAGAAGTGTACAATTCACTAGAGTGCATGAAATAACATCGTTTCACAAAAAGCTGTTTTTCTCTGTTTTTTGTTTCAAAACAGAGAATTTCGGTGAAAGTAACCATTTTCTATTGTTGATTACTGAAGAACGGAATAAGGTAGAAACAAACTTTTTTTTCTGATGAAAGATGAGAGTCCAATCTTTCATTTGGTAGTATGTGTGTTTCCATAGTCCAAACACAACATTTTCTGTGGACCTTGAAAGATCAGTCAAAATGCTTAAATCGGCTGGCACTGGCGACAACCCGTTTCTGAAAACGTCTGGCAGTCAAAGAGTTAACTGATTAGAAAAAGAGAATGGGCGTGTGCAGTGGATTAAAAAATGTTAAAGATGGACTCATAACATTAAATGTCGAAAGAATTGACACAGAAAGAATTGCTCTTTAAATTTGGTGGGCAAAACATTTTGATAAAAAGCCTTTTTAATGAATGGATTAATCAAAATACTAAAATGTGATTAATCTGATTAATCTTCCCATGGGATGTGTTTGAGTGTGCCAGCCGTTAAGCCAACAGAGAAAATGAGCAATAAATGAGATCAGACGTAAAGAGAGGTATCACTTGACCTCAACCACTGACACCAGAGCCATAACTGACACTTACCTGCACCTGATAATGAGACACTCAAAACATAGCAAATAACAACTGGGCCAGAATACAATAGAATTTAACAGCTAATGTAGAGCAAAAACAGACTAAATAGAGTGCTCAGTTGAGTGTATTCAGGGAGTGGAGATAAAAGACATGATAAGAATAAAATGAATCCAAACTATCACAAATATTCTGTTTGAAGACACCTTCAAGATAACTAAAAATAGTAGCTGGGTCGAGCATAATTCAGTGTCTGTGTTCATGAAACTGTCACAATCTCCTCCAAACATTCCCTTTCCCCTGATTAAAGACAATAATCGTTCGTTGACAAAAGCAGGCCTGACAGCAGCGAGTGCACGGTTGTGTTATGTGTGTGCCTCAAAATAAAACATAGCAGCCCAATTCACACTTCGTGTAAGACTTACTTACTTAGAAGGAATACGTGTTTCAGTTTTGTAATTATTGCGACAGGAAACATGAAGTCTGATGCAACATTAGTCAGAAATTGTTCACAACTAATTGTGTTTACAGGTACATACTGTGTGACAATCACTATAGATCAGTCATTCCCAGCCAGGGTGCCTTCGTTATTTATTTATTTATTTACTACAAAGAAATATTCTAGTTTGCCAACGATGTATGGTAACAGGCAGAACGATTAAATGCTCTTCCAATAGATGTCAGGTGCATAGCGTGTAACAATTTTGGGTGAAATTTTGGCTACGTTGTGGGGAGTAACTTAGGGCGGCATGGCTCAGTGGTAGAGACCATTGCATTGAGGGCCTTAACAGGTGGAAAACAGTTAGAACAACCATACACAACTCTCAAATAATTAAGTATGTATTTTTTTTTTTCATTCCAGCTGCAAACTATTGTTTCATGAGTTGCTTAAAAAAAGGGCAAAAAGACATTTGGCATGCAGGCTGATGCAACATAGTGATATTTGAGCCTCATTCATGCACAATAAAACACTTCTGTCAGACCACCTGTGGCGCTGTGCTCATGTGTAGAAAATCAATGAGTGTTTTTCACTACTGTACATGGGAGTGTGTGTGTGAGCCCGCTGATGATCTTAAAAATTGAAGCTTCCTCTGTTGTTCACTCCTACAGCGCAGCCTGAAGGCAATTTTCATCACTACCTCTGTTTTGTTGCATGTGTCTATCTGGACAATTCCTGCCACTCAATGCTACAATGTTAGCGCTGAGGTTTATTTCAGTACTTAGTTATGTAAATCAAACGGAATCACATAACAGACAACTAAATGCATGTTAGCTTTTAGCATCAGATGAAACTTTTCAAAATAAATACGCTATTAGCCATGACTTTAAATTAGTCAAGGTAGCTCAGTGCTTAGAGCAATTGCAACCCATCACGGAGAAACTGGGTTCAAACCCCACTTGAATCACATTTTAGTACATTCGATGGTTGGATACCAACTGACTATCATATCAGGAAACGGATTATAAATTATTTGAAATGATTAAATCCCAAATTTGACAGATTGCATCTCAATTTTTCTTTTTTATTTGTCATTTAACTACAAAAAAATAAAAATAATTCACATAATTTATCTTTCCATTTCCTTTATAAGCATTCAGTTTAGCATTGAGCTATTAGCATTTAGCTTCCAGCATTCCCACGCAATTTCTGCAGAAATTGCACTCAGTCTAGTTTTATACAATATTGGCCCTTTTGCTGCATTTGTAACCATCTGTCTCGATACATTTGTGCAATGACAATAATAAGAATAAGTAAAAAAATTCTACTACAGCATTTTGTTGCCATATTGTTACAGTTCATGACAGATAATAACCACACACATATTGTACCAGTGTTTATTTTCCAAATGATCTCGTCCTCTTCAAAGCAATACATGCAGCACAGAATGTGGTCCTTTGTTGCAATGGATACTAAAATGATATTATTAAACACGGCATTCACAACAGTGCCTTCTTATTCATGCCCCCTGTTGTTGTCCTTGTATTAGAAATGTTTTCAGTTGCCAATAAAAGGAATAATGCAATCTTATACATGCAGAATTTGCAAGTGAATTGCAGTGCTCCATATTGCCTCTGATGGTAATCAGAAAAGAACAGTGCTATGAGAGAAAGCGAGCGTCAGTCCAATATCATGTGTGATTGTCCTGAATGTTATCTGATGGAGATGCTGGAAATACACGCAACACTGTATGGAAACGGAATGCCACGCCACATGGCCATATGGATAGCAATAGGATGCAGACATATGAAACAGCAGGCGCAAAATTATTGTTAAATTATAGCCGCCGCGTTGCTTGCATGTGAGAGCATAAGAAAATAGGACAAGCATATGGTGTGGAATAAGTTAGGAGTGTGTGTTATATAGTTAAATTGTTTGTAAGCGAATGTGTGTGTCCGTTGTCAGTGCATGTCATATATATTTTCTTCCTCTGAGTCTCATTGTCATCTTATCATCTCCCAATCAAGCCTCCATTTCACATTTCATTTTTGTCTCGGCTACCTCAGTCTATTATTAATTCTACCATTTGTTTTCCCTCAATCTCCGCTCTCCTCTTTTACAGACAGTTGATTTCCCGCAAATCATAAATCAGTCTAATCCAATTCCATTTTAGAATTTCGCCTGACATATTTTTTTTTCATTTAGTTAAAATGCAGGTTCTCAGTGAATACACCTTCACTTTAACGCTTTGCATAGCTGCTTATCATATTGTATCCGAGTAATCAAAAGTTATATTCCCTTACACATTGATGATGGAATATATATACACATATTTATATATATTTATATATATATATATATATATATATATATATATATATATAAATATATATATATATATATATATATATATATATATATATATATATATATATGTATATTTTACCATCCATCCGTGGGGTCTGCTTGCAGTTCCATATAAACGCGCATTGCTCACTTTGATCTAATTCTGCTTCTGCCACTGAAATGCTCATTTTAAAGAGAATAACAATAATAGGCCATTGGCCGGTAAGCAAGTCGGCTGTGTTCACTCGCACAACGGCACAAACCGCAGGTTTCTAAGTGTGTCCGTCTACAAAAATTTTTCAAGAATGAAAACTACACCGAAGCACATTGCAGTAGACTTGCGATGGGCACGAAAATAGGGTCCGAAGTGGTTTAATAGTCATGACCGAGCTAGAACCAACACAACACGTTATACACTTCTGTCAAATTAACAAAAAGCAAAAAGGCTAGTGTGTACGGGAAAGGGTATTTCCAAAGTATTTGCGTTTTACCTCCTCTATTTCTCATGATTTTCGCAAAATGGCACATTTCACTCCTTAAGAATCCCCACTGCTCTCAAGAAAATGATGATAAATCATTTGAAGGATAAAGACAAGAAGTGGAGCAGGTTTACTTTTTGTGTTTTATATAATATCATATAATTTCATGCATCTCCTCGCACATTTTCAATCAATAACACCACTGCTTAAACAGACTATCCTTTGCAGACAACTTTGTTATTTATATTGCATGAAACAGGAATGACCATTCAAATATGTGTATACCAAAAATATCCAACTCCATTTTTTGGTATGCATTTTTTCATCTTCTCCTTTTTTTCCCTCCAATTTCATAATTGCATGTTTTGATATGGAATAAGAGTGTCATTTGAATATACGGTTAAGAAATGTTTTGTGGAAAACACTACTTCACTTTTATATTTTTATGCAGGATCATGAGTGATCGACGGTGAATACACAGAGACTGATATACTGTGCTAGAACAAATGTGCCTTTTATTCCCCACATATTTACCTTGACACTAGACCGGAGAGCCGACGGTCCGAGTCGAACGAGCTGCAAAACGGCTGGGCAATCGTACGTATCCCACAGCTGACTCTACCCACACCGCGTGCCGCTCCGTCTTTTATTCGTTAACAAAAAGTTGTGAGCGTGAGAAACCGGGCTGACCAAGCCCTCTCCCAGGCACCCTCGAAAACATGTTTCCGAAGCAGGGAGGACTATAGTATAAACAAGGAAGAGTTCCCAGGTTGATTCCGCCCTTTATTCACAAATTGTTGGGCACCTGGCTTCGTACAACAGTTCAGGACAACAACATATCCTTATATAAGAGGTTACATGAGGACATATCAAACCATGGTTATTTTCCCTTCAAGAAACATCTAGTAAAAGTCTTCTTTTTTCTCAGCTGTTTTCAAGTTAGTTTTCGTTAACAATGAAAGCCCATTTAAGCAACTAACTAGTCTGGTAAGCATTACATAAGGTGACCGTCACAATGGTTAGAATTGAACTTTGAACCAATCATTATTACATCCTTCTTACCCCCTCTGGCCTCCCATTTTTTAATACTCTAAATGAACCCTGAATAAGAAGGCAAAAACACAAATAGTAAAAAAAAAACACATGCAAAATTTTAGAAATCATAATAACTCTTAATTACGGTACTTTATTACTCAGAGCATTAAGCAACCCGATAATCACCATGCCTTGTGGTCATTTCAGTGTCTGGTTTGTTTTTAGTCTAGATGGTATCTTTCTTTATTTTCCTCTACTTTTCAGCACATAAACTCCAGTGCAACACAACTGATCTGAATCTTATAAATGGGGCTTGTAGCTCGCTAGAGAAAGACATGTACACAAAGTTCTACTTTCATAGCCACCCCACCTCACACCCCCAAATAAAGAAAAAAAGAAAGAAAAAAAACAAGGCCTGGACATTGTCACCACATCATTTTTGAATACATATTTCAAATATTTTTTTTACTTCACCCATCAAATCTTTCAATTTGTTTCTCAGCTAGCCACTTTGTCCAACTCTTTCCCAAATGCAGACAAACACAAACTTGATGAAACTATATGAGAGCACAGCTGGTTGAGTGTCTTTTCTTATCAAGCAGTAAGATTTTGCCATATGATGTCTATCTCAACCGTATACAAATAACTGCTTATATTTAGAACAATAGTGCCTTATATGATTTTTTATAGTAATTATCAAAATGATAGGGATTGGGTTTGATGTTGGTGTATCTACCTGCATATGTATACCTCTCTAATCTAAAAACACATCTGTTTTTATTTCAAATTATATGGTTTTGTGCTCTGATTTGAAAATCAACCTTATACATCAGGCTGCCTGCTGGATGATAATCTCTGCAATTTGATCCACTGCCATAATCTAACAATCAACCACTGTATGTCAACAAATCACTGTACTGTCACCAGACACATTAATTTAAAAATGTAATTAATTTTACTTACTACCGGTAATTTATTTTCCCAGAAAGTAATTGAATTAGTTACTAATTATTCCTTCTTGAATGTAACCAAGGAAAGTACAAACCCGCTTCATAGTATGCCACACATTTTCAATGGGAGACAGGTCTGGACTGCTGGCATGCCAGTCTAGTACTCCTACATTATTTTATTTTGAAGCTCCGTGCTCTACCAAGTTGCTGCTGAAATAAGCAGGGGCGTCCTTGAAAAATACACTACTTGGATGGCGGCATATGTTGCTCCAAACCCTGCATGTAATTTTCAGCATTAATGGCGCCTTCACAGATGTGCAAGTCACCCATGACATGGGCACTAACACCCTGGAATACCATCACAGATGCTGGCTTTTGAACTTCGCACTGACAACAATCAGAATGGTCCTTTTCCTCTTTGGCTTAAAGGACACAATGTTCATCAAAAAATAAATTGGACTCATCAGACCACAGCACACTTTTCCACTTTGTGCCAGTAAGTTAGTGCTTTGAATGAGGTCGACTCATAGTATATGTAGCTCCCACTGTGTGAGGCTGAAAAATCGAACTTTATTTATTTCGGTTATGTGACACTGTTTCCGTCTCCTTTGGCGTTAATGACAACTGACAGCCCTGATATAGGGAAACACTTTTGTCCAAGGCATAATGTACATTTGACACATACAGTACAATATATTATTTCCTCCAAGTTCATTTCCTTCAAGGTAATGTATCGGTATATATTTTTAGGTAAGAAAGCTGCTTTGCGGATTTTACTGAGCTTGCTATTCCTGTTTTATCATTTCCTCAGTCTTCGCAACTCACTAGTTTCGACTGGTATGTGGTTTTGTGCATTGTGAAATAATCACTGATCCCATTTGTGTCAAAACCACCCACCCAACTCTACCTCTGTTTAGCTTTAAGTGAATTAGCCAATCATGATCACTTATTTGGTTCTCTACTGCTTCCTCATGAAGAAGTTTATGCCTTATGTCTTTCTGATTTTGAAGTTCCCGGTCTATGTGTCTGTTCAGAATTAATACAATAATATTCAAATAGTGTGTTCTTGAAACAGCAGTACTAGAGCTGACCATCAAATCACTCCTCTGACAATATGGACAATACTGTAAATCAGAAGTTCTGAACCGCGGCCCTCGAGTACCCCTATCAAGCCTTTTTTCCATGTCTCCCACAAGCAACACAGGTGTTTCAAACGATCAGATAATCAGCAAGCTCTTCATGAAGACTGATAACGATCCTCAGCTGTGTTGGCTGGGGAAACATGGAAAACAGGCTGGATGGGGGTACTTGAGGACCGGGGCTGAGAACCACAGCTGTAAATAACTCCGTACACCCAGTCGACTATCAATAAATTCATGCAAATCGGAATTCAACCAAAACATTTGGGGGGAAATATACTTCTCTATTTACATCATTATGAGAAGAAATAATGTAGGAAGTAAGTACAAAGGAAACATATCATCTTTTCATTAAGAAGAATCCTCAAATGAATCTAAACAGGTACCATGGAAATCAATGGAGTGAACATGACGGGGTTAAGGTAGGGGCCGTGTCAGGCTTTAGTTAAAGGTTAGGGCTAAGGGGAGAATTTCAAGGTTTAGGGTTACCGGAATATTTAATTCTAATAAGGAATTAGAGGTAACGTTTTCAGATGAAGAATTCTGTAATACAATCATACGTAATGATAATGAGTTGATGAGATTTCACTGACGGTCACGTCTGAGTAAGTTTGTATAGTATGTAAAATTTCTGGATAAAATGTCATTATACAGTTTCTGATGCTATAAATACAGTAAATGTTAAAACCTTGACAGTTGTGTTTTTCCCCCCTCAGTCTACCTTTTTTTCAGGACATATTAATTAATCCTGTGATTTGCTGGCAACCAGTTCATGGCGTACCCCGCCTACTGCCCGAAGCCAACTGGGATAGGCTCCAGCACCACCGCGACCCTTGTGAGGACTAAGTGGTTAAAAAAATGGATGGATGGATTAATTTAATCAAAATGACAATATTATAAAAGCTTTCATCTGTAAAAAGTCATTTCTGCAGTTATTATGATACAGTATTTTATTTTGATTACTCCCACATGTATGCAAACAGCTTACTCATCTCCCTTCACCTATCACTTTTGATGACATCACATTTCACTCGCTCGCTTTTCTCTCACATCTCTGTCGAGGCCTTTTGCTTTTACAATAAATAGTTCAGAGGCACAACTCCAAAGTAAAGGCCATGCTGACACACACACGCACACACACACACTTACCGGCAAGCTCACATGGGGAGCTCCTCTGTGTGTTGCGGTTCCAGAGACTGTAGGGGGTTCTGGGAGCAAAAGTAATGAGCTCATCAGTCTAGAGGTGGTGAAGGCAACACACACACTTACGCACACATTTTTCTTCCCGTTCCATACACAAACACGAAGGCAATTACTACGATGGCCGCTACTATATTCCGTCTCTCTGTGGCAGACCTCAGAGTTACTCACAATAAATACTCCAGGCTGCTGAAGAGGTTGCCTCCCTGCTTCCCTTTTTGCCTTTATCCTCAGAAACCCATGTTTCAAAAGAGTATCACCAGCGTGTTAGTGTCAGTATGTGTGTGTGTGTGTGTGTGTGCGCGTGTGTGATGTTTGCCATATTTTACTAAATGCACCCTCATAAACAAATAGTTGTATTTCTGTGCAGTGCCACAGTGTTTAATTTACATTTTGTTTATTTAATCATCCGGGTTTTTTGTGATGATGTTTGAATTCCTTTATAGATATTTGTATCCTCCATTTAAACTTTAATTGAGGATTATCACTTGAATGAACTTTGTAAACCCTTTAAATAAAATCATTCCATTTATATACAGAGGTTATGAACTCATGGGCTGAATAATTGACTTCCTTTTAATGTACTGGCTCAAAATCGGATGATTTAAATCCTCCAATGCAACTGAAGCTGAAATAGTCACAAATATGATGTTGTTGTTTTTTTTTCTCATTAAATGATTGCTATGGGATTACACTGGTGAGACAAATTAGTTTATTTCGTAAAGCAGGGAATTTTATTTTTAATGTGAAATGTAAAACTTGAATCACTTTGCTTTTTTAATTGCTGAACATTCCTTGCTCTCTGTGTAGTATGCACTTCATGACAACATCTGACGAGAAGAGGCTTATTAATTGTTTAGTCAATTAATTGAGTGTTACAAATTCTTTTGATTGTGTGAAAATGATTAAGATTAATTATGTCTTGAACATTACAGGCAAAAATGAGTGCACTGCTTATCTGTAAACAACACAGACATTTGAGAGCCCGTTTTTTTTAATGTTTTTATTTCATTTTATAATTCTTTCTTTTAACTTATAAAACAAAAGGTACACCATTGATTCACGTTCAGTTTAGGATCAATGGCACATAAATGCCAAACTCGTCACTCATGGTTTCTTTTTGTCAAAGAACACAAACAGAAATGACTGAAATGTTTTACTGCAGTCACAATTGACATTGGTTGATCAATAAGTTATTTTCTCAGTCGAATTCTTGCTACTGAGTTTTCTTTATCCTCAATCTAAGCTGCAGTTGTCAGGTGGTTTTTATAGTAATAGGCTGCTATACGTTCTCACCTCTCTGGCTTATTAGATATATTATTACTTCTGAAGTAATAAATGGGAGGCAGTGCTCGTGTGTACTTTATTCTTTGTCTTTATTTATTTTTTTATTTTTTCATTACACCCAGGACATATTAACAAGCTTATTTTTTTATCCTCACAGGCGCAAGTTTAATTACATTTGGAGAAACATCACCATCAGCCATGGAGAGGAATACGTAATGAAGGCTTTTTTGATTAAAACTAAAGTTTCTGTTTTGACTCAGAGTTTTTTTTTTTATTAGTTAATATCTGGTTTCTGACTGGAGGATGCAATGCATTTTTCAATAACCTCATATTCATATGGAGGGTTAAGCTCTCTAAATCCAGGATGGTGAATATTTAGCAAGCAAAATGTCATCCAGGAATATGGCATTAACCTTTTGATATTGAAACAGTCATTATGCAAGTTATCAACATGGAATCATTCTCCAATATTGGAACCTCTGTATAGCTGAGCATGTGAATGTGTTTTAGTATCCAGTTGAGTGTCCAGAAAATCATATAACTTACAAAAAATAATAATAATAAAAACGCCAAATTCTATAAAGTTCGGATGTTGTAAACGTAAATAAAAACATTGGTTAACTCATCAAGTAGATGATGTATTTTTGTATTGTATTTTTTATGACATGCATCTAATATAATGTTATCTTTACCAGACAACATAGATGAGTCGTGATGGACAAATTTAGCTTCATGAAACACTTGTGATTTTTTTACTCCTTTAGATGGCACTCTTTGGGTTAAATATAGAGTGGAAATTTGAACGATTTCCATTGCACTAGCTTTTATATATAAACCAACAGCACCATCTACAGGATTAAAAAATACATTGCAAGCGCTTCATGAAGCTTCATGAAGCTTAATTTTCTCATCACTACACAAAGCATAAAACATTTGTGTTTGCGATGTGGCAATGTGCATTACATTGCTACTGCATCTTGATACAAATTCGACCTAACAGAAGAGTGACCAAAATCACACTTCATCTTTAGCGATAATTACACAACATAAAAGATGGACTCACTTAGAGGAAGAAGAATATAAAGTGATTATAGGCAATGCTTCTAACCCAACATTGCTCTGTAATTACACTGTGTGGTTTGTTACCATGACTGTGGTCATAACTGTTGTATATCCCTGAAGGAAATAGGTTCAAGTATTGTGTGAAACCATCTGGCCCAGACATAGAATGAAAGCTGTGAAAGTGAAAGCTGTGATCATGAGAAAAGTTGTTTTTTTTTGCTGGATTTCCTCCATGTGTGATCCATTTGGACATCTGCTCTCTATCTGCAGTTGTGAGTATCAATCTTTGTAAAAAAAAAAGTCCCAGTAAATCAAATTTCAAGGCATTATTTGGATGCTACTGACCTTCTATTATTTATGAGACCATCCATCCATGCATCCATGCATCAATCCATCCATGCATACATACATCCATGCATCCATCCATCCATCCATGCATACATCCATCCATTCATCCATGCATCCATCCATCAATCCATCCATCCATCCATCCATGCATCCATGCATCCATGCATCCACCCATATTGTGCAATTGCTGCCTTACCGGCACTTATCCCCCCCCCCACTTGATGAATGCAACACAATAATACAGCACTTAGGACCAACTTGTGAACAAAACAATGTAAATTGCACCAATGGGCATTGTATTTGCCAGCTCAGTTGCTAAAGTGTTTGGAGACATAATTTTGGATTCTTAGCTGGAAGCCCTGATTTACAAAATGTGCTTGGCCCATCTTGGTTTTATAGCTTTCGGATTCAGACCATGAATTAGGGGCATAAATCTATCAATTACAGAACAAAGTGGACATTCATGCTGTTATATCGATCTCTGCAGAGCTTTCGACACTATTAGAACTGTTGATTGCGTCCCAACAACCAGCGACCATCATGTCTGTTCGGCATCCCTTCTGACTCATTGTGAGGCGCTAACTCGATGACGAAGAGCGAAGCTGTTAGGTTGTGTCTGTTCCTGCTCATTGATCCTGTGTGAGCGTAACCGTGCATGCTTTTGTGCGTGCAAGTATGTGTGTGCGTGTCTGGGTTTGGTGAGAGTACAGGGGCATCAGTATGGTCAGTGGCGTACCGTAGGAGTCTCTTTTGACATTCGCCCAGCACACCTGACAATTCGACAGCTGAAAGTAGACTAAACTTTATGCCTGCTGGAACCACATCCGAGTTTTAGCACTGCTATTCTAACATAACTTTGGTGAATTTGATTGATAAAGCTTATCTTATTTCATGACTGGCACTCTCTTCAACATTACTCCTAATTTGTTAACATTTATGAATGGACAGGTAAAGCGTGAAACAAGAACCTCAATGTGGCTGCATCGCTTTTTTATTTGTAGTGTGGCTTTTAAATACTGAAATGTCATAAAAATACCGCCAACATTTTGACCCTTTCGATTCCTGTCCAACTATTTCTCATGGTCCTTATGCTCTCAAACTATGCAGAGAAAATGAGGCACACAGTGGGATACATAAATGTGAGATAAATAACCCCCAAAACACTATGACACCTTCTTTTCACGAATACTAATGTGAACTACAATCCATTTGCGGCGGCACGTTCGCTCCGTCTGCAATTTATGATCCCAGTTGTAACTACCTCATTTGATCCCATCCTTGTTATGCTAATTTCCTCTCACAATGGTAGCAAATCAGATTGATTTAACTATGCAAACCTTGTGAGTAAAGCACTATGTTTGTGTACAGATTGTGTTTGGAACCGTCGGTGGTTCAGCAGTTGTGACTGGGCATCAGTATGAGTGTTAGCTTTCATGCATATTGGTGTTTTTGTGTGCACGTATTTGCAGAGAACGAAGAGTGTTTTGTTCATAGACTAAAGCCACAAATCTCAATTTTGGTGTCACAGATTGATGCTTCTATGGTACTTTAAACCTAAATGTACTTTCAAGTGTACTTGAATATGCAATGAAATGACCCTTACACTGAAATTACACGTTATTTTATAAATTGGTTGGTTGTAGCGTACTAAAATTGGGTGTCTGAATTGAAAAAAAAAATCTGCTTCTCAAGCTCATTTGATTAAAAATAAATAATAATAATAATAATAATAATAATTATTATTATTATTTTAAATTACAATAATATGTATATATATATTTTCATTTTTATTTATTTGTATATATATATTTTTTTTTTTTTTTACTAAGCATGACTTATTAAGCACATCTGTTTTTCTGTATACACACTCTATGAGGCTGTAAGTATATTTGAATGGGAAATTCTACCAAATTAAGACACATTCATTTATTTTCATTCATCTTAGTTGTACTTTTATTCAGGATGAGACTATCCTTTTTCTCCTTCCTTGCCCTCTTTTCCTATGGGCCAATTAAAAGAGACCAATAATAAGTGTCTTATCACAAAATGTTGGGAAGTCTGGTCACTTACAAAAATCATTCAAAGATGCACAGCGTAAGCCTAAACCGTCATCGCAAGCTCAATAGTAGTTTCACAGTCTTGTGACTATGTCCCAGATAAATAAATTACTGCAAGGTTAATAGTGATCTGGAACACTAAAACCCTAAGCATTCCGGCTGGTCCCAAAACACCATAAACGATACCATTCTTACAACAGAAATGTGAATTCACTTAAAACAACACATACGTGTGTAACCCAGCACCCTTCACTACAGTCATTGACAGAACCACACCATGTGCATGTGGTTGAAATCTCCAAGGAGTAGGATTGATGGGGAGATGGAGGAGAGCTGAGTTACAATGTAAATGAAATCACAAAGAAGTGATGAAGAGTTTTGGGGAGGATGATAGATGATGGCAGCGGTGAGTGATCTGGAACTGGGAAGTCTAAATGCTAGATGTTCAAATGAGGAAACAGGTGAGATGGAGTTAGTGTGGTGCATGCCTTTGATGCCTCAGCCTGGGGTTGTCATCTGGTGGGGTGTGATGTTGTTGATGGGTTTATGCCAAGTTTCAGTGAGACAGAGAAGATCCCATTTATTTTCCATGATGAAGTCACTCATGAGCAGGATTTTATTGTTGAGTGATCTTGTGTTGGCAGCAGTCGTAGAGATGCTAGCAGAGCCACGAAGGGTAGTCACAACACTGGAAGATTGCACTGGAGTAAAGGTCAGCCAGTAAACAAGTTGCAGTCCGCCGCTCGAGCAGAAAACAGCGAGGTCGGAGCTTGCCCAACCCCAGGAGCTAGCTCAAAGGTGGTCACGGCAGAATGAACCTTGACAGGTGGAAGGTGGGCAACCAGGAAAAGGTACAGTCGAGATCATGAGGCAGGA
The DNA here is from genome assembly GCF_051991255.1 of Vanacampus margaritifer. Taxonomy (NCBI): domain Eukaryota; kingdom Metazoa; phylum Chordata; class Actinopteri; order Syngnathiformes; family Syngnathidae; genus Vanacampus; species Vanacampus margaritifer. The sequence goes on along the minus strand of NC_135440.1, from coordinate 13,003,029 downwards.
TCAGAAACCACCGGATTCAGTGAATAATCGAGTTCAAACTAGTTTTTCCTTATCGGTACGGCGTGAGAAGCGGCAGCCAAAAATGCACCGGCGTCCTCTCACGTCTAAGCTCTGTCACACAATGCCCTTAAAGCAATCATTTATAGAACATGCGTAGGTACAGCTAAACAGCTGAGGCCTCAATTTTTTTATCAAATCATCAAAATGCATTATCAGGTAGATAAATTTGTTTTAACCTTGAATTTCTACCTAGATGCTCAGGAGGGATAAAGCCAGTGTACAATATCGTAAATATTGCTATTGCTAAGTATCGCAGGTGTATGTAAAAAAAAAAACTCACTTAAGTATTATGTTAGCAAATCTTCCGATTAGCTCGGCATACATTTATTAAAAACACATTACACTCTTTTTGTTTCCTCAATTTACAAAATCTAACAACTCTTGTTTTGCCCACTTTTGCATTTTAGAAATCAATTATTGGGCTTGTGGCTACTAAGCCTACTAGTCATTTCTTTCTACACGTACACAAGTTGTTTCCTTCTGGTAGACACGTGTAGGCTTAGCACTAGAAATGGACAATGTCCCTCAAAGAGTTTGTTGTTTAAAGACAATTTTTTGAAGAAGGCAGACAAAGGAGATAGATGTGGGATTAGTGGGGTTGCAAATTTACATGAAAGATGATGATCTGATTCCCACAGGTTGTACTTTTTCTTCTTAAATTCATTTAATTAAATTTAAGATGCTGATAGTGAGTATAATCCCTTAAGGGCATATTAAACTCACACTTTGCTGTATATTTGTGTGTTTCATAATACACAGAGAACCAGGATGGCATGCAGGATGGCAAGAAGAGATGTCAGAGTGAATGTAGCGCAGAAAACTACCTGGCTCAAGGGAACCTTGGCAGTAGCCAGGAAACAGTAGATGCTATTTTTATATTTGTCTTCAGACGGACTTCAACAGCGATCCTCCGGCTACAAAGCCCAAGTTGTAATAGATGAGCTAGCGCTCAAACACACACGCAGGCACTCACACACACCGACTGTAAAAACACATTGAAACATTAAACCTAAGAAAGTCTTTTAGACTTCTTGACAATAAATAATCTCATCAGTTCGTAGGTGAATTTAACAGACAAGTGGTTCCACAAGGTTGTGTATATTTTGTGGAAACTGCTGCAAATGCACCCCTCACCTGGAATGCTATTCTAAACTGTGTCTGACAATACATTCTCAGGAATGACAGAGCACAGAATGTAACGCATGATGCCACCTGTGCTGCAAGTGATCCCAGGTTTTCATGTGACATTTAACAAACTGCAGTCAGACCTCACAATGGCACGTGCTTGCATGCTGCGTTTGCTCATTTCGTGAGCAATAGCGCCTCCTGTTGGCGATTGATGAACAAATGATCAACAGTAATACAGCAGGTTTTTTTTAGGCTTGGTTTGATGTTTTAGTTATTATACAGAAAACTATACTTAATATTATCATACTATAGTGATAAAATAAATACTACAGATCATCTTGCAATTGCAAACTTCAAATACAGTTAGATCTCATGAGACATTCTATTAATATGTGACTGATTATACTCAAACCATTTAAACAGTGCCCCTCCCAGGCAGGTGTGACTTCAACTTGATGACCATTAGATCAATTTTGTGAAGCAAAACATCATGTTGGAGCAGTCAAGTCAATAATTGATTTTATTTGGTTTCTATGATCTAAAAACAGAGTGATGTAGGTTTTTTTCAAGACATCCAAGAAATGTAAATTTGTCCTGTCAGGTAATTTGTCCATATAATATAGTGCTGTAAATGCGTGTCTGCCTGTGGGAATCTTGTAAAGATGAATTTGTGACGTGAAATTCTCCTGTTTCACATAGACTGTGCCCCACCATGACTCGCCGTGACCTATGAGGGGATTAAACCACAAACAGACTTCTGTGCTGTCAACCTGTCTTCAGTCTCTAATATTCTCGTGCGTGTGCAGCTTACACAAATAATTGTAGTTCAATAAAGAGCTTCAATTACCTTGGAATGTAACCTGGGTGTCAGAAGAGAGCTTTTACTAAAGCTGATTGTCTTCAATAATTATATTTCAGCTCATTTTTGGGTTTAGGTAGTCCTGTAGATTGCCTAAAATATATCTCTCTCTAAATTGTAATTCCACATGACTGACACCCAGGAATTCCTTCACCCGTGATAGTGATGCCACCTACAGGTGCATTTGCAGACATTGTGAATGAGACTTGCACACGTACACACACCCTCCTTATTCAATGTCTCTCCAGACTGCAGAGGTAGGATGACCCTTCTGGTGTGTAACTTTGTGTGTTAGCACTAACAGCACCTCAGGGGTAATAGAGAGGTTGCTGTTGTGTGTGTCTGTGTATGTGATATATGAGGGAATGTATTCATGTGTTTGTGTGTGCGCGTATGCGTTTTCATGCATCTCTTGGGGTAGCCCAGCAGAAGCCAGCTGTATATCACAGCTGTATCCCATGTGTAACTTCAAAGTGGCAACGTGCATGGTTCAGGCTATTTATGACACAGTTACAGGAAGGACATGTGTGTTTACACCGGCCTTTATATCACCGGGACATGTACCGAGATACTGCTCACCTCCCTATGCTCCATACCTGCTCTTCTTCCAATAAAACTTAAGTTTTGGGTATAAGAGACGAGCAGTGAAATCCTTTCGATCCAAGGGTGAAGGCGAGTACATATGTGTGACCTTTACCACATTAAACAGCAAAACTATTAAAAGGTGCATTTAACTCACCTTGTTGTTTTGTTCTCCAACATTTCAGTGCTATTTGAAAACAGCTTCATCTTCATGGCTCAGGAGAGGACTAAAAAAAGCAAACGTATTAAAAGTATTTTTTAATACTTTAAATGTTGCTGGTGTTAGATTAGACCTCTCAATAATTAGATTGGTAAACTGAGCTAGGCAGTTGTGTCGCTGTGACCTATCCGGGTCAAGGCACCAATATGAAAGTTCTGATGGGAGCAGGCTAGTTCAATAGGGGGAGAGAGACAGTAAATCTTTGTCAAACGTCACTCAAACAGGGGGTTTGTTAGATTCTACCTCTTAATAATTACATAGGTGACTTGAGTTAGGCTGTTGTGTTGCTGTGACCTGTCCTGGATTGCCATCATCCTATCTATCTTTACTTTGGCACACATATATAGTTTAAATCAGTTAAGGCCATCGTCACATGGACTAAACCTAGCCACCAACCTCCAGTACAAAAATATAAACCGTTTAGGACAAATGAGACCTTCTTCCGCATCAAGCAGAAAAGGCTCCACAGCTGTGTACTCGATCTCCCTGGCGTCCTGTAAATAGTTCAACTGGGAATGTGCAGTTTCATGGTTGCTATTATTATTATAGTAAACAGTAAAGATATTAGAATCGGGGCGACGTGGCTCGGTGGTAGAGTGGTCATCTCACAACACAAAGGTTGTGGGTTCGATCCCATGCCATTGTGACCACGTCGAAATATCCTTGAGTAAGATACTGAACAACCAGTTGCTCCTGATGCTGCATCATCAGTAGGGGAGTGAGTAGTCAAATGTAAAGCACTTTGAGGGCCTTGTAAGTAGTGGTGGGTGGATCCATGCAAATATTGATACCAAGTTATTATATATAATATCGATCTAGCAGTTTAGTTTCAGTTTGGCTCTTTTATGCACGGATCGATACCAAAATTTGCAGTTTGGCAAACGACTACTTGTACGGTGGAAAAGGGCTACATAAATGAAGTACCATTTACCATAAAATTGGTGAAAGCTACCATCAGAACTATACACGGCATTAAGAATTATGCGAACATATTTAATTCACTTTTGAAAAAGTTGTGTCAAAAGCAAACTATGCTAAAAATGGGTTAAAGATTGCATCGCAGCACCTTCCCTAAGCACTTTTCTCATTTGAACATCCTTTCCTCCTGTATCAACTTGATTAGATAGAAAAATAAAAGTTCCAAAGAAAAAAACTGAATGAAAAATTAAGAAACTTGAATACTTTGTTCTTCGCTCTCCACATACATAATTGTCATACATTTCACACACTTCCTCCAAGCGTCAACTTCCTCTACCCTCCACACAGGTGTCTTTCCTGTTTGACAGAGTCAGTAGCACCACAGCAGGAAGTGAAATAGTGCTGGAGGCAGGTAGCGTGGCAGATGGAGGAAACGGGTGCAAAAGTGCAGCATAGAATCGCACCTGACAGCAGAGATGCTAGTGAAATATTGCAAAACAACATACAGTGATACATGAGAGTCAAGCTGGCTTTGTTGATGGTCTACGACTAGATTTTTTCTACCTGCATTTGTACGTGCAATACTCTGCAGCTCACAACAATCCACAATGTGTCATACCACGTCTGAGGAAGTCTTCAGGATATGAGTGCCAGCCAATATGTTCTCTGAGGTGATGGAAACACTGTGGCTGTGTTTGTGTGCTTGTACCAAGAGGGGTGCCAGGCAGAAGCAGCTGGGAAAGGCCTCCCTCTCTTCTCCTGTCATCAATAAATGATCATAGGCCATGTGGAGAGAGGGAACCATCAACCACCAAGACCTGGCAGCACAACTAAAGATACGAATAGAAAGAGTGACATGGTGAGACAAAAATGAAGATGGCGGAAAAGAGTGAACCTCAGAGAACATGGGCATAGAAATTGGTTGATAAATTGAAGGGAGAATATAACAATTGGTATTTACAGTAGTACATTTGTCATTTGTGCATTTTAACATACCGCCAACAAGGTTAAGAATAAACTGCACAAGTAGGACCTGAACCATACAAGACGGCTCCATTTCATCCAACCCAAGTTTCCAACCTGTCCAATAGTACATTATGATCTATTGTGGGTACATTTTGTGTGTGTGTGTGTGTGTGTGTGAAAATTGTGAAATTGTAGGAAAACTGAATATTTGGAGGTAAAAAAAAAAGAAGTAGTACCCAAGGTTTCCTAAATGTTGGGAACATTTTGAAGTTTGAATCATTTAAATTGTGGATGAGAAGGATAAAAATGTGGGAAGATTTTTTTTTGGGCGGGGCGGCAGGGGTGCAGAATAACAATGCTCTTCAGCCTTCACACAACTAAGACAAAATTAGTATTGGCCCCACAAACCCTTTATTTATCCCTATAATGTGCAAGGTCTAAAATGTCAGCTAAAATACTTAAAAGAAATGTCACATTTACAAAAATTATTATTATCATTTTTTATATACAATATAGTAAACAATCTACCACATTTTATATATTCAAATTATAGTGTTAATATAAATGTATTTACAGAATAAGTCAAAGGGTTTGCATTTCTTTTCTTTGCACACATGCATGCGAATGATGAATAGCCCGTTCCTTTGCCTCCAGATTGGGCAAAGACAGCCATCTATCTGCTGGGCAAGAGCTGCATATAATTGAATCCTCTGTGGCTACTTAACCTGTCATTGCTGCTGTGCGCCATGTGGGAGGAACATTTTCACCTTGTATTCACATATGGGTTGACTGACTTGTAAAATGTCTGATCTAGAAGTTCCCCCAGAGGAGCATCAGAGGTAGTCTTACAAAGGATGTGTTCAGCACAGCTATATTTTCTGAATGAGATTTTAAAAACATTAACAATTCCACACAAGCTGGCATTTTGAGATAGGTTTGTAATCAAGCGCATTGTTGTCATGAAAGATCAAAGCCAAATCATACAGTAAAGTCTTTTGTTTCCCTTCCAAATATTATATAACTGTAGTCTAAAAGATGTGATTATAACTCACCATCATATCCATTTCTTTGTGCATTATCATCCTACTGAAAAAACAAAAACAAAAAAAACATGCAGTACTTTACATACAGCTCCTGCTATTCCATTCATCTGTAATGTATTCATACATTTTTACCCACCAACATTTTGTTATGGTACTTTATTCTTTACTCATAAATGGGTGAACTTATCAGGGTTTGCAAAAGTTCACCTTTTTGGGGTGGGGGTGGGGGGGGGGGGCAAATTCATTAGTCATAAAACAGTCTATAGTACAAGGGTCACTGCGGTCACCCCCAAGGACCACATGAGTAGCTTGGGCCTGTTAAAAAAAAATCTCACTGGTGATGGGACGTTGTTTTCTACAAATGTTGTAGAAGTGATCATTTGAGAATGTAAACACTGACAGAGTCTTATTGAAATAAAATTTTGCATATGATAATAATCAGTTTACTTATTACTGTGGGGAATCATTAAATTTGCCACCTGTTAGTGTCAATGTTAATGTACAGCTTTCTGGGGCAACAATTGCCAGCTTTTAATTGCAGTCAAGCTATTATGCAGTACACTTATCTCAAGAGAATTATCAGGGTTGAAGAGAAGTCAATCTGAATGTCATCTGCATGAGCTACTTTAAAAATTGCTGATAACATTTGTTAGAGGAAGCATGTACAGTAGGTGTGCAAAAAGGATGAGCCCAAAGATTGACTTTTGAGGAACACCACTGGAAAGAGAGGCTCCACCTCCATAATAAAGACTTGGATGACCTTCTTCTTCCATTAGGAAAAATAAATAAATCTCCCGACTCCGGCCTTTACTGTGGCTGAGACACTCACCCACTCAGTTCTTATTTTCCACCTGGGCTTTTGCAATGGGCTGCTATTTGGACTCCCAGGCAGAGCAGTGGACACACTTCAATATGTGCAGAACTTAGCTGCCAGGGTTATCAGTCGAACCAAAACTTGCCACTGGCCTCCAGTCAAATTCTGGATCATATACAGTATAAGCTTCAACTCTTCACCTATGAAGTTCAACAACTATTCGTAGATAACAACTATCATGGAGCGGTTAATTTGCTGGATGCATCTTCCAATTGTATGAGATTTAGCACAATGGTTAATGGTCCATGAAGACAGAAAAACCCAACCACCCTCAGCCCCCCACCCCCAACATGAGACCCCTTTCTTCCAATTTCTATCACATTTTTTATATGCCGTGAACATTGCCATTGTTAAATAGGACTATGATCAAACAGTTTGTGGCTGTATATTGTGTGTCCTAACATTAGTCACGCATCAGCAAGTTGCATTTTGACATGCCTAAAGCACAGCACACTTAACAGTAAGGCAGACTGTTTGGTAGTGAGAGAAAAGAGAACAAATGTGGGATGGTGGGTGTGGGGGGCAAAGAGAGAAAAGCATGCACGCTGGTTGGTGCCAAGATTGCATATCACTGCCTCACCCTACCGCTCGCTCCCTGTCTTGCCATCTCACTACCTCTTGGTCTCCCTTGAAGCATATCAGTAAGCGCCTCAGCTACCACCAAGGGAATTGAGGATGTGTGTGGAATAGCAGAAGAAGGGAAACTGAGAGGATGAGATGAAGAGGAAGGAAAAGTAGGTTGAATAATGTGTTAATGTAAGTAGTGCTTGTCTTGTCTTTGTGTGGATGCTACTGAAACATCTCTCGACAAATGTTCAAGCGTGCCATTCCCCGCTGTCAAATGAAAAAAAAAAGTAAAAGTGCTTAAAGGGAAGGAAAATAATGTAAAATGTGTGTATGTTTAAAATATTCACCTTTGAGACCTTTCAGACAATTCTATACTTCAGAGTTTGAGCTAACCATTTGAGGAAGGGCAATTTCTGTTTCATGACTGCATAAAGCAAGGTCTATAACTTGATGAATCTGGTTAGCGGTAAAATGTGAGCTAACCCTGACCTCAACCCAGTCAAACCACTTTGGTATGAGCTAATAAAAGAGAATGTGAGCTACCAGGCCCTGTCTGAGGTCCAATAAAAATCAAAACCGACCCTCTAAGTGTTCCTTAGGATAAATGGACAAAAAAAAATAAAATCATACAGCCATACTACAACTGCAAACTGTTATAGGAACAAAAGTTTCCATTGATTTTCACACCTTGTGAATGTATTGTTCAGGTTTCAAATTCATTTTTATACTGTAGACCAGTGTTTCCCAACCCTGGTCCTTGGGGAACACTATCCAGCCTGTTTTTCATGTCTCACTATTGCAACACAGGTGATGCCAATGATCAGCTCATCAGCAAACTCTGGAGAAGTCTGATAACGGTCCTCACCTGTGTTGAAGAAGGGTGACATGGAAAACAGGAAACACTGCTGCAATCTTTGGTCCTTCCTCGGGTCTCCTGACGGCCTCACTACTCTGGCTGGAAATGTTCGGTTTAGGTGAACGGTATGGGATTTTTAAATAGGTTTTAGGTGAACTAATGAATACATACTCACACGCACGCACACACACACACACACACACATACACATACTCAACCACATTGAAAATAAAACAAAAATAAAAAAAGAGAAAGCAATGATGATGACATGTCAAATCGGTAAAATTACCGAATAAACAATACTGAGCTCCCCAGGAAAAAAAAAATAAAAAATAGGAAACACTGCTGTAGACCAGTGATGTTGGTAACGCGTTACTCTAAAATGTGCACATTTTAGAGCAACAACTATATAACATGTTACTTTTGCCAAATAAGTAACCAGACTACAGTTACTCTTCAAATTATGCCATAATGCCAGTTAAGTGGCAAAACCGGCTGCCATTTTTATCTTAAGCATTGCTGTTGGTATTTGCTAATTGTAACAAATAAAATAACTTGTCATCAAACTTAGTTAATTTTTAAAGCAAGTAATCAGTAAAGTAACTAAATACATGTCTACATTGCCACCTGAGAATTTGTAATGCAGCTCTTCTGCAGCTCTCATTAGATGCTGCAGATGGACCCAATACCGTGGCTGTTGAGTGTGTAATGCATACGTTTAAATAGCTAAAAGTATTATGCAGTTACATCATCAAAGCCCAAATTGTCAGAAAGCTGTACATACCCACTATTTCACCCCTGCTTAACATTCCTGGTATCGTCTAACCACAGGAGGTTCAACATTTGGCCTCCTGTGAACTCATTAGTGTGCAAAGGTAGGTCCATGTGGTGTGTGTGAATTTGTGTAATGGCAAACCTCAAACCGTTAACTCTGCTGAGTGATGGGTGAGATACATTGGTTGGAGGAAGATAATGGGCGTGAACAGTATTTTTTTTCTGTGTGTGTGTGTTTGCCAGCGATTGCTTGCAAGCAAAAAAACACCACTGAGTCAGGCAGAAGCAGAGGTGACCGTATCAAACTTAAGTGACATAACTACAGCACATTTGGGATTGATGCGACAGGAGATGGGAGGTTATAGGTCATTTGGCAAGGAAAATAATTGCTCCAATGGCAGACAACCACGCCAAGCAACATGTATCCACATAGAAGACAGACAGACATAAACTAGGCAGTTAGTAAGTCCAGAGAGGCCAGAGCAGCACTGACCAGGCCAGATAGGATGTTGACAACATATTGCTCACAAGGGGATACAGAGTATCAGGGGTGGACACTAAAATGAATGGGACTCTTGGCCTGTCCTTCAAAAGTGTGCAGGTGACATTAACTGTAAGCTTCTAATGGATAAATGAGTACACCAGCACTAAGTTTATGAAAATCATGGTTGTGTCACCAACGGTGAATGTAAAGACGGTTGATACACTTCTGGATAAGTTCATCTGGAAACTCGAAAGTGTCCTGGTTGACCTTTTCCTAAATCAGTCATTTTTACAAAGTAAAACAGAAACTAGAACGGGCAAATGAACAACACATTGCATTTCGGATTGATAAAAGGAACAGGTACAGAAATGGCATTTTTCCATTCCGTATCAAATTATTATGGCATTACTTCAAATGTCTACTCTAATGAATAAACATGGCAATACCTACAAACTCAGGATTTTAATGTTTCAGTTGCAACTAACAATCTGACAAATAAACTGAAAAACACAAATCAATCAACTCTCCTTGGCCGAGATCCATGCTCAATCAAATTGTTATTATGCTGTAGAATTGCTAAAACAAGTGAACGGCTTGCAATACATTACTTGTATAGTGTATGTTATTCTTCCAAATCTATAGTGACATTAATTGTACCAATAAACCTTGCTAACATGCCTGGGTGGTTGGTGCCAACCCACACTTCGACTGTACATCAGTTATAAAAAAAAAAATGTGTATGTGTTTGCAAAGTGTATGTGTGCTGCTGGTCCCGGAGGACATGGCTGAGCCCAAATTACCTGTCACTGGTTGACATCACCTACCCCCCAGCACCGCACACATAAAGGACAGCCGATCCCTGGGCTGAGGCTACAGTGAACTATCAGCTGAACTAGGTTCTGTCTCTTTCTTGAAATTCAGTCAAGTATTGAATAAAAAAAAAAGTACTGCAATGTCTCCCTCTGGTGCTAGTTACTATAGATTCCTGCTCACATGCAGGCACATGCACAGTAGTGTTTTTATTCAGCAGAAGCTTTCAGGCCTCTGGCTGACGGCCATTGCCACTGTTATCGGTTGAGAATCAGTACCTCTCGTAAATTGCACCCTAAAACAAAATCCCTTACCCCAGCGACTGACACATGCACACACGCTCACTGTGCCAAATTAGATGTGTTTAATGTACAGGTATTTTTTGCTATTGCGGTAAATCAGTCAGAATTGCTGTTGCATGTCTGTCATCAGGGGCACTGTACCAAATTCTGGGCCCTCATACAAATGCTTCCTAAAGGGACCGCCACTCTATACTTCTACACATATGCTGCATGTGTATGGGTGGTAGTGTAAGTGTTTAAATGTCATTAAAACAACCTATTTATTGAACTTCATAGCAGAATTGATTTTTCTTTTTTATGACTGATACAAAACATAAAAGAAACGTATCTGCAGGTATTTATAAAAGCCCAGTAGCACCCCTGAGCTTGGGGCCCTAGTACATCATTCAAATTATTTAAACCAGCTTAGATTCCTCTGTCAAGAATATAAAAATCTTTATATCAATTTTAGCAATTTGTTTCATCTATTAGCACGGTGGCTGACTGGTTAGCACGTCCGCCTCCCAGTGCAGAGGACGTGAGATCGAGTCCGGGCTTCGGCCTTCCTGGGTGGAGTTTGCATGTTCTCCCCGTGCTTGCGTGGGTTTTCACCGGGTACTCCGGTTTCCTCCCACATTCCAAAAACATGCATGGCAGGTTAATTGAACTCTCCAAATTGTCCCTAGGTGTGAATGTGAGTGTGGTTGTTCGTCTCTGTGTGCCCTGCGATTGGCTGGCAACCAGTTCAGGGTGTACCCCGCCTACTGCCCGAAGCCAGCTGGGATAGGCTCCAGCACCCCCGCGACCCTAGTGAGGAAAAGCGGCCAAGAAAATGGATGGATGGATGTTTCATCTATTACATTTAAAAGTAGTATTAGTATTGACTTCCGGAAGCCTATAGCGGAGATACGAGAGCCGAGGCAGCATAATTCACTGCCTCCCAGTGGGTCTGAGTCCCCCCTTACAATTTAACTTTTCTAAAGTCAATAGTTTGCTGTAGAAACTTACATAAAAGGGGGATAATAAGAACAAAGAGAGGAAATGCACAGGCAACCCCAGAACAAGACATTTTATCTTCGTGTGAAAGCAAAGACTGCCTTCCCGGCGCTAGCAAGCTAACCTCTTGGAGGATATGAGCGCTAGAGAGCTAGCATTTTGCTGGAATAAAGGAAAAAATATCTCTCCGATTTAAGAGAGGAGATAATTCAGTGTTGTTAAAGGGCTCGATAGTGTAACCAAAGTAGCACATCTTTGTTGTGTGTTATGCCTATGCAGCACTTTTTTGTTTGGCCTTCAGTGTATTTGATGCCGTGGACTTCCAGTCCCCTTGTTTGCTATCCAATCTTTTTGCTATCCAGCAGCGCTGGATAGCATGGCTGATCAGCCATTTAATATTTAAGAATGTCAGCCCCAATCTATTTCTGACTGTATTATTGGGTTAAATCCACTTTTAGCACAACTCAGACCAAAAGATGTACTAATAAGACGATCTTATTAGTAGAGGTGCGGATCTGTGACTGTCTCACGATTCGGTTCGATTCCGATTTTTGGGCCTGCGATTCGATTCAAAATCAATTTTCAATCCAGAACGATTTTTTGTTCAAAATGATTTGATTGGCAATGATTTTTGCTTTAATTTATAGATTAAAAAGAATCGTCATGATCTACTGTAGTCTGACTCGCTAATACTAATTAGTGCGCTACTCGCGGCACTTTTATCACTCAAAAGAATGGCTGTTCATACAAAACGCTTCAGGAATGTTTAGAGAAGCAAGTTAAAATTATTCACCGGCATATAAGCTGCAAAAAACAACAACTTTTATTGGCGTAACTTGATTGATTTTTCCATCTACTCTCTAATGTGGCTACAAGTGTATCAGAATGCCTGGAACCACACTGCCCCCAAATGGCCAAATCGTGTACAACATGAACAACACTCCCAATAAAAGCACACACAAACGAGGGCAAGTGTAAAATAATTTAGATAAAATCAATTTTGGGACATTTAAAATCAATTCTGAATCATACTAAATGAGAATCATGATTCTTTTGAGAATCGATTTTTTGGAACACCATCCACACCAACCGTCATAAGTTTTCTGGGCATTCCTCGGCCCCCCAAAAAAGCTACCAGTATGCTACTTAATGCCATTACATTGCACCACCTGCCACTGCCTTGTTAAATACACAAAGATGGAGGTTCATCCAAATGTCAGGTATGGCCATAGAGGGTGAAATTAGTCGAGGCTTGATACTTGTGCTTTAAGTCTAAATATGTTTAAATATGTAGTGTGAAGTAAAAAGGGGAAGTAGAGAAGGAAATAGAAGAGAAAGGAGAAAAATGGTAATGCAGTTGAAGAGCAATCATTTGTTCAAGTGATTGCATAGATGAGGGATGATTCACTGACTGTATACCAAGCTTTCTTTGACTAAGATGCTTTAGCTTTGCTCAACAACTGATTTTCAATAGTTTAGTGGGATATCAATTTAATCCATTTTATGATGTGAAAAGGGCTGTCCGTCAACTACTAATTCAATGATTGCACTCAGTAGCTTTACTGCAAACCACTATCCTGTAATTTATGACACATTCTTACACTTATTACTATTAACATGTATAGCCCCGGACATAAAAATAATATATAGTATATGTAGATTTTTGTATACAATACATAATACACGGTAGCTGCTCCCTGTACGCACAGTGCGTAAAGCACCATAGTCTGTGTGAGGGGCCCCATTTTGTGTGTGGGGAAGCCTTGAGGTGCGCACATCATGCGTGAATGCTCCGCCATTCACTTGACATGTCGTAGAAACATCAGTCAAAGAATTGCCTGTGAACCAAGTTGGCTGTGTTCAGTTCTGCATTGGCCTTAAATGCCCATTTCGAACCGTAGATGGGCTTTGAAAATGCCATAAGATAGAAAACAACACCGATGCGGACAGTTAGGCTGCATTCTGCACCACACTTGAGCTGGTCTTGACAATAGGGCGCTCTATTTCATCAACTCTACCATGTCAAAACAAAGAGTTGTCTTTTTAAATCTTAATAATGGCTTAAAATATGATAATAAGACAGAGCATGGAGTTGGAAAAGATTCAAGAAAAACTCAAACATGACTATATATACAGTATAACCTAATTTGCACATTCCTCCCAGACAAACTGTCATCTTAACTCATTCTGTATGGTTGACGTGCATACATGTGCACAAAAAACAAATGCTGACTATATACTGTATGCATACACACATGGCTACACAAACACACTTACACACATGGGTGAAAAATCATCCTTGGACATGACAGGAATGGAGACAGACACCCATGTGTAAAAATGTCTTTCCATCCATCCATTCACACAGCCAGTTATCCAGCCATCCATTTGTTCATCCGTCCATCTGTCTGCCAATTCGTTTATCGGTCCATCGATCCCCCATCCAAACCCCCCCTCCCCCCCCAACCCCCGTCCATCTGTCTGTTCATTCATCCATCAAACACGGTTTGGAATGAGGGCCCGAGGCGCCTGCTCCAACCTTGAAGCCAGTACAAATGGTAGAAATTAAACCATAACATGTATTTATCATTTTGACTGTATCATATTCACAAAGGGGTAAATTATATTACAACTAAAAAGTGTGGCAACCCATAGCTTAAGAACTTGTATGATACAAAAGCTGCAGGTACAACTGCAGTACAGAATGAGAGAATGATGAGTATATCTTCACACGTGTATGTTCCTAAACAGCTAAACTTAACAGATTGGATGAATGCATATGACTAGCTTTTGGTGCAACATGCACATACACAGCATACAGTATTTGTATTAATACTGGAAAAAATACAATTTTCTTTGAGCTGGTGCTCACATCCAGCCATATGTTGTTTTCACTGCAAATTCACTTCACCATGATAAATACATGCCAAGTCAAGAAGAAACTATCTTGTTGCTTGTTTATTCCCACTAGACTAAATGTAAAAATGCTACAATGCAAGAATGGAGTAAAATTTTCCTGAATTCACATGAATTGGAAAGGCATTAGATTTTCCCATTCATTTTATGCCAAAATGGCATAGTAGTTATTATTATTATGAAAACAATTATTTTTGCACTCATTTTTACATACATACACAGAGATATTTCTTTTGCCAGACTTTATTCACAGGCTTTCTGGCTGGGACACATGCTTACAGACTTGGCCGCTCTCGACTGGCTCTCTATCTCACTGTAATTATGCTTATCCTCTTTTGGGGTGAACCCCCCACCATCCCTTCCAGCTCTATTTACCCCTTCTTTCTAATCTTTATAGATCCCGAGCCAGTTGTCATGGAAACATGGAGTACGCCGGGCACAAGGCCTCCCTTTGAATACAATTAATTTCTAGCCTGATTCATGATTCTTTCTATGGAGGGGGGCCCGGGTGGGGCAATATTAACAGGGGTGGCTGGTAATTGGGGTAAGAGGAAATAGAGAACGGGATGAAGTGACATTAGAGGTTTTTATTAATGCATTGAAATCCTGAGGTGTGAGCGCAGAGATGAGCGTTGGTTGGATGGTTTGATGCGGAAGGGATAAAAAGAGGATCAAGAAGTGGAATGAGATTATTTTATATCAGCCTTCCTCTACAAGATTCCCCCTTTTCATTTTGCAGTTGGCAAGTACATGAGGGGGTTGGGAATGGTTGGCTTTTATCAGTCTTTGACAAATGTACAGTAGCTTTTCACCCATCTATCCCAAATTTTTCAATACGTTGAATTTCTGTTCATGTCATTTGAAATTAAAGTTGTCAACTGTTTTTCTCACTTCAGCTACAACAGCACACATCATCCCCTCTCATTAGACATAAGGCGATCGCTCTTCAGTTGCAACAGGGGGCTTGATCTTACAAAAGGGGTGCCACGGCACATAAAGAGTATGTGTGGGGGGGTGGGACAAGAAGTCTGTAAAGAACAAGGGGAAATGAGGAGGAATGAGACGAGATGACGAGCGCAAGAGCCAGGTGACAGCCGCACAGAAGCAGCTGAGCGAAAAGAGCCCAACGCTTGAGCCAATTAATTCCTTCCACGTGATTTTAGACAAAGGCTGCCGTACTTGACCCCCTGGCGGGCAGATGGGAGAGAGTGAAGGGTGAAAGCATGGTGAGGGAGAGCAGGTGACAAATGTAAACGTTGTGCAAGGATGAGCGGCTGTAGGAGAATGATGGGAGAAGGAAACAAATACACGGGCTGTGGGATGGGGGGGTTGTCGGAAATAGGTCAAGTAAGGATAAGGTAATGTGTTACTGTACTGTACTGTATAGCAGTTGTTTTCATTCAAACTGTAATAATTGTTTCTGAGAAAAAAAAATCCTCAACCTAAAGTCATATTTTTCAGACTTGTAATGATAAAATGTCTTTAGTTCAAATGTCTTTAGCTTTAATAATATCTCTGGGCTGTAGTTTTGCCATTCGAAACTATTAGCAAGGTTAGAGAAGTTCCCTTTTTTTATGGCAGAACATAAGAAATCCCAGTCTGTGAAATTACTATCCAGATAATACTTCCATTTTTGAACATAGATACCAGCAATCCTGGGGAGCATATACAAGTGCAATAATACATGATTACGCAGGGCGATTTAGGAAGGGGGTGAGCGTATAATGTTGGAGTGTGTGTTATTCCCGAGAAATTACGGTTAGGGATAGAGCGATTATTGGCTGGGCCGATTAGCGGTGCTGATAACTGTCATCACCTATGCTAAAACAGACACGACACGAGTGGATAAAAAAAAGAAGTTAAAAAGCACCCAGGGTTTTGCCGTAAGCCAGTTGAGGGATCCTGGAGGTTAAAGTTATTTAAAATTTTAATGAAAACGTTTCTATAGGTTGAGACGGCTGTGTAAGTGCGTCAGCAGCATATGTACATTCTGATGTTTTAAAAAAGTGAATATCAGGCTATGGTGTTAACAAAGCACTATATTAGTCCTTTCCATTTACCCCTTATGATCCAATTTTTTGGGGGGCAAAAGTACAATTAGTGATCCATTCAAATGGATTTGGGATTGGCTGGTTAAATGGTAAATGAATATGCAAATGCACATTTGGTGTATGAGTCCAGGCTCTTATAAATAGATAAGTAGACAGATCCTTTGGCAGTCAAGGGAGGTAACCTGTTTAAAAAGCACAGCAAATATATTTTGGAATGCTTCATATATGTGTGACAGGTGTGATGAGCTGCAGCATCAACTCAAATACTTTTATTATCACTGGCTATTTGCAAAGGGCAATAGAGCTCTGAATAAATATTTGTGTTGAATGAGGTGGGATAAACTGGCAAAATAGCATGTCAGGTGCAGCTGGACATATCCATGATTTCAGTTCAATCATTCACACCAAAAGCTGCATACTGACATACTAAACAATGTTGTGGGGGGTGAGGGGCATCATTCATCACGTTTAGTTTAAAAATGGTCAAATAATCAATTAGTGAGGCCATGCTAAACGATTATCAGGATACTCGGATACTCAAATATAAATCATAATGGGCTGCAAAAATATTTTTCCAATGAGCCAAAGGGCTATTCATAGTATACATTTTGGGCAGGCTACGTGCGACAATACAATAATATTCAAAACAACAAAAATCTGAATTAAAATAAATGCAAATCCCATTTTGGCATAAATTAAATAAATGCAATAGTTGAATAAAGCAAACATGCTCTGTGTCATAAATCCAAAATACATTAAACATATCAGGAGGGAGTTGACAACATTTTACTTATCACGTACAGTATAAACACAAAGAACCTCAATTAAAAAATAAAAATACATTTATAAAATGATATATTGAGGCTTCAAACTACATGAGTGTGCCAGATTTTGTAGTTTTCTAAGAAATAATGATCAATTACATACTGGTAAGTGAACCCACACATGATAAATAATAAATTGTATAGTTATTGCCCTAACCTTATAATGAATGTACTGTATGTGCAATTTAATACTTTTTTCATTCTTTTATTGCCATTGCCAATATAAATCTAAAATGTAAAACAAAACTAAAGATGTAGGCATCTATTCAGTAAATTTGTTAGTTGGTGGGAGTCATCTTAAAAGAGGCTTGGAAATAATAGTGTTTGAGTTTTAATATTTGCACTTTAAAAGACAGTATTTTGCTGACTTGAGAAAGAAAACAAGCTTAGCATTTAAGTATTGTACACAGGCTCACAGAGATTCCATTGCAATTATCATAACAACCAAGCTAGACTAGCAGAACAAAACCAACAGTCGTTATTTGACCAGGACATTCTCTGACAAAACAGGACAATCATGCATACGTAGCTCAAGAGTATAAAATAAGTGTTCTCTAACTCGACACTAACAGGTTGTACCTTTCAAGTCAACTGAGATCTTCAGGTAGGTCAATCATCCAGAGCTATAAAGTTGCTTTACTTTATTTGTTTTAAATACCAGTAGGAGGATAACATTGCGACTGATTCACAGAGAAAGTATATTATTAAATTGTAATCACGGATAATATTTCTATTATTATTATTAAGGGAATATTGAAATATAAATGAATAACTATGATATATATTTGGCTACGACAAGCAGGCTACGCTACAGAAGCAACACTCATGTACCGGTAATTGAAGTTTATATGGATACATAACTTGTTGACTCATTTCCATAGGATGATTATTTTAGCCGTGATTCTCACCTTGTTGGCTATAACAAAAGAGGCAAGCGGTTTGAAAGGTAAGTCTTCTCTCCTTTATTTTTTTTATTTTTTATTTTTTTAGCCTATTAGCAAATAGGATAGCAACAAATGATCTCCACCCTTGTCGGTCTTGGGCTTACTCTGTTGGGTTCCCTATGTTTCATTCCGGACTTATACTAATATCTTACTCGAGTTGGTACATACAATGGGGTGATTGCTGCAGACCCACAAGGTGCCTTTCTTTGGTGTCTTGTATGTTTAAAAGCCGACATTTTGTGTGATTTTTAAACAGTTTTCTTTTTCCAAACACTGGTTGAATTCCAAACTGTACTCTTGCACTTTAGGCTTTAAGAATGTTCAAACGTTGCTATTTCATTGAACATTAATTTGATTCCCCACAAAAAAATAAAACATTTGTTTCTGTGCAGGTAACATTGCCCTGAATGGAAAAGCCTACCAATCCTCTAATTTTGGGAATACCAGTCCCCAAAGGGCCATTGATGGAAATCGTGCGTGCATATGGACACAGAATTCTTGTACTCACACAAACTTTAATATGAAACCATGGTGGAGACTGGATCTCCAAAAAAGATACAAAATAAACACTGTCACTATTACAAACAGAAGAGATTGTTGTCATAACCGGATTAATGGAGCTGAGATCCGCATTGGAGACTCCCTTGATGACAATGGCAATTCTAATACCAGGTAAGTGTGGTAATGGACAAACTCATAATGGGCCCTGTTTCTGTAGACAGGCACCCGTGCGCTCTATGTAAAAATAGGCGTATCTTAATTTTGTGCCAGGGCAAGTGTTGTTTAGCATGTTTGTAAATTTATTAGACCGCACTACACATCGGGAGGCATTCCGGCATTTTCTATTGCAAACACATCTCATCTGGTAATTTGGTGACCAAAACTAGACCCGATTTTAGACGAAAAGAAGGTTGACATTTTGGCGTAATGTGATTTTGGTTTTGATCGAGGCGTAGGCAGAGCTTATGGTCTCCTCTTTACGATCTACTGCATGGACTACAGCAAGTCCTTCCGCTATGTAGACCTCTCTCTACTGAATTTAAATTGAATGAGGGGAGCCTTTTCTTGGGCCAGGAGTCGGCTGCGTTCCCTCCCACAACATCACATAAAGATCAAACACCCTCTATCTGCTCTAGCAAAAATACTACCAAAAGGAAGCAAACGCCACTCCACTAAACTTGCGCCAGACACGGAAATAGGACCTATATTATAGGTCCTATAATGTTTTTATACTCCAGTACTCCACTGCCAACTTTTTTTTCTTATGTTGTTTCCTTTAGATGTACTGTAATTGCATCAATCCAGGCTGGCCAATCCAAATCCTTTGCGTGCAATGGAATGGAAGGCCGCTATGTTAACATTGTGATTCCTGGAAGAAAAGAATATCTGACACTGTGTGAAGTGGAAGTACAAGGGGACGAGGCCAATGAGGATTCCAATGATGATGATGAATGCAGTTAAGTCAAGAGCGTTCCAAAAGCCAAATTATTATTTGGAGTTAAATTTCTTATAATGCATAAATCATCTTTTTGTTTATTTTTAAGCCTTAGGTCATATTTAGGTGGACCAAGACAACTTAAAGTATAGTACTATACTACCAATGACCTGCAGTCATAAAGTAAAACTAATAGCTAAGCCAGGAGGCAGTTCATTTGGTCATTTTGGCTAATGTTTTGTTGCTCAGTTCACTTGTCATATTCCACTACATAGTTATTCTGCTTAAAATTACTAAATAAATATATAAGTATGTATAATAAGATAAGATCCACTGATTGTCACACCCATCTAAGTGGGGGGAAATTTGTTCTCCACATTTGACCCATCCCCTGAGGGAGCGGTGAGCAGCGCTGCGCTCGGGAATCATGTGGTGATCTAACCTCCCAATTCGAACCCTTAATGCTGAGTGTTAAACAGTGTGGCAATCGGTCCCATTTTTATAGTCTTTGGTATGACCCGGCCGGGAATCGAACCCACGTCCTCCCAGTCTCAGGGCGGACACTCTAACCACTCGGCCACTGAGCTGGTGTCAAATTTCTTTTGGGGATGGGGTAGGGGTAGGGGAGGTCAATATATAGCACATTATGCTTTCTGCTTTCAATTTGTGCCAACCGGGTAATTGATCAAGCAATAAAATCTTCCTCACCTACTCATTTATAATAAAGCTATTCAGTGCAATTGCTTCACTGTATTAAAGCAGCACATCCATATTTCTGGCCTTTTCTCTGGGTATTTTCTCCATCAAATGTGACACATTATCTATCAGTCCGGAATCAAGGGCTTTCAGTCATTGGTGCTCTGACAGAGAGGGGTCAGTGGAAGAAAGTCCTCCTACCCCACTTTCACTTTTATGTCATTTTTTTCTGCTGTATTGGTTAATAAAGTATGCACTTTGTAACTAATAAATCAAAAGTCTTATTGCACTGGTTCTTGCTTCTAATCTTTTCATTAAATTATTGTAATTCATTATAATGCAAAATTAGCTAAATATACATTATTTCAGTGTTCTTTTGGAATTGAGCACTGTCCGTAACCTTTACAGCACAAACATGTTTAAAAGGCTACTTGTGAGGCTTCACGGCCTCTACTGCTTTTGGTGCATGTTATATGGATTTTGGTCAATGTGGCTTTCAATCACTTGTCTCATTTTTTATACACAGAGTGAGGCGATGAGACACCAAGGGAAATCTTTCCTCCGGCCATTAGTGCTTCATGTTCCACCTAACATTTAATCACCCTTCTGAAGACCTGACAGGAAAAAGCCAGAAAGTGTACAAAGTGGTCGTCGGAAAACAAATTAAAACAAAAAATATTTTTAGGTACCATTTAGGGAGTAGCTACCACAAAAAAAAAAAGCCAAAGCCAAATAATTCTTTCCACATGTTTTTAGACAATGGCCGATGTACTTGACCGCCTGGCGGGCAGATGGGAGAGAGTAATGGGTGAAAGCATGGTGAGGGAGAGCAGGTGACAAATGTAAACGTAGTGCAAAGATTGAGCGGCTGTGGGAGAATGATGGGAGAGGGAAACAAATACACGGGCTGTGGGATGGGGGGGTTGTCAGAAATAGGTCAAGTAAGGATAAGGTACTGTACTGCATGACAATCGTTATCATTCAAACCGTTATTATTGTTCATAAGAAAAAAAACTATTCTTAAGTAATGTAATGACAAAATGTCTTTAGTTTATGTGACCCACATAAATTTCATGATTTGAAACATTTCAGAAGATCCTAATTCCATTTTTGGACCCATAGGATTTTTCTCCTATTGCATGTATTTTATATGGCAAATTCATTTTAGTTTCTGAAGAGGTCCTTTCTGGATAATTTTTTCTTTCTAAATGGTCCATCTTAGTCCCTGTAGCTTGTCACTGAAACTGTCTTAATCGTTAATGCCACACCAGAAGGATTTGTGAGCTGTCATGCTAGGATGAGGCAGTCGTGTTGCATTCACACAATAGCAGGTAAGTTCTGCAAAATCACACTTTATTTTTTATTTTTTGCTCCAGAAATTATTATATTCTGCACAACAGTAACATTTAGTTTGACTCCTTATCTACCTATTAATATCTCTAGGCTTAAGTGTTGACAGGCAAAACTATTAGCAAGGTAAGACATCTTTTCTTTCATGTCTGAACACAAGAAATCCAAATCTATGAAATTACTATCCAGATAATACTTCAGTTTTTGGATACCAGCAATCCTGGGAGGCCTTGGAGAGTGATTTTGGATGGGGGTGAGTGGATAATATTGTGCATATCTATGAATATACTTTATTTCATTTAAATAGAAGGATGACGGTCCATGGTCTATGTTGTTTAGGTTTACATTTGGTTTCGTTTAATGTTATTCTTCTGGTTTATGTCTGTCTTGTTATTTTTTAGTGTCCTCCTGTTCTCGCCGGCCTCTGTTCCTTGGGTCCACCAATCAGCTCCCTCAGTCACTTGTGTCTTATCCAGGTGAATCTCGTTCACTCGTTAGTTTGCTTGTATTTAGTTCCCTGTTTCTATTCAGTCCTTGGTTAAGCATTTGTGTTTGCTAGTGTGTCCTTGGCACCATGTACCACGAGTAAGTGTAGTGTTTGGTCTTTTCTTCCCATCTGTTTTGGACTTTTGTTTATTTCTAGGGGATTTCAAAGTGACTTGCTTTCAATATACATTTTCGTGTGCACACCTGCCTTGCTTTGCCCGCTTCTCTGCACTTGGGTCCTCAACCCTGCATGGCATGTCAATCAATATATTGCAACTTGGAAAGACTGATTCACAGAGAAAGTCTATCATTAAATTGCAAACACAAATTATTAGTAATGAAACAAATTAACTGTATTCGGCTATGACAAGCAGGCTTTGCATACATAACTTGTTGACTCATTTCCATAGGATGCTCGTTTTGGCTCTTCTCACCTTGTTGGCTATGACCGACGAGGCAAGCGGTTCGAAAGGTAAGTTTGTCTCTCTGTATGTCTCTGGCTTTCCTATTGGCAATTAGGATGGCAACAGATGATCACCCTTGTCTTTCTTGGGTTTATATCTGTTGGGTTCGCTATTATTATAATTTTTTTTGTTCCGGGCTTTTAGTTCTCTAACTTTTACTAATATCTTACTTGGTATAAACAATGGGGTGACTGCTGCAGTCCTTCTGTTCAAAAGCTGACATTTTGAGAGTTTTTTTTTTTTTTTTTTCTGTAAGACAGTTGGCTTTTTCCAAGCACTGGTTGAATTCCAAATTGTACTCTTGCACTTTAGGTTTTAAGGATATTCAAATGTAGATATTTCACTGACCATTAATTCGATTCCTCCCATAAGGAAATTAACCGGTTTCTCTGTGCAGGTAACCTTGCCATGAATGGAAAAGCCTGCCAGTCCTCCAGGTATGGGAATGGCAGTCCCCAAAGAGCCATTGATGGAAGTCGTGCAAGCAATTGGGCACATAAATCTTGTACTCACACCAAAAAACAAATGAAACCATGGTGGAGACTGGACCTCCAGAAAATGTACAAAATAGACATTGTCACTATTACAAACCGAAGAGATTGTTGTCATAACCGGATTAATGGAGCTGAGATCCGCATTGGAGACTCCCTCCGTGACAATGGCAATGCTAATCCCAGGTAAATGTGCTAATGCATGTACTCCTAATGGGCCCCGTTTTTGTAGATGGGTGCCTGTGTGCTCTGTTTAAAAAATAAAAAAAAAATAAAAAGTATATCTTGTGCCAGGGCAAGTCTAATTTAGCATGTTTGTAAATGTAGTAGACCGCGCTACACCTCCGTAGGCATTCCGGCATTTTCTATTGCAAGCATGTCATCTGAAAAATTGACTAAAAGCAGGTCTACATTTTGGCTTGGGTGGAGTAACATGAGGCTTTTGATATTGATCAAGATTCTTGTGGACCTCTCTACTGAATTTAACTTGAATGACTTTCACTGGGCATGGGTTTATATAGTATCCATGTTTTTATACTCCTGTATTGCACTGCTAACCTATTTATTTTTATTCCATTTTAAGATGTACTGTGATCTCATCAATCCCAGCTGGCCACACCAAATCATTTGGGTGCAATGGAATGAAAGGCCGCTTCATCAACATCGTGATCCCTACAAGGAAAGAATACCTGACACTGTGTGAAGTGGAAGTACAAGGGAAAGAGGCCGCTAATTATGATTGCAGCTGAGTCAAGAGAGTGTAAACTACTTTCAGTTTATGCCATGCAGATAATTGGTCAACCAACAAGATCTTCCACACTTATTCATTTATAAGGAAGCTACTTAGTCCAATTGTTTCACCATATTTGTGACTGTTTCTCTCTGTATTTTCTTCATTAAGGGCTCTGTCATTGGGATGTCAGAGGTCCCCCCACCCCATGCATTGGTTAAAGTACACGCTGCATCTAAATAAAAAAGTCTATTTTCCAATCTTTCCATTAAATTATTAATGCAAAATATCTTGGTTTTTACAAAGAGTAAGGTGATGAGACACAAAGGGAAATCTTTCCGCCAGCCATTAATTCATGCTCCACCTCATGAAGACCTGACAGGAAAAAGGCAAAATTGCCACAAAAAGAAAAATGCAATTTTGTTTAACATATTGAAAAATGGTCTGGCCTAAGGCCAAATAAATTTAGAGCATCGGGAGATTGTATTCGGTTAAAACCTCTGCATATGGAGACATTTCAGGCAGTCATTCAATAGGACATGTATACACGTGGCGAGCCATCAGTGCAAGGTCAAGCCTGACAGACAGATGAAGAGCCACTTGGAGGACCCGGCTCTTGTCTTCATCCACATGAGAGCGCTTTACTCAAACATTTCTATGGACAATAAACAAAGTTATGGCTGTACTCAATGTCAGGTTGAAAAAAAATATTGTATTGAACTGTGATTCAGAGTAGTACAGAAGCTTCATTACAACATAGGATCATTGAACAAGTGAAAGTTTTCTTGGAAGACTATTCAGCAGTGACAAAAAAAAAAGAGACTCACTATATAGGCTACAATGTCTATAGGCACGTTTAAGGGAAAAATACATATAAACTTCATTGAGCTTACCTGTGCTATCTGCAATAAATGTGGCAGCCGTGGCTCAGCATGTAAAGACGGTCGTTCAGTAACCAGAAGGTCGGCTGTTCGATCCCCGCTCTCCCCAAGTGTTGTGTCCTTGGGCAAGGCACTTCATGCACATTGCCTCCACTGCTAATCACCCTGGTGCTGGGAAGGTGTGAATGTTTGGTGTTTCAATTCCTTGGCATCGTTTGCCGTTTTTGCTAACGATTCCCTCTATCGGTTCCGTGTGGGACGAGGACGTCACCACGCGCGCAACATTTCTGTGCGGGACGAGCAACAAACAGTGCGCCACGCTCGAAAGTTTGACATCTTCCAAGAAAAGCTAACAGGACAAAATTATGTTTGCAAATTGGATATTTCGTCTAAAGGAGGAAACGATACCACTATTCCAAAGCATTTGTACACACAGCATGCGATTACCGTCTGACGTGTTTGTGAGCGCTACGGGGTCCGGGAGGGTTCAACCCAGCAGCAACCGCCGCCAGCAATACAAGCATTCTCTCCTATCAACTTCAACACTTCAGGTACCTGTAGTAACTACTGTATATTAGCGGCAGTTTGCCTTTATGTGACACTTGCCGTTAGTAACTTCAGTCAAAGCCCGTATCGCACTTAACGGCACCGCGGCTTGCAAAGGTAAATTTTATTTTTTTTCATCAGGGTTCATTCAAGGTTGTAAAACGTGCAAAGACGTACAGAGCGAACCATGACTTAAAAGCAACACTCGCTACTTCCACACATTCTGACTCACGAGAGTCACACACCAGCCAAATGGCTGCGTCTGTTTTAATGGCTGAGGCAGGGAGGAGTTTGACTGCTCAGTTCATCTGTGTTGAAATGCTACTGGAGTTGGACATTATTGTCACAAAATAATCTAGGTTGTATTTTGTAAATTTCTACAGAAGATTAAAAAAAAAAAAAAAAAGAAGTTTATTTTCAAATCCTTTTTCTTTCCTTCTTTTTTTCTGGGTAGCCATCAAATGTGGATCTCCTAAAACTGTTGGGTTTGTAAGGCCATGTTACTTTTAAACATGTCTGTTGTTTATTGATACAAGTAAGTATTAAAAAGTGGATGCTAATCTGTTTATTCACCTTTCCCCCCTCCAAAAAAAGAATGATTAAGCAGAATCGAAATCTTATAAATTCCCATCCCTACCGCCACCACAGTGTGAATGTGTGAGTGCATGAATAATGTATCCATTCCATTGTAAAGCATGAGTGTCTAGAAAAGCGCTATATAAATCAGATTTATTATAAACAAAAACTCTGTCACAACCAATAGGTCCTGTTGTAACACACATGACATTGATGTGGTAAATTGTGACATGTCCTGTGCCACTTTTTAACGTTTAATTTACACAACAATGCCTTTTCTTGTTTGTATTATCTCATAGCCAACTTCTATGACTAACGACTCGTGAGCTAACAGCCAAAGTCTACCTATACCAAGTAAATTATGTGCCAGTCTCGACAAATTGTTGAATAATTAAGGTAGCTGCATAATTGAATTACTAAATCACCCCCCAATTTTTTTTTTTTTTACCTTAAATCACATTTTCGTAATGTTTACCTTTTTAATACCCATGACAGAATTGGCACCAATAAAAAAATAGAAAATACTTTATCATTTTATCCCTATTAACAATAAAACAGCAACAACAACAAAACAGTTTACTTTTGCATCACAATAGTCTGGATTTTTTTTCTTAAAGTGATCGTCAGAAAATTAAAAAAAAATATTTTTTCAGGTACCATTTATAGACTACTATATATAAAT
This sequence comes from Vanacampus margaritifer, assembly GCF_051991255.1. Lineage (NCBI taxonomy): Eukaryota > Metazoa > Chordata > Actinopteri > Syngnathiformes > Syngnathidae > Vanacampus > Vanacampus margaritifer. Next base: position 12,976,539 of record NC_135440.1, on the reverse strand, counting down.
TAAAAAGAAAAACATCCTTCATTGCACTTCTTGCCATTTAAAAAAATAATAATACTTCAAAAAGTTGTTTAAGATTGTCATTCCACTACAAATACTATAAAACATTTTAAACCAAAAGTACAATGTGTGTTCCGGGAATACAATATACAGTATATATTGCAACAGAATAGTCTGGATTTTTTCCTTAAATAAACAAAGATCACCAGAAAACAAATTAAAACAAAATATTTTTTCAGGTACAGCTTGGAGCAGGTGTGGGCAAATTCGGTCCCAAAGAGCCGGAGTCCTGCATTTGAGGTTTCTCTCTTCTAACACAAGATGATTCCAATCAACAGGATCGTTATAAGGCTTATGCAGAGCTTGCTGAAGAGCTGATCATATACCAGCTGTGTTGGAGAAGGGGAACTCTGGCCCTCGAGGACCGAGTTTGCCCACCACTGGTTTAGAGACTACTATACAAAATTAAATATAAAAAACGTCTTGCTTTTTTTTTTTTTTTTTTACTTCAAAAAGTTGTTCAAGATTGTCACTCTACAACAAACTAAAACATTTCAAACCAATTATTTTTCAAGTACAATGCGTGTTCTGGGAATCCAATACAAAATAATCAAATATTTTTTCCCTTCAATTAATTTCTTGAAAATATAAATAATTTAAAAAAAAATGGTGAAAATATAATAAATAAGGTGTAAACAACTAAACAAAACAAAAACTGAGCATTACCTTACATCCTTTTTCCGAATTGTATGGCTTGCCTAAAGATATAGCCACTGTTTTGCCCCCCATGCATGCCTTTTGTGTTTGTGCTGGTAGATAAGCTAGCCTAGGACTTCTAAGTCACGTGATACACAACATTGAAACACAAGAGTGGGGAGGAGGAGCAAAGTATGCCTGCTTGGCACTGAGACCGAATTAGCAATTTCGGTGATCTGGTTGTCGCCTGTTTGACAAAACTGAAGCGGTGCATGCAGGGATCAAAATGAAACTACTGTATTGATCTAATCTCGCTAGTTTTGATTGAATATTGAAATTGACTTGTATCGATATTTGGATCAATCCTCCCACCACTTCCTCACACCCAAGACATAAAAGCAACAACGTAGAGAGGGAAATTAATGTGCTATTTCATCAGAGGAGCTGGTGGAGAGGCTTTGCATTTTCAGTGAAGTTAATTCGACTCCATGGAGCAGGGCTATCTCCCGTGAAAACATTACGGACCAACTAGAGTAGAAGACATAAATATGCATGGAAATCAATACATATTTGGCCATAGAGGAGCGAAAAGCATGCGAAAAGAGAATGTGTTCATCTTCAGTTATTACTGTGATTCATTCACTTTTGCATTCTTTCCTCTGCTGCCTAGAAGTGCACATGATCAGTTTGTGCAATTGTTGCTTTGTCATTCTATAATTTCCCTAATCTCTAATCTTTTCTAATTCTTTATTTTATGACGAATGGTGTGCTTGTTAAGATTCGCCAACTCTACACCAAGCATTCAATGTGCAGTTTGCTGTAATTCAGTTCATCAATTCCCTAATACATACTTATAGTGCACCCGCATGACCTTTATGCCACATTACTTTCTAACAACAGGCCCTATAAATTCACATTTGTGATATCACAACTCGCCTTTGTTTAGTAATTGGGAATGCCAGGCAGTGATAGTATAGCCCAGGGGGTCATTTCTTACTGTAATGACGGCAACATGTCGGTGTGTTTGGGTCGTTGTCTCATTCAGTCAACTTTTAAGATTGGACACTTTCTTCAAAATTGAAGCTCAATTTGTTGACTTTAGATTTACTTTTTGATCAAGTGTGAAGCACGCCCGTTATGATACAAGTGGTTTAATATGTCTTTTACAATAGTCGTTAAAATGTCTGTGGATATTCTATATTCATATTTTTTCCGGGTCATTTAATCTGCTTTGGTTGAAGATACGATCTCAAGTCATCGAAATGGTAAACTGTATTGATTTCCGCTTGTAGTTGAAATGTTTTGAAAATGTAAGGATTAGCAAAAACTATGCAATGTTATTGTGCAATTTTACTTCGTTTGGCCTTCTATTAATGTATTTTAAAATGAACTGCATTCTGTACTCGGCTCTGTGTGTGCATGTGTGTTTTTTAAATGGCAATAGCTGTAATGTCTTTTTGCCATTATGCAAGATAAATGCCTCCCCTGATGCTTGTACTTTATTGTCTTTTGTGTGAACCATTCTTTGTAAAGGCCATTAATTTATAGTAAACCCAAGACAATGGTCACTATGATACTAATATATGCATTGCGGCTTCCATGTACAGATTTATTTTGTGCTTTTAGGGCGCTCTTCTGCTGTCCACTGATTCCCCCCCCCCCTCCCCCACCCTCCATGGTGATATTCTTAATGTATTTCATCTAATTCCTCTTCCTTGCATTGCTGCTTCCTTGGTCTTTTCAACGGTTTGGACTGTTTCCCGTTCCATCATATGTAGGCTACCCTCCGACCATCCCTTTTAATTTATACTTCCTCTGACCAGCTCTCCATCTCTTAATTGCCTCACATACATGCATGCCGTTTGGTTTTAATGTATACCTCATATATACCAAATAGCAGTATCATTAATCTTAGCCCTTTTCGGCGCAAGCCTCATAACAGTAACTGGACAAGACATTGTTTCCAATGTGAGCCTATGTCGCTGTATATCTACCATCACCTCTTGATAAATTATACCAAGAGTAAAACTGTGCTCATGTGTGACTACGCCAGGTTTTCCATGTGGAAGAATGAATATAATGCAAAAATATTCTTTATTTACCTCATTTTACTTGATGCTCCCAATTTATATTATGTTCTCCTTTACTCTCAAATTCTATTCGAATTTCAGCCGACAATCAGGAGTGGACTGGCCCTCATGAATTTCGGGATTTTTCTGAATGGCCGCTCCATTTTCCGCATAGTTGGCAAATGCTTTATGACGTGAGGCCCAAGGTTATCTTGGTTAACGAAAACTATCCAAAAAAAAAAAACAATTTCATTAACAAAATAAAATGAAAATGTTTAAAAAAAAAATGGAAATCAACTGAAAAGGAATTTTATGCTTACAAAACTAACTAAAACTAAATATAATTATAGCAAAAATGTCCTTTGCTTTTGTCTTTGGTAATTAATTTAATGCATGAGCATTTGGAGATGATTTTAAATGTGATTTTAAATATATTTATTTCGATTTTAGCCGGCATATGGATGTTTGAAAGTGTGTCACACAGGAGTGATGTCATCTAGCAGCAGCCATTAGCAAAGCACCTTCAGATGACGTTGCTGCTAGGCGACAATTTTGCGTGCTTGCCTTTCGGCTCCAATAGCTCGGCTTGCCTGCTTTTTCATTCAACTCAGCCGAAATGCAATGTTAGGTAAGAAATGTGTTTTATTTTACCACTGTGTTTATTAAATATTGCGCATAGGTAATACACTTCTTTTTTTTTTAAACAAAAACTAATACTGTAACTCTAAGCAACAGAACCACCCTCAAAACTAATTAAAACTAACTAAATTTAAAAAATAAAACTCAAAACGAAATAAAAACTTACTAAAATGAAAATTCCACAACTATAACAACCCTGGTGAAGCCTCACAAAAATTCACGGAATAAGGGACGGTTTTTACTCCCCCCGATTGACGGATGTAAACGTGCTTCAGTCGGTGCTCAGACCGTGTATTTATTCAAAGGTTTGCGTCATTGTGCACTCGTCGAAAGGTGGGCGTCTATGACGGTAAGCAATGAGAGAAGTAAGTGCCTAACTTTGTTGGTTAACATTATTGGCTAAGTAGCTTGCACAGCGCTCCCAATTCAGCTCAGCAATGACACAGTAGAACAAACTAGTCATACCCGCCGCATGCAAGAGGGGGCACTGTTGAGCCATTACCTCTGAACAAGTGGAATCACTCCAGTACCAAAATAACACCATTACAATTGTACAAATACGACGAAAGAAACTAGTTTTCGTAATACAGGTGTTTGGACAACATGGACTCAGAAACTTGGTGTCACATTATCTTAATCAGTAGCCTTGCAACATTCCATCACTTACTTATTGTGACTTTTCCCTTTTGTCCTTCATCAACATCCATTAGGGCTCACTTTGGTTGATATTACTGCAGTAAAAATAATAAAAAATAAAAAAAAAACAATCGTAAAAGCCGTCCTTTGGTGTCTGTAATGACCGGTGACTATTACAGCCTGTTTGTTGCTATTATAACCTTACCTCCATGTTGACCTGGTGACTTTTAACCCTCTTAAAGATGATGTATTGCAAATAGGAATTATTTTTAATTGTGCTGCTGCTCTGTGCATGACAGATTTGTAAAGCCATTACAAAAAAATCAATACTCAGCTTTTAGGTGATGAATTAATTAATGAAGTGTGAATTTCCCCCAAATGGGTGTCTATTGATGAAGTGAGAAGGCGCCACAAGGAGAAGCAGAAAAATAAAGGATACAAGGTAGGCTGCACCTAATGATTCATATGAGTAGTTTCAAGCAATTTTTGTACATAATTAATTGTGATTGATTTGTTTTTTTGCCATAAATTGTTGCATACAGAGAAGGGCAGGGGATGCAGATATTTTTTCTACTAGGAACTTAATATTTTCTTTCACAGCTAACCTTCCAGGCATGTAAAGTTGTAAACGTTTTGATGAACGAGAAACTGTATGATTTATATAGTACTGTATATGGAAACATTTGTTATTTTGCTTTTCTGATGTAGAAAGCTTTGTCACTAAATAACACTGACTGTAGTAGATCACGTCACCACTGTTACATTAAAAAAAAAATCTTTTGTACACGGCTCCATATGTTGGATGAATTTACCACTGAAAAATATTTTAAAATCGTGACATGAAAAGTGAAAATCTGTCAAAATGCAAAGTGCTGGAAAATAATGGCGGCCACACAAAATACTGACCCTGGGCAGTTTCATTTTTGTTGCCAGAGGTTGTCATGTTGCTAATCAGAGTGATAACAGCCAATCGAAATGAATGTTTGTGACCTGCTGCAGCACATTTTACAATCAAAAGGAGATACATATTTTTCGACATTAGTAAAACATTTTCAAATGCTGTCTCATTCAATCCTGTGTCTAAATTAAACATCCTGTGGCAGAAATGACACTTTCCAGTATCTTGCAACTAATAGTCTCCATTATTCATGGCCCTACAGCAGAGGTTACTGCCATGGGGTTTACTTCTTTTTTTTTAACCTCTCTAAATTGGAAGTCGAAAGAAAATGAATCGAGGCACCCACACATGGAATGAGCTATTGGTTTGACTTTGACTTGTCCTCAAACCGTAAAGTGAAAAGATAGTTTCATCTATGTCATTTGGACTGTTAAAGATTGTGCTGTATGTCAACAGAGTTTATTGTTGTTGTTGTTGTTGTTTTTACTTTTGTTTTGTGATATTGGTAGGCTACTCTAAATCATAGGGTTTTGACTCATCTGTAAATAATTGATATTCAAGTATAACTAAACAGGATATTCCTTCAAAACAACTCACATGCACAAGATGTGCCAGTTTTTATGCTCAACCACAACTACGCTGTCTATGAATATAGAGCTCTAAGTGCATCACTTAAAAATAAATGAAAAACATTGGATATTTCACTCATCACTCAGGCACAACAGCAACACACACACACGCACACGCACAGATAAAACATTGCACATCTGTAACTCCAAAGGAATCTAATAGACAACTTGAGATGAGAAAATGAATTGCCCTACAATGCTGTCTAGGATCAATTAGAATCCTATCCATATATCCTGCCCCTGATGTAATGTGCAGTCAACCATTTCATTATATTTCTAATTACAGGGGAATGGTAATGTCTGATAGGATTTTATGTCTTTCTGTAGCTACAAGGTCTGTCAGGCAAGATGAATTCCCCTTAAGGTAAACCTATATATCAACTTTTGGAACTCCATATATTGTCTTAAGCATGAGGTAATGTTGCAATGTCACTTTCTGATATTAGAGGGTAAAATTAATATGGTACTGACAAAACTGCATTCCAGTAAATAATTAAATAGTCCTCTCTCGAGATAATCAAGTTACTATATGTATGTATGTATGTATGTATGTATGTATGTATGTATATATATATATATATATATATATATATATATATATATATATATATGTATGTATATATATGTGCATATATATATATATATACATATATATATATATATATATATATATATATATATATATATATATATATATATATATATACATATATATATATATCAGACAGGTGTATGGGATTAATAATGAAATCATTATTATTAATAATAATGAAACAAATAAAAAGGCAAACAGGTGAAATAGGACAGATAGTACCAAATCACACTGACCTAGCAAGAACGTTCACCGAGATATTTCCAAGTTTAATACCAGCTTGGATTCTAATATATATTTATGAAGCCTTCCTCTGCACACTGATGCCCTAGTTACCACAGCAGCAGGTGTCCGCTCAATGCAGTATACAGCCATGATATCAGACAAACACGCACACAATGTCACACAGAGATGAAGTGTAACATATTACACCGAAACCAAAACACACTTGGATCTCAAGCACACATTTCCGAGAGGTTGACAAGCTCTACTTCCTGGTACTTGCAAGGTCAAAAAGAAGTCAATGTGCCATTGCAATCCACAGGTGATTGAAGATGCACATCTCTAATGTGTGACCATGTGTATGTCTGTGCCATGTGCAGCATGAGAATATTTTTGGTCTGTTGATGTGTACTGGAATGGAAATAAGCCCTACAAGTATGGCTAAAGGGCTCTCACCCTCTCTCACGAGATAGATAGAGTCTTAACAAGCCTGAGTGCAGAAGGTTGTGCAGGTCTTCCAATGGATGAACATGTGTGTTTGTCTTCTGGCAACATCAGTTTCCAGATTCTTATTGTAATAAATGAGAAAGACAATTCCTTTTGGTATTGTAACTTGTGGCTTGGCCTGGGGCGAGGATTAACTTAACCTCTTTCATTAAATATATACCAGTGTATTTTGGGGTGTAGTGCAGAAACTGCTTCTGTGTTCTCAACAAGAGTGGAATTGTATGTAATATTTGCAGGCTTTTTCTTTCTTTTATAACAAAACAATATGTGATATCTTAATTCTCCACTGTCTCTATTTACTTGTAATCTCGAGGTACCTATTCTGTAGTTATAAGGTGGAAGTGTAGTCAACAACTAATAAGAGAATATCTTCAGACTTTTCAAAGGAATTTGCAAGCAGCATCAATACAACACAACTACTCAAGTGACTCAAATGGCACATTATATTGTAGAGGGATGGATGGATGAAATTGTAATGGTGGGGTTAAAACTGGCTTTGGTAAAAATACCAATGAAAAAGAGAAGCATTATGTAGCTTTTCACTCTTCATTTAACAGGCAAACATACACCATTTTTAAGAAACATCATACATCAATGTACTCTATTATTGGACATGCATGCAAGCAACAAGACTGCATTATGTGCTTATTGGAATTGTGTTCCATATTTCCCTTGTGTTTTAGCTCTGTTTCATATTTTGGAAAAATAAAAAAAATACACTTGCTGTGTATGTGAGAATTTGTGAAAATCAGTTCCCACTGGAAGCGGAGTATTGCTTGATGCTCTAACCCTATCGGTTTGTTGCACAGTGAAATAGCAGAGCCAAATGACAGCAGTGATTGCAAGTACCAAATTCACAGGTGCAAAAAAAGAACAACAACAACAAAATGTAGCAAGCTTCACCTAATTTGAATATCTACAGTATTTTTGTTTCAACCTAATATAATCATACAATTACTGTGTGATGTATTAAACGTGGTTGTCTTCCATTCTACAGACCACAACAATGGAATAATGACATTAAGTTGTGACATCGCAAAATCTTGAGAAGAACAAATCGAAGATAGAGACAATCTGATTAGCTGTAGAAAGACTGTAGTAAGAAGATCTGATTACGATTGGACTCATCTACACATTATGTTCTTATCAGTGGAAGATTTAGTTATCTCTTCTATTGATTATGGTTCTTAAAGTATGTTATATACATATATATATATATATATATATATATAACAATTGCACTGATTTGATCTAAGCTGTACCAAAGGACTATATATACTGTAACCTAAATAAATGATGTACTTTAAGTTCATAAAAGTTTTAAATTTTCTAATAATTCATGTCATTAAACGCTTGAATTTCAAATAAAGAAATGCCAATTTCCTAATTTAAAATGTTCATAGATTCTGTTGTTTTTCTTTCTGAAAAAGCGCAGTACCCAATTTCTTTTTTTCACTGATTCTGGCTGAGGGCAAAATATTTTAATGATGAGCTGATTCTCTCCTGCTTTGCCAGCCCGAGCAGCAATGCCTTTCGCACATGTCAGGGTCGAGGCCTCCATGTAATGTGAGGCTCATTACAGCTGGTGAGGCCAAGAGCAGAAACGGAACACAACTTCTCCCTCCAGCACTGAATTACTTTGCTACCAACGGCTTTCCCTTTCCTTCGTTCAATGTATCGCTCCTTGTCTCAGCTGTTTCACTATTTGTCTTTGATCTCTCTCTTCCCTGGCTTATCCGTTGCCTCCGTCTCCCTCAATTTCAATATCTTGTTCTCCCCCATCTGCTTCCTTATTTATTTCTTGGACTATGTTTTTAGAGCACTTTTTTGCCTCTCTTCCTCTCGCCTCACTCCCTTCGTTCCGTCTCAACGCTTCTCTCGAGACCAAATCATTGGGTTTGGAGTTTTATTGAGTTTCCTTGTGGTACAGGCAAAGACTATTTACCAGTAAGGTCATGAGGTACATCAAGTTGAACAACAAATCTTCAAATCCCCACTAGACCACTGCTTGTATGTTAGTACAGTATATTAGTTTCCTAGATGATGCCTGGAAGACGATTCAAACTAGGATGTAAGCACTGCATTGACCTGCATTTTCCATACAAAAGTTTTTTTCCGTGTGAAATACAAAAATGTAGGCTTATGTAAAACAGAAAAACTTTTCTTGACTCTCTAGGGCTATGTAGAGATAATTCATTCTTTACGGGGATTTGTGTCTATCAAACACAAGTGACATGTTATGTAAGAACAGAATATGTGGGAAGAATTTGCTCAGCTGTAACTAAGCTTTTCCTTTTCTAAGCTTTTTTTTATACTATTTGACATAATATAAAAGCTCAAGAATTGACTAGGAAGACAGATTTTCAACATTTGAATGTGTAAGTCTCTGTGTCAGAATATTTGTTTAATATTTATGGTGCACAAACTTGATGGGCTTTCAGTATAAGATGTTGATCTGATGATAATGATAATAACTTTATTCTAGAATACAACCACAGTAGAAAAAAAATGTTGATGTATGTTCAGAAAAAAAATTACTTTTATATGTTATATATTTGGCTAATGTATTATTAACATCACCGTAAGTGAACCATATTTATTCATATATTTGGATGTGGCTGGCAAGGACCCTCTGACCATTATTGCATATCTTTTGTCCCAAAAACGCAAGGTAAAATCAACATGTGCTAATCTCATTGGATGTTGAAAAATTGTGATGACAGCTGCTCCAAAGGAGTCCTTGTGCTTTGTGATATACCGGTGCTTTGGTCTTCATAAAAGTTATGGTCAATTTGAAAGCTTCACAACTGAGTCTGTTCTGGGATCATAAGAGAAGGCCTTGGAGAAGAATAAACTGGAAAGTAGTGAGATGATAGATGAGGAAGAAATGGAGAGTGTGGTAGGCAATAGAAAGGTATGGACAAAGGAACAGTAAATGGAAAAAAACACACACAAACAACAGATGTTCTCAAACTCAAAACTTATAATATTAATAAATCATATATATATTTTATATATTAGCCATTATTTGTCATTGCTGATAATGTGAGATTGATATTTCCATGACCAAATGTATAGTACCTGTGAAAATACAGTCTTTTCTTAAGAGACTCACCTCCATATGTATATAACAATTGGCTGCACCAACATTAAGCTTTTAACCCCATTGCTGAGTCTGTTGTTTTAACCGATATTTGTTTAAATCTGGTACTCAAACAGACACCCGTATGGTTCTAACAGTACAGTGGATTTGTGGGATTGGTGCAGGACTATTTTCACTCTTTATCTATTATGCACCCTACAATAACACAGCTTCCTGTACAGGTAGCGCTGAATGAAAAAAATGTCGGACAAAATAATCATTGTGGACACCCTGAGCTGTACAACACAGTGAGCGTCCAATATGAGCAAAAAAGGGGGCACGCTTGGAGAAAATGGCGTGATAATGTATATTTGGGAAGTGTATTTACTTGTTTACAGCAGTTTTATTGTAAACCAAGATAACAATAGCATTTAGCATTAGCCAATTTTTTTGCAAAAACATGTCTTGGAGGAGCTCAGCATTTCATTTTTTAAAAGAGCACAAGAAGCCGATGTAAATATACTAACAATGGTGGACAATGCCAAGTGAGCAAGAGAGGCGACATTTTTGCCGACGAGGTTGAACATCTACTTCGGAATGAGGGCCCTGATTACCGCTAAGGTAATTGGTTAAACCAACCATTCTAGCATGGTAGGTGTTTTCAACCAATACATATTGGTAATTGGGACAAGCAATACAAATTGGTCATTCCGACCAAGAGATTGGTTAATCTGTGTTAGAGGCTGACAAAAAAAGTACCACCTAAGTGGTGTGAACTTTGTTCTCCGCATTTGACGCATCCTGATGGATGCGGTGAGCAGCAGCAGGGGTCAGGTTCAATAATAATTTGGTGATCTAACCCCACCCCAATTCCAACCCATAATGCTGAGTGTCAATTTAAGCAGGGAGGTAAATGGGTCCCATTTTTATAGTCTTTGGTATGACCCAGCCAAGGGTTGAACCCACAACCGTCCAGTCGCAGGGAGGACACTCTACCACTAGTCCACAGAGCTGGTCATACCTTGTAATCTATCTAGACACATATTTCCATTTTAAACACTATTATTTTTAATATGTAATATATTGTAATCACTTATAATAATGAATAAATACATTTAGAATACAATAAATTGATACAATAAATATATTTCCAAGTGATCTATCTAGACTTACTTGCTATTCTAATCAATTTTATTGGTTGTTTGGCTAACCAATAAAATTGGTATGCCCGTACCCACCAGGAATGGTCAATGTCTGACCAATCTATTGGTTAATCAAGCCAATATGACCTTATCCTACTAGATTGGTAATTTTTTATTTATTTTTTGCTAATACATTTTCAGAGTGTTTGAGAAGTGGTACCATCGTGCCATTTTCTCAGGAAAGATGTGTGTTGTACACACTGAAAGGCAAGGTCAAAGTTTTCCAAATTATTCAATCTGGGACCCTGAAAAAATTATCGTCATCAGTCTCCAAAATGCCAGTTTCGAGTGGATGACGTAAAATGACTGTTGAAAAAGCATGTTCAACAATGTCCATTGTTACATGTGCAGGAAGCAGGTGAAATAAATGTAATGTTAAAGGGATTTATTCAAATTAAAAACAGAAACAAGGCCATTGAGTTAGAAGGGATGCACTAGATCAGTGGTGTATTCCACAAAGCAGGTTAAGTGATAACCCTCGTCAAGAAACCCTGAAATGTGGGAAACTCTGCGTCTTCCGTTTCAGAAAGGGAGGTAACTGAAACCAGAGGAAAAGAGTTAACTCTAGCCTGTTTCATAAAAAGAGGTCATTTAAGCTCTTGATCAGTTACCATAGCAACATTGTCCATGAATCAAACGTGGTCAGTGGTACGTTTTTCACAATGAAACTCGAGGTTTTCGCTGTTCCCGCCCCTTTCTGCCACACACAACATTTCATTTCCTCATTCATAAAGTCCTTGAGAGCCCCTATCCAGCCTGTTTTCCATGTCTCCCTCCTTCAGCGCAGCTGAATCTAATGATCAGCTTATCAGTAAGCTTTGCAGAAGCCTGATAACGATCATGATCATGAATCAGGTGTGTTAGTGGAGAAAAACATGGGAAACAGGCTGGATAGTGGCTCTCGAGGACCAAACTTGGCCACCCCTGGTCTAGAGCTTAAAGTCCACTTTTGTCACAAACATGGCATGTCCTTTTGACATTGACCCTATTGATGAAGGTGCCGCATTATTGCGCAGGGAATTAAATATTCGTCGTGAGATTGTTATCAGACCGCTCTTAGATATGCTAACATTTCTGGACAGTTATCTTTTTGAATGGTACCGTTTCACATCACAGTACATCATCTACACATCATACACAACTTAATCCGTCCTTACATTTGCAACAGCACCGGCGCCGTAGTCATGCGCTGTCCTGGAACCGAAAACGCAGAGTTTCCTCTCTCAGGGTATGCCAACTCGCTGTTCAAGGTTAGTCTGGTGTTTGTTGAACATGCTTGAACATGAGATGGACCCCAGGACTTCGTATTGGCAGATACTCAAAATCAAATTACTCAGGCTCGGCTTCAAAAACATTTGAACCGGACTTCCCTCCTGGTCATGTCAGGGAGGCAGTACCCCTATCCGGCCTGTTTTCCATGTCTGCCACAGCCAACACAGGTGTTTCAAACGATCAGCTAATCAGCAAGCAATGCATGAAGCCTGATAATGATCCTCAGCTGTGTTGGTTGAGGGAGACATGGAAGACAGGCTGTATAGGGGTAATCGAGGACTGTGTGTTAGGGAACCCCAACACTTTTGACCACATATCAGGTATCAGTTACGCTAATACACTTCTGATTTACAGATTATGAAATGCTCTTTTTGGGGAGGAACACGGTTGCATACCCTGAAAGAAAAAAAACAAAAAAGCAGTAGTCTGATGCTTTGAGCTCCAACCCGTATCCCACACAGCAGGCTACAAAATCATTTTTGGTTTTCTGAAATAGGACCCCTTCTTGTGAAGAAATGCATAAATTCATGAGCATTCACACAAAAAGAGATTGTTTTGAAAACAGATTTTGATGGATACCAATGAGGGAAAAAAGTGCAAGAGGGACCAGTAAAAAAAAAAAAGGGTCGAGAAGGCAAAATAGGTAGAGAGAAGAGTGACAGGAGACACACAAATGGTGAACAACAGCGTGAGTGCTTGGAGGGCCCAGCGTGAGTCTGCTCTGAACCACCAACAGATTCCGTGCCTGAAGACACAGGCAGAAGAGCAGTCGTATCAAAATTCTTTGTTATTATCATGCACCCTCGCAGACAGAATCAGGAGGTGATTTTGTCAACACATAAGTCACTAAATGCTTCGCTTTTATTTTATGACTTTAATTCACACTACTCATGTTATTAAAAATGAACCTGATAAATGGAAGTAAATAAAGTGGACAGTGTTATTAATGAGTTGGTGCAATTGAGACAAGCTTTGATTGACTTTCTGTGAAAGAAAGTTTAAAGGATTGAGTAAGTAGTTGATGTCATTTCTATAAAGACTAAATGTTTGATTATCATGGCTTGTCACAATTTTAAAATAACATCCAATATATTATTATTAATCTATTTACTGTAAGTGCTGACATGAATGTTTTACTGTATCCATTCATACAAAGGCCTTGTCTGCCTCCCTTAGGCTGGTAAGTAAATTACACTCTTTAAGTTATTGAGCGGTAACAAATCATTTTGTCTGGCCTTTAGAGCCACAATGACATCATCCAAAAATTATAGGACAGTACAGATTTTTTTTGTAAGGTATATCTTTCTCTGCTGCTGTCAAGTTTCTTTTGTAGTCATTAACTGTTCCCTAAAATAATGGCAGAGCAAGAGAACATTCCAGAAAATTCCAGAACATTTTAGGTGTGAGGTACATTTCTGATACAAAGACAAAGAAACAATGTTAGCCATGTTGGTCTGGTCAGTTTAAGACCAGGCTACACATTATATTTGCTGAAATGAGAAAATACTAATTGATTACAGAACATTTGAACTCAACTCAACTTTATTTATAAAGCACTTTCACAACGGCAGATGAATGTAATGTAATTATTTAATGCAATGTCATGTTTTGAGCCTGGAATCATAGAGCGCGAGCTGTTCTGACCCTTTCGGGACCCTTAAGGTGTGAAAACAACCTCTGAAAAGTATGTGGAGTTTCTGATTAACTACTTTCCTTGCTGTTACAAAATTACTTCTCCTACCAAACATGCAAAACTAGTATTTAGGCCTATATGTTCTGGCTACATAATTTTAAACTGTAATTCACCAATTCAGGCTGTCATTAAAAACGTAACAAAGTTCTAAATAATTAATGCTAACGAATAAGCTATTTCTTCAATTACTGCTATGGAGCTAATTCAAACAAATAGTTTCCATGGCCATTGCTTGTCAATTGTTAATTCAATTTTTTTTTGTCTTGAATCAAATTAGGCAAAGAACTAATTGATTGTAATGGAAATGAGTTGACCACTCTTGTCATAAAATGCTGTTGCCGTGGCCCCAACCTCACCGTCTTTGCACTGACGGCTAATTGTTGGTCTGATTTGCTTGGCCCTCCAGTGCTGTGGTTCTCGATGCTAATGGGCTCATTATTGAACAACAATGTAGGCCTCGATAATTCAATCACCGTAGACATTAATGAACACACCATCCAATAACGAGCGTTTTCTATTTTAATTGTGTTGCTTCAGTATTTGACAGAATGGAAGGCAAATGCCATCTAGCTATAAAGCAACAAACATTGTTGTGGAGAAATGTCTTATGTATAATACAAAAACATCATATAAAGTGTCGCTGTCCTGCGAAAAACATCATTTTTTTGTCATTTTTTAAAACATTTTTACGTTAAAACATAAATAATAATAACAATAATAATAATAATAATAATGGAGAATAAGTGTTTTGCACAGGACAGCGACGGCATACTACATTTAAAAAATACATAAATAAAAAATAAAAAAGCTTTTTGTCCCAGAAAGTTGCAATGACCAAATGATTTTGTTGACGCCCCTTTTCTCATGACAAGCAAAACATGGCTCTTTGATCACTAAATCATGACAATTCATGTGCAGGGTTTCGTTGCCAAAGACGGAAGGCGGAAATGTTAGTGAGTGGTTCATATTGTGCGCTAAACAAATGACTCATGGTTTGTTTTGTTGGCCATGCAATGTTCTAGCAGCTTATCCTTGGGTGTTCCGTGGTTCGTGATGTGACAGTCAAACAAGTGAATAGAAATGCTGGTCCATTATGTCCAATGTTGAATCGTATTTGAATTGTGCAATAATGTGGCATAAATTTAGAAAGTTACAAACATAAATTGTGTCTTTGTGTCAGAGATGGGAAAACCAAGTCAATAAAGTAAAAACTGCCAAAGTTTGGCTTTAGCCACGGGTGCTTCTCGTAATGACCTTGTTTACCTGCCGGTTGAGTACAAGCACTTGTAGCTAAAGCCAAACTGTGGCAGGGTTTTTACTTTCAGGACCTGGATTTCCCATCTCTGCTTTTTGTTGGCAAAGTTTTGATCAAGATGTGCTAACATTAGCATAGCTGCTCTATGTTAGCTTAGCTAGCTCGAGATGGGATTTGTACCTGCAATTTACACTTGATGCTGTTCCCCACACCAAAAACAAAACAAAAGAAACATCACCCTTCCACCATGTTTGACTATCCGTGAATATTCCTTTTCTGAAACTGTGCTGTGTTCCGCCAGATGAGACACACAACTTCGAATAAGCTTTTGAAACAATTCAAATGCTTACGGTTATTTTGTTTTTCTCTCAAAAGTAACACGAGACTTTCCGCTTTTTGGTCAGCTATGGTCTTCAACTTGGAACTCTGCCACGGATATAATTTTGCCCCAGTCACTTGCTTACTATTGTGTCCTGAACACTGACCTTAACTGATGCAACGGAGGCCTGCAGTTCTTTAGATGTGTCCTGGGTTCCTTTTTGAACTGATGGATGAGTTGTCGCTGTGCTCTTGGGGTGATTTGTGTAGACTAGGCACTCCTGGGAAGGTTCTCATAATGGTTCGGTGAAGATTGAACATTTTAGGAAATACTTCCTTTGTAACCCTTTCCAGACTTGTAGATCAGTTGTTTTGCATTTCTTCTTGAATTTATTTGTATTACTGCAGTTTGTTGCAGCTTTTTGAGATCTTTTGGCATACTTTATTTTGTCAAAGAAGATCTATTTATGTGCTTTTTCTTTTTTTTTCTGGAGAGCTCAGTATTTTTCATTCGGTAATTTTACCGATTTGACATGTCATCATCATTGCTCTCTTTTTTTTTTATATATGTATTTTTTTTTTATTCATTTTTATTTTGTATGTGGGTGAGTATGTGTATGTGCGTGCGTGTGAGTGTATTCATTAGTTCACCTAAGACCTATTAAAAAAATCCCATACCGTTCACCTAAACCGAACACTTCAGAACCCAGCCAGAGCCGTGAGGCCGTCAGGAGACCCGAGAAAGGACCAAAGAAATGAAAGGATAGTGAAATCCAGCAGCGACCAGACACCACCCACCACCCACCGGGCCACCAACCGGAGTCCTTCACCAACCCCAGAAACATCTAAATTCCAACAAATCAGGGAGACCTCAAGAGACCTAAGGAGAGACTGAGGAAAGGAGGAAAGGAAGGACAGACGAAGCAGAGTGAGATCCACAGACACCAGCCTCCACCGATTCAACGGTGATTGAGCCGGTCTTGACGTAATCAGGCTTGGAAGTGGTCAGTAAGAATGAACTCAGCCACAGTTAATTCTTGATTAAACACGAGGCAAGTACTGCATTTTATGTTTGCTTGAGATATCATTCGCTTTATGTTTATTTGATGATCTTAAACATTGAAGTGGAAGGGATACTACGCAAAAAAAGGGAGATTTTTGAAAAAGGGCAACTATTTTTTCATGGCAGTTTATGCAACACAGACGCTTAAAGCCATGAGTTAAGCATTCCTGAGCCACGAGAGGCAGTTTTTTGGATGTGTAGACACTTGCAAACACAACCACACTCTTAAGTGTACAGTATAGCACCGCTTTCTTACCAGTCACCTTTACCCCCAAACGACCCTGAAGCAAAATGTTGTTATTCATTCATCCAGACCTCCTTACTATGTGAGAGAAGGCATACCTATTGTGCAGCAGCAACATGTGTACCCCAAACTGTCAAGCACTTGGGCAGATTGCAGGAGACCTGAAACGAAAAGCCCTGTCTCCTCTACCGCCATCATCCCATTCCCATTCTCCCCTCCAAAAAACCAACAACCCATAATGGGGTACTGCAGGCTGTCTATCCATTGTTCTGCCAAAAGAGGAGGGAGCAAGAGAGAAAGAGGGAGAGAGAGAGAGAGGGAGAGAGAGAGACCAACAGTGAGCTCATCATCCTTGATTAGGCCTGTCACCACCAGGTAGGAGGCAGCAATTAGCCCTGGCCAGGCCTGTTCCAGTGAGACATGCACATGCACACATGCCCGCACGTGCTCCTTCACACACACATGCATAATTACGCCGACACAACTGACACTCACGCGGCCACACACTCATACACTTGGGAGACCGACTGAATGGGGCCGGCATCTGTTAGAGAGCGATTTGGCTGGTGAATTTAAGAAAAAATGGCTGGATGGATGCGTGGTGAGAAATAGTGTGGCACCACGGCAGGGAGGGATGAGGAAGAGGAGGGAAAGTCATGATGAAGGACAGAGGACGAGGAAGGCGGGGAAAGTTTATTTTAAAAGGTGGAGAAGAGGGGACGATGAGAAGAGAGGATGAGGGGAGGGACAACATTTTGAATAATGTAAAGCTTTGTGACAAAATTAACAGGCAGAAGAATGAGCTTTAATGAGTGAAAGTATATGGGAGCGAGGAGGAATCGGGAAATAAATGAAGAATGCTGCTGAGTGAAATCGATTGAATTGGGACAAAAGAGCGAATGATGAAGAAAGACATGAGGGGAATGAGTGATGAGGTTGGGAAAAAAAAGCAGTGGAGCGACACTGGGAATTGAATTTGAGAGGACAGATGGAGTGGGGAAAAGGGTTTGGATTTTTTTTTTTAAACCAGGAGGCGAGGTGGGGTGAGAGGGGGGGAGAAGGAGCGAGGTGTCGAGACGGACAGAGAGGAGGAGATTGGTCGTTAGGTTTTGATAGCATGTGCCAAATCGATTGTAGCTGACTAATCCAGTTAGTTATGGCAGAGGCATGCAGAAGAGGCGCTTAGGGGGGTGTTGAGATTGTAATGTGGGTGATGGTTTGCCTATTTGTGATTGTGTTATGTCTCCTATCTGCATGTGTTTGTTTGAAGCATGACGTCAGGCAAATCTGCTGCCATGGCATGCTGAGTTTTTTCTGTCTCATATCAAAACATTCTTACACAAATATCAAGTTAACAGAATGTTATGGCATCCGGATATGATTGCTCGGAAAAGTAGATCAATTGGTAACTTAAACTTAGAAGACTCTAAAGTAAAAAACAACAACAGATGACCTCATGTTTGCCAGCACCCCCATGACCCTTGTGAGGAATAAGGGTGAAGAAAATGGAAGGATGGATGTTTTTTTCTTTGTTCTGTGTGTGTTTTGTATTTTCACCAAAGAAGGGAAAGAAGTGTGATTGTAGTATTACCAGTGATACACATCCCTCTCTCTTTGCAACTCAATACAATATAGCTACATACAGTATATCAACAGCACACTCTAAAAACAGAATCAAAATCGGGTTATTCAATTAACCCAAAAAAGTTGGGTCAAATGAATAACCCACAAAACAACTCATTCAATAGGGTTGCTTTGTGGGTGATTAATTTATTTTGACACAACTTTTTTGGTAATATAATTCAAAAATTTGGAACAGATAATTTTTGATCCAATTCAATTGGATTTTTCAATTAACCCCAACAATTGGGTCTAATGAATAACCCACAAAACAACCTGCCCAAAAAATGTGTCGGTTCATTTTTGACCCGATTCAATCGGGTTATTCCATTAACCCAAAAAGTTGGGTCAAATGAATAACCCACAAAAGAGCACATTTAATAGGGTTGCTTTGTGGGTGATTAATTTAATTTGACCCAACTTTTTGGGTTAAATATTTTTTTTTAAACTGGATCATGGGTCAAATGAATGACCCACAAAACAACCCAAAAATGTTGGGTCGGTTCATTTAAAAAAAAAATTACCCAATATTTGTGGGTTATTTAATTAACTCAAAAAATTGGGTCAAACGAAAAACCCACAAAACAACCCCAAAAAAATTGTTTCAGTTCATTTTTGACCCAATTCAGTCGGGTTATTCAATTAACCCAAAAAGTTGGGTCAAATGAATAACCCACAACAAAAAAAACAAAATGCGGTTGATTTATGGGGTATTAATTTTATTTGACCCAATTTTGGGGCTAAATTCATTAAATGGCTATTTGGGTTAAATAGAGTTAGGTTGGTCCATTATTGACTCAATTTGGGTTATTTTTGAGCAAACTGTTTGTAGAGTGTAATCTGTGTAATAAAAGACGCTGCATTTAGTTGGCATGTGAAAGAACTCACCTCAGAGGATCTTTATGGCTGGACTATTGTATAAATGACCTTTACTCCAATGATGCAGAAGCAGTGCACATTTAACTTTCTTTCAGTAGTACATACTCTACTTGTGGGTAACATTTACTTTGTAAATAAGATGTCAGATATATCTCACAACAACAACATTGCTACAAGGGACTGACAATGGTCATCATATGGAAACTACGACCTGCACTTCACAAAGAGACACTTTTGCTGAGAGGTGGAATGAATGTTAAATCACTTCATCTATAATTGCCTGCGTTTACTTCTCCTTGGAGGGCAAAACATAAGAAATTCTCGCAGGCCCAATAAATGCTACCATTGAACGTATTCTGATTAGGGTCTGGGGGCTTAGGAAAGGACTTGACGCTCATTTTTCACAAACAATTTTACCATTTTTTCTTCACAGACAGTTGGCATTAGATTAGGGCAGGCTTAAGAGAGGCATGGCTGCTAGCAAATTGTGCAACTTGAAGGGCAAATGCCCCTCTGAATTTATCAACTTATAGCTCCAGTGAGCTGCGAGGAATGGTGATGACCTTAAGATACCCTCCTAAGGATGGTTTTTATCGTCATTCCATGTTGCATGCATTTTACAGGGTAAGTTGCATTTTGTCAGACTGAGCATTATGTCCCCCCCCCCCCCCCACCTCACAACCTGCCATACAATTTGGTAGTGGCTGTTCATGTACGCACTTTTGCGGTTATGTTCTTGTGTATCATTATTATTATTATTATTATTTTAATATTGACGCCTTCTTAAAAATAATTGCCTAAATCATTCTTTTCAATTTTTTCAGGAAACACAAAAAAAATTATCATTTGCATCATGAGGAGATGATTGAGGCTTTTTTTTTTGCAAAAAATAAATAAAAAAAGACTTAGGCAAATACCGGTATTTTTTTTTTAAGAGGGTGACGATATATATCATTTTAACACACCAGCAACCGATAAAAAAGATTTATTGCATTTCTGAGCATTTACTGTTTATGGTAGAGACAGGCAAATGTTTATTCATTTCATCTTCAATCAAAAAACCCTTGAAGCCTTGCATGCAGAGCATCACAATCATGGACCGTAGCCCATGTATTAACTGAGGAGTAATACCATAACTGATAGCTGCATAATGAGAATAACATTAATACATATACAAATATGACATGGTTATGGTGGTGTTACTCTTTCGCAGTCATTTATTGTGGCCGTGATTATTCTACAATATAGCTGAAGCATCAAAACACCAATGAGCAGTTTGGACTGAAAAGGTCACGCATTAAATGGAGAAAAAGCAGTTTAACTGTATGCCATGGACATAATCGGCAGGGCAGTAAAGAGATCAAATATTAAATCAAAGTTCCAAGCCTATCAAAATGTTTTTTTTTTCAAGATTAAATGCTGTAATTTACAAAGGTGCTCCTTAATACACTTTTTTAAAAATTGAATAACCATTATTTTCATGTTAATGTTCACATTGTAAAGAGGAAATTATGACTTGTGTGCAATACGATAAAGCCAACGATATCAAGCGTTATGCCATGACGTGCCGAAATGTGCAAACTAGTAAGAGACTAATTCACTAATGATGTGCAGTAGTCAGGAGTTTTTTCCCGGTTCATACTGTGCCCCCTTTTAAAGCACAAAGCTTGAGCCTTGTTTTTCCGCTCCTCCTTCCTTATGTTTTTTTTTTTTTCATCTAAGAAACTCAGGGCGTTGAAAGGCGACCCACCAGGCTTCTTTGTTCATTCTACCCCTGTTGGTCATTGTTGTTTTCATGTTTCTTGGCCAGGTTGTGCCCTTTGAGGGATCAATAAAATAATCTGAATCAGAATCAATCTTATGAATTAGGAGTATTACAGCTCAGAAATCAAATGATAGATAAAGCATAATAACTTCATTTTTAATCCAAGAACATGCCAACAAATATTGCCAATGTTTAAGTCATTTTCAAATGCTGCTCCTAAATATGTGTGCAAGTTACATGTAAATTCATGATCGATTTTGGCTTTGGCTCATAATGTACATGCTGTATATCATAATACAATCTGTATTCAGGGCGCCATCTGGGATCACAAAATCAGAATCATTGTAACTTTACATTCCATAAAGATATCACATCATCATTCATGTACGCACACAGCCCCTAAAGCACAATCTGGAGCTGTTCCAGGAGTTGTTTGAGTTGATACATGTGATAATTCGCTTTCTTTGGCACGGTGCATTATTTTAGGATTTGATGTAGAACACTGCCACACATTGGAGACGACAAAACTCAGTCATGCATGTTTGGCCTCAAGACAGTTAAAGTATATTTTCATAAGGTTGTATTGTCAACTATTATTACTATTCTGCATGAGAAATCCCCAGGCATAATAATAGTTTACTTTCTTTCATACAGTAATTAGATTGTTGCCTTTTTTCGTTATATATCTTGTTTAAAAGGCAACATTATTGTGAAATATTGTTTGAGAGCAAGAGTGCCTGAACATGCAAAAAAATATAGTATTGATCTAATATTTACTATTATTACTACTTACTAGTATTCCATTTTAAACACAGAGGTTCTACAGTTCTACTGAAGTACAAATGCAACATGGTAATACACCATTGTTGTTGTAAATATTGGCGATGTTCGTGCAAGGTCAGATGAGAAGATGAAAAAAAAACGAGTCAACGTTTCAGGAAAGATGCGTCTGCGTTGTAGACGTGGAAACGCGAGGGCGGCGTTTTGAGGTTTCTCCACTCTGGAACCCGTTTGTTGTTTTCAGGCTCCAATAATGCCGTCTCTGTGTGGAAAACCTTACAGATACACTGAAAGTTGTTTCCTACCTTTTTGATACGTGTAACAATTTCAGTTGTGATGTTATAATGTTAACAAAAAACTAGAAGTGTTAGGCAATATATTTTTTTCATTGTAATTAATCATATAACTTCAGTAATTAACTCACGATTGTTCGCAAATTATTTGCACATTTGATATCTCAATTTAAATCAAAATTTACAATAAAACATTTTTTTTGTAATTTTTCATAGTCTTGTTAACAAAAAAGTGGGAAGAAATGTTAACCTTATAAAAATATGGTTGCATTTTTTTGGGTCATTGATACAGTAATGTCATAACAATTCATAAAATTGTTTTAAAATCGGTTGGGTCCCAAACAGGTGTGATATCCAGTATTACAGGATTTTGTTGTTCAAGCCAACATGTTTGATGGTTCGATTTCATACATAATTTTGATACAAGATTTGTTGGAATCTCACAATACAGTATATGTGAATGTCTTTTGTGATGTGTGGGACTTTTAGTATGTTTTTCACATGAATTGACATTACTCCATATTGTAAGAAAAAAGGACCATAAGAAAAAATAAAGAGATATGAGTCATTGTGGTTCAAAAAGTACTTAGCCTAATCCCTTAGAGGAAACTACCGGTACATGAATAAAAGCAAGGTAAATCAGTACAGTGATTCAATTTGCTATTGAAAAACCTTGCAGAGTTCTATAATCAATGGATAATTTCCACCCTTTCATGTCCTGTGGACTGTGGTGTCAAATGCAATCAAAAGTGTCAAAAGCTTCGTGTGCGTGTGCGTCTACACATGTATTTTATCCTGGCACTCAATATCCACACTCCTCGCTCACTGCACTGCACTGCACTGAACAACAAACGGAACCAACCACTGTGGTGAGAATCCAATTTTCAACACCCAGTAGGTGACATTGTGCGCCTTATGGCAACTTTCATCATGCCCATTCCATTTGCATCATTATAATTAAAACACTATTTTCACGTTTTCTCATTAAACCAGAGGTTAAAATGAGGTCTTACAGGATTTGGATAGATAGACATACATTTGTATTTACAATACAGAGATTTGTTATTCCTGCTCATAATCGTAATGCTTTGCATAATGCCAGCAAGCATGCAACATATGTCTAATAACAAGCTGCAACTACATCACTATACTTTAAAAACTAATAACTGCTACAATATATACAGTATTTAATCTTTTCCTTCAAATGTGTTTTGTTTTTCATGTGTGCTAATGACATGGCATCTCTTTGCAACGCCTCACTGTGGCAGACAGCGGTCCCTCAGTAATTAAGTGCAAATGCTAGAGAAAGAACGAGTGAGAGAGAGAGAGAGGGAAAGAAAACGAGAACAGAAGAGGCTCAGCTGGTTCCTTGAACATGAAAATAGGTCTAATTAACAG
Organism: Vanacampus margaritifer; assembly: GCF_051991255.1. Taxonomy (NCBI): domain Eukaryota; kingdom Metazoa; phylum Chordata; class Actinopteri; order Syngnathiformes; family Syngnathidae; genus Vanacampus; species Vanacampus margaritifer. The sequence continues at coordinate 12,952,790 of NC_135440.1, read as the reverse complement.
CGCTGACTTCACACATGAGATTGACTCAAAGGGGAGTGAATTTCAGGCAATTACTCATACAGCAGAATATCATTTAAACACAATTCATTTGAAAACTTCTCCCAATTTAATACCCTTTAGTCCTGGGTTGATTTAAAAAGAAAATAGATGTCCTACATTTTGTAAACTTTTCATGCGTTTTCACACAGTTTCATGAATTTTCATGCGTTTCACGTAGTTTGTCTCAATGTAATGACGTCATCTCCTGATGTGAAACTTTGCAATTGTGGCTAATTTATAGCTCAATTTGGGCCTGGCCGATCAATCGGCTGACCTTTTCAACCAACCAATTATGGCCTTCCAAGCATCGCGGACGTTTGCTGATCATTTTTTCCTCTATGTAGCCTACTCTAAACATTTACAGCAGTTGCACAACTGTGACACTGCTCTTATTATTTATAATGAATTAATCTATACTATAACTTTGTGTACCTGAATACTAATAACATTTGCTGGTAAGGTCATTCGAAGGGTCACCTGTCATTTATAGCAAAGCAAATCCTAATTTTGAAAAGCAAAGCAAATTGTGGAAGGAACTGACCTTGATGTCAGTATTTTATACAGAACCTAAAATGACAGGTTGTTTACAACATAAATCATCAACACACACACACACACGCACATATATATATATATATATATATATATATATATATATATATATATATATATATATATCCCTGACAAAAATTGTCATTGGCCTAAAAAGATGAGTTGGGCTATATTTCAAACTATCTATCTAAATACCATTTAAAATCGATATGAATCATTGATGAATAATAACTGGTTATCTTCCATACTGATGATGATGTGTTAAGCGATTGCATTGTATAAAAATGTCATATTTCCCTTTTGTTTTAGCTTTCTGTAAAGTTAATTATAACGTTTCAAAATGGGTTGTTACCAATGTGTGTGGATTCCGCTTCGTCAGCAAGTTTGTCTGACAAGAGATAAACACCCAAATCCCTTCTTTTTACAGTGAGGTGTGATAAATTGCTACTCAGCATCCCGCCAGCAAATAAAATAAACTCGGCTTTTTCTGTCTGTCCATGATGTGCCTTTCTGTGTTTTGCAGGTATACTCCATTTTTTTCCCTCCACACATCTCTATTTCCTTGCATTTTAACCCTATCTTCCCTGAGTAAAGAACATTCATATCTCACCTTTCTTCTCCTCCTCCCACTTTGCCCACACCAACCCCAAGCCAACATTATTCCAGCAGAGGAAGCGGTGAGGGTTAAAAGGCGACCGCGGCCTAGTCTTCGAGGAATTAAAAGGAAAGAGCTCGGGGAAGCGGGGGATAAAGACGGGGCCTGTTTAAAATTCTGACACCTCTCTGCTATAAAGTAGGATTTCTGAGCCACTTGGGGCACGGGGAGGAGGAAAGAGACTTAAGCAGATGCAGAGGGTAAATGCAAGGCTTTGTTATTTCTGACAAGCACACAGAATGGAAATGTCATTAACTGACTGCAAATATTCAAACTCCATCGCTCACCCTCTGATGGAGGTTTTTACCATGTTGTTTTGTCTTTAGGCATAAGCAGAGATAATCCACATTGTGCACAGGGAAGAAATTCTTTGAGTCTTATATCAATAATTCAGGCATATACTGTAGGTAAAAAAAAGAAGAAGAATGAAACGCCTTCCCGCATAGAATTATTCATCTCCAAGCTTGTTGTTAAGTTTGAGCCTTTTACACTTACAGAACTTTTAAATGGGAGCAATGTTTTACATGGTGTAAAAGGCACAAATGACAAAAACGTATGCTTAAAAGTTGAAACTGATGAAATTGTCATAAGAATATTTATTATTTAAAATGCTTTTGAGTCTTGAATGGCGCCTTCAGGGTTTCTCTTAAATAATTTCAGCACACTCAAACAGATATGAATGATTAGCAGTGTTGGGTCTTTATGATTAGAATAAATAATACATTTATACCAGTAGGCCTATCATGTGCTCTGATGTCTTTTGCATCAAGCTGCAAACTTATTTATAATGTAACAGTCCATTGAATGCCAAATGTGAACCTACTGCTCTTCTTTAATGAATGTCACAGTAATTGTCATTTGGCTTTCAAGTAACTACATTTTTTTCCGTGAGATGGGAAACCCATAAAAGTTATATTCGTAAGTAAAAGCTCTAGTCAAGTGACTCCCACCCTTGTCACCCTCAGGGAGCTCTTCTTCAACATGGTCAATTTCCACAAGTTTCATACGCAGCCATTAACCTGGGTTTGGTCACTTGACGTTGGTAAATCAATTTCTGTCGACAGCCAGTGGCAGTAGAAAGTTAAAATGACTGTGCACCTTGATGGATGGAAAGAGGTGGATTAAGTCACAATATTAATCAGAATGCCCTGTTTTACGGAAGCATGGAACCGCCAATGTGGAGAATATTTTCGACTGGCATTTGAACGTATTTGCAGGTACGTTATGCTCAAATTGAGCCTTTTTTCCCATATTGTCACAGTGCATTGACTTGCCCATGCAAATAGCCCGTGGCATTATAGCAAGAGATGACGAATGGAAATCGTGCACTGCAGATATAAAAATAAATCGTAAAAATTACCAATAAACTTTTACTTTCCAAACGTATTGGTGTAATTTAGGCCAAATATTTTCATATTTACTTTTGAATGCATTTATATGTTAAAACTAGGGGTGTCAGGCGTTTAAATTTGTAATCATAATGAATCGCATGATTTCAATAGTTAACTCACAATAAATCGCAAATTTGATATCTGTTCTAATTGTACAATAAAATGTACAATAGAATATTTTTAATATTCTTGTTAACATAAAAGTGGAAAAAAAATTTAACTGATAGAAATATTACTGCATCTTTTAGTCATTTACACACTAATTTCATAATAATTCATAAAATTGAGTTAAACTTAAAAAGATGTACTGTTCTGTAAAAAAAAAACAAAAAAACAAGTGTGATATTGATTTGTGTTGAGGTCTTTTTTCTGCCACTAGTAAGGTTGTCACGATACAAAAATTTCAACTGAATATCGATACCCAGGAAATACTCGATTTTCAATACCATTTTTGATACCGCAGAGATAAAAAAGAAATACTTCAAAAATGCATAAAAAAATATTTTTATTAACGTAACCACAAATAGTCAATTCAATACATTACTGATAATCAGAAAAAGAAAAAAAAATAAGACAATCACTTTTTCACATGCAAATAAATTATAAATAACACAAATGAAAGAATATGTCATCAAAAATTGCCATAATGAGAACATTTTTGGTTGTCTGTGGTAAAAAAAAAAACGCCCACGGCTAATAACAAACCAACGCTTACTGAGCATAACCGCGGTAGCCGGCTAATGGCTAATAACAAAACCAAAAGGCATCTTGCTTTCTCTTGTCCACCAAGACTGGCTGGTTTGGCCCTCCTGTCATCACACTGGCCATACTTAAATCAGCTGTAATGTAGCTGAGCAAGCAAAGTCGAGGTATGGCCGCCAAAGGCTGTGTAATGCCGAGTAGGTCTCTGCTCTGCGGGCACTGCGGGAACGCAACCATATATCGAGAGTATCGATACCATGACAAAGTGATATGGTATCCGGATACGACATGTTGGTATCGATATTTTTGACAACCCTAGCCACTAGATGGCAGAATTGCATTTGTAAGACATTGGTGAGAGCTAAGTGCATTTTCTTTTCATATTAAGAGCTATCTAATCTTTAACATGCAGTAACGTGTGAAATTCTGCACATTTTTAAAATTGTAAAATACAAATTGACCCCAGTCTCCACAAATACAGTATATGCATTCTTAATCTATTTATTACAGCTAAATTTTGATGTGAAAGTGTTTGCTGCATTGCAAATGGAATTCCTTCAGTACAGGCTTTCCATGTAGGTGGCGGTCATTAATCGTGGGGTTGGTGAAGGACTCTGGTTGGTGGCCTGGTGGGTGGTGTCTGGTCGGTGCTGGATTTCACTTTCCTTTCTTTTCTTTGGTCCTTCCTCGGGTCTCCTGACGGCCTCACGACTCTGGCTGGAAGTGTTCGGTTTAGGTGAACGGTATGGGATTTTTTAATAGGTTTTAGGTGAACTAATGAATACACGCACGCACATACACATACTCACCCACATACAAAAAAAAAAAAGAGAGCAATGATGATGACATGTCAAATCGGTAAAATTACCGAATGAACAATACTGAGCTCTCCAGAAAAAAATTAAAATAAAAAATTGTGCGTTAACAAAAATTTGTGCCGTAAAAGAAACTTTAAAATAGGCTTAACTCAAATTAACGCACTAATTTTGACACCCCTAGTTCAAACATATTTGCACATACGTTTGAATGTATTTAAACACATTCAAATGTATTGGCACATGCGTGCAAACATATATTATATATATATATATATATATACGTTTCAAATATATTTGCACGAGCCAGTCAAAAATGTTTGCTAGACATTGGCAGTTCAACGCTTTCGCACTGTTTAGACTAGTGGGGGAACAGAACATATCAAAAATAAATTTTTCGGACTTGACTATCTGCTTTTTGCATGTTTTCCCGCCCCAACTTATGTTAACAGTATTGGAGACCTTGCACTTGAGGTTGAGACTATTCTATTCAACTCAGACTGTCACTTTAGTAATTGTCTGAGAAAATAAAACCCAAGAAATACTAGCACAATAGTGCACAAAATAAAGATGAGAATAAAAAAAAAAAATACTGCATATAACAAGCTACATACAGTTGTAAATGTAATAAAACATTACAAAATCCCCCGCACAGAGAGTGAAGCAATTGGAAGTAGATACTGTACACACAATAAACCAGGAACAAAAGAGGCAACCCGAGCAGATGACAACATTTTCAGCCAGCATCTTCAAGGACAAATAGAATAGTGCTGGCAGCCACAGAGCACCTGAGGGCAGCCAGCAGAATCACTCTCCACCACCAACAACATATATTTGTCATTTACCCTGTGGCAATTCGGTTCCCCTGAGACATTTGGAATGCCTCATCAAATGATGCCGATGTTCCCTTTCGCTGGCTTTGTGTTGTGCCCAAAAGCTGCAAGGCACATTCATCTTTGGAATAACCCAATCCCGCTTTCACTTCCTCCCCTTGTGGCTGTGTTGGGAGGTGTGCTGATGTGGGTTATTTGTCCCCTCATGCTTTCAGGGAATGGTTATTGAGGTTAATAGATTTCATTTTGAAACATGAGACAGTGAAAAGTACTGTATATATATATTTTTTTTATTTTTTATTTTTTTTAACCAACAAATACAATATGAGACAAATACAGTCATTGCTGGTCTATTTAAAGTGATACATATATTAGCAGCTATAGCGCATGCAGCCTATTAAAAAGAATGGAAAGGCAATGAACATCAGTGGCATGCATGGATTCCTTTATGAGCCTTGCACAGTTAAATTGGTGACATTTGGCCTTTAATGGGCTTCATGAAAGTTCAAATTTTTCTAACTACTGAATGAGGACTTCTATTGAATGCCCAACCAGGAGAGCATTAGTGACCGCCGGTAGTCACTGAACTGAGACACCTGTGAAGTCAATTATTAAGGTTCCCATCAACAAGTCATACCTCTATGTTTTCAACCTGCTTTTTTTTCCTTTTTTTTCTTTTTTTACAAGCACAGCTTCATACATTAAACGTGCTAATAGTATGATCACATTGAGCCAGTAAAATTGCAAACATAAATATATATATATATATATATTAGAGCTGTCAAAGGATTAAATTTAGAATTAAGATTAATCACTTAATTAATAAGGCTTTTTTATGAACATGTTTTGCCCGTCAAATTTGAAGAACACCTGTTATGTGTTAATTCTTTGGACATTTAATGTTATGAGGACTTCTTCAAAAAAAATGTAATCCACTGCACACACTCATCCTCCCTTTTCATCAAATTCGTCAAAATTGCATTGAACAAGTTGCACCAATTTTTAGACATGGTCTGCCACCAAATTGTCACTTTGTGTTGTCTCTCCTGGGCACGTCTCCAAGAACGCACCCTCGCAGATGTTCCATCGAGAGCTCTATGTGTTATCTATGAAGCAGATGCAGTACATGCTCAAATGTAAAGGAGGAGATGATGGCACTGTGACCCTGGACAGAGAGATGATAAGAATATGCACACAAAAGTGATTATTAAAAAAACAAAAAATAATTGTTGGCTTTCTGAGATGTTTGTTATACAAATTAAAGTTGAACTGATTAAACGCTCTGCCTTAAATATTAAGTACATCTTAGAAACAGCCCCCCCCCCATGAGGTCTGCCACTGACCCCCCTGTTCCTAATGTAAAGTCACCACTATATTGACTTTTCCATCACTAAGAACCGGACCAACTCCGACTCATTGATTCAACCATCTGTAAAGTTGCTGAGGGGAAACATTTACCATGTTTTATACTCTAGCATCACTTCTCATGCCTTAATGTTCCAACATGGGTCTTTGGTATTGATCTACAAGCAATCTGATTGGACGAGGCGATTAATGACCTCAGATGAAACAAGTTCAATTCTCTGAGGTCCATCTCTTGAAATGCCACGAGATTACATCTTGCCCCTCTGCCAGAGCTTCATCATCAGTACAGATAATAAAGGGGCGGGAGGATTGAACAAACGATGACCCCCTGTGTCACATGAGAGCACCGTAAGTGTAGATCTAAGGTAATTTTTTGTAAAGAGCGTGGTCTCTCTTGCTCTTTCTGTTATCCATTCATTCCCTCACTCAGTCTACATCCTGATCTCTGTGTCCTGGCTTCACTCCCTTTCTTTGCTCACCCCTCCTTTTCCTCCTGCTCAAGTCCTCAATTATTTTCCGAGTGCCAAGCAAGGCACTGCGGGGGCACAGGGGACCATTTGGACTTAGTACATTAAAGAATTCATGATTTGAAACCACCATAGCCCACCCTGACGACTTTATGATATGACTTTTCAGTGCCCGAAGCTCCTTCCTGTCCCCCCCACCCTTTTCCACCAGACTGGCTTTCATTCCCCCTTGACGACTGACATTGATCTATCCTTGAGTCTTTTAGCTCGGGGACTTCCGGACCGTAAACTTCTGACTCCTGACCATTAAAAGAAACAGAGCAAGCTGATATTTATGAATCTGTCCATAATGATTCCCTTGTCCGTTTCCTGTGTCACCGTCTGTAAATTGGCCTGTTGGTAACATGGCGCAAATAGTCACACATGACAGCAGCAGTCTGAAAAATAGATGGAATGTCCCAGCTTAGCAAATAAGAAATCAATTGCAAAAAAATTCCATTTCCAAAAGTAGTCTTTTCCAATAAAGATACATCCAATGTTTGAAATTTTTATGGCAACAATTCTCCAGAACAGTGGTCACTAATTGGACAGTTGACGTCTACTTTCACGTAAGATGAAGGATAAAGATCGACTATGTCCTTTCGATACATTAAAAATAAAATGTCATACAAAAATCCATTAAAAAAAATAACCCTCACATCAATACAAAAACATTTTGACCATCAATATGTTTAATGATCGTGTTATTCCAAAATGAACATTTTTACCAAGAAGGTTTAGATTTTAATGAAACATGTGTTGGTAGTGATGGGAAAACACTGAATCTTAAATTTTAGATCAGTCGGAGCAGGAGTTAGGGAGCTAATTTTCGGCGAGAAGGGCGTGGCTGCCTTTCTTTGAACCCTTATATCTCAGGAACTACTGAGTCAATCTTCACAAAACAGGTATCGTTGGAAAGGAAATTCAACAAGGATTCCAATCGACAATCATTTAGAAGACTATGGTGCAAAGTTTAGTAACTTGATCTTTTGATTTATATTTTGATCTCAAAATTGACTTCATCATCATGTGATCTTGACAACATTTTTCATGAAATGTAACCTCTCACATGCTATGTCAAGTTTCAGAGATGCACAATGTTTTTGTTTTGCAAGTTGCAATAATAAGGAGTGAAAGTATCAATACCCTCAGACTTTCATTGAATATTCAACATTCAATTTTCAATGAACATTTGACCTTATTTGACCAGCATAGTGTTTATACAAGGTGGCAAAGGGTGGCAACTGCCATCTCCACCAAATGCCTCGCCAGCCCAATTGCCACCCTTACTGAATTCCAATTTTTATTATAAATGTTGTAGTTGTCTCCATATTTTTTTAATTTTCAAAATAATCGTTTGTGGCAACCCTAGTTATGAACTGTTACTATGTTAGAAGTGTGACAGGCGTAAAACTTGCCAGGGGATGCAGAATATGAAACCTGAATTGCACATGCGTTTTGTGTGCGTAATCATCATTAGGGCATTAATCATGTATTAACGCAAATTAATCACACTATGAATTTTGACCGCATATGATCCATTTAATAAATGTTTGCGTATGACATTCAGAAAATGTGCTCACACCAAACTATTTGGGTCATTTTTTTCCCCCTATTTCAAATTATGCAAGTAATTAACTGATTAGAAAAAGAGGAGAGAGCGTGCAGTGAATCAAAAAATGTTTAAGATATATATCCGTGATATATATATATAAGATAACTTCCTTATAACATTAAATATTGAAAGAATTAACACATAACAGATGCTTTTCTAATTTGGCGGGTAAATTTTTTTGGTAAAATGCCTTTTTAATGAAGCAATTAATCGTGATTAATCAAAATTCTAAGATGTGATTAATCTGATAAAAAAAAAAAGTTTTATGTGTTTGACAGCTCTAGTTATAACCTGTGCCTTCCCACCTGAACCACCCCAGGTAAAACAGTTTAGACTCTAAACTGTTTAGTGGTCTTGGTGTATGGTGTATTTGAAACCAACACAACACACCACACACATAACAATGTTTTTGTTGCTATTTGGCTGAGTTTTTGGTTCAGTAGCATTCAAATGTAATTTTTCAGTCATAACGTAAATGTGTGACCAAAAAAGAATGAAATTGCAATGACTGATCAGCACTTTTACTGCTTGTGTAAACAGCTAGCTACTTCTAGTAAATTTGAATGACAGTAAACCAGTCAACAAATTGTGGTGTGTAAACACATTTAGAAATGAGGCCTGTTGTTAAGCCTTTGCAATAGACTTAAGATCAGGGAGTGTTCGCACACTAGGTCGCAATATCATTGTGACTTACCTCTGCTCTAACTTAAATGAAAAATTACCAGCATCCTTTACAATATGATGGAGTTTCATCATTCATTTTCAGGGATGTGAATGATTTTCAAAATGTACAAAATAGTGAAAATAGAAAATATTTGTCAATAAATTAAAGTTTTTAATGTACGGAAGCGTATTCCATTCACTTCGGAAAAAAACCTCCTGTTTTTCTGACTAATTTTTTTCAGGGAGCTTTGTTTTCTTGCGTGTATTTTTTTTTTGTGTTCCAAATATTTTCTTCTGTTTTACTGATTTTTTTGTTGTATAATCAGAAAAACTGGGAAAAAAACTAAATTAGAAAAATTAAGGAAAAAAATATTTAAAAATCTGAAAAAATACTCCTAAAAACAGAAGCTGGTTCTCAGTTGTTGTTGTTTTATAACCCCCCCCCCCCCCCCCCCCCCCAAAAAAAAAAAATCCAAAAGACAGAGAACGAACTTCTGTTTTTAGGAGTAATTGTTTCCCCTGTTTTTTTTTATATTCCCCCCAACCCCCTGTTTTTCGGAATATTTTTTTATGACAGAAAAAAAAATGCAGTAAAACAGGGAGGAAAATATATATATACTGTATTTTAAGACGGGAAATAAAAAAGATATAGTTTTTTTTTCAAGTGAATGCAATACGCTTCTGTATTGATTGTAATTAGCAATGAATGGACCCTCAGGTTTTTGTTTTGTTCAGTTCTGTATATGTTCAGTCATGTGGTGGTGGTGTGGCAACACATTACTGTACATCTATGGCAGCTGCAGAAGATAAACAACGATGACATCATCATTTTCCTATTACTGCATATACTGTACTACTCCACATAAACTCAATTTATAAGTCCGCATCAGCTTTAGGAGTAGGCAGAGACTTTTATTATAACAAATATTTTGTACATTGAAATTTGAGTGTGAATGATTGATGACTTTTAGTGAACAAGCAAGTGTACATCATTAATGGTGCAGTGGAGCAGAGATGGGAGCTGCCACATACCACATTGTTAGGGAAAAGTACAAATCAAATTTAATTTAAGTAAATATTTGAACTCATAGCTTTCAAAAACATTTACAAATCTAAACTTACTGCTGGTTTGGTAAATAATATACAACATTCTATTCCAATTACATTTCTAGTTACCAAAGGGTTTATAAGTCAAGATGTTGGTGGGGCAAACATCATATAAATGCCAGAGGGATAGAAGTGTCATGCATTAAATCAGGCAGTCATTCAGCATTTACCTTTCCATTCAAGCCCTATGGGGCATCTCATTTAAATGCCTCTTTTCAGGCATGTTGCATATCTATGATTAGGTTAAGCTGCAAGATTCTTGCAATACAGTGGTAACATAGTGGCATCTTCTGGCCAAACTGAGTACTTTCATTCCCATTCCAATTCACATCTATAAAGATTCGCTGCAGGTTTGAGACATCTGGTTGCAAATATCATTACTCCTGGGAGTCTTTGTCAACTGTCCAGCCTGCTGTTTCTACTTCACTGAGACATTGTGAGCAAAAAAAAAACAAAAAAAACATTGTTTGTAAAAAACAACCTGCATTGCAATGTTGTAGTCAAATACCACATGCTCCCGAGCGTGTCTCAAATGTAGGAGACATTATTTCATGGCTGGAACGCCTCATTCAATGTGGGCGGCGTGCTACTCACAGTGTGAGTTCCCTAATGGCCATAATTGAGGACAAAACCATTTATTTTTTACAGTGGGTGAGGTACGTATACAGCTACAATTAAGGAGAAAAACATCCTGGTGCTTGTCGAGGGCAGTAATGTGACTCTGGGAGTGATGGATGCTTTGGGAATGAGTCTCGCAGACCAATGGGAGTATCTTATTATCTGAAGAAAGTGGGGGGCGATCAGACATTGGGGGGAATTAGAAGAGGGAGAGAATGAGTATGGAGTGAGAAGAAGAAAATAAATGGTTATTTTGTTAAAAGGTTGAGTTATTGTTTTATGCATTACACAGATTTTGCATCACAGTATATCTCCTTATTGCTATTGATTATATACATGTGCTCACAGGTGTTTGCACGTTTACATGAATACATTTATCTAATGGAGGATATTGTGTCCCTGCAGGGTGCCATGCAATTAATGTGTCCCTGGAAACACACATACAGTATATGTACTGTATATACACATTTAACACTTGCTGTTTGAAATCTTGCCTCCATCAGTTTTTTTTTTTGCCATTATTACACTCCTGAGTGTACAGTATGTCAAACACACGGTATGGGTGGTCAGTTGTAAGCACATTTCAATTACTTTGACAAGTAACAGTTGACTAAATATTATTATTGTACCTACATAGGAAAATACACAACCCTGTTTTCATATGTCTGCATGGGTTCAAGCGTAGTAAAAAAGGGTTACTTGTGGATAAAAAAAAAAAAAACTGTGGCAGGGGCATGTTTACCACCACATTGAATCACCTTTCATTTTTACAACACACTGTAAACGTTTGGGAACTAAATGTTGAAATTTTATTGGTGGAATTTGTTCCCATTCGTGCTTGGTGTACAGCTTCATTTGCTCAGCAATCCAATTGTCTTATTTGCGCTTCATAATAAGCCACACATTTTCAATGAGAGACAGGTCTGGACTGCTGGCAGGCCAGCCATTATTTTACAACCAAGACACGCTATTGTAACACATGCAGAATGTGGATTGGCATTGTCTTGCTGAAATGAACAGGGATGTCATTGAAAAAGACATTACTTGGATGGTAGCATATACCTGCACTGTAACAAATTGACGGTAGAATTTACAAGAAAAAAATGGCAAAAAGTTGCCAGCTAATTCTTGTAAAATCTTATTTAATTACTGTGAAAATCTATTACAGTATATTAAAGTATTTTTTTTTATAAGTATGTACTGTATATAAGTTACAGTTAACAGCAATACACTGTTTCTTGTATTCTAATTTACAGGAATTTAAATTCCTGTAAATGAATAATACAGTATGTCGTGAAATCCATCCATCCATTTTCTTACGTTCTTCTTATTCCTCAAAAGGGTCGCTGGGGTGCTGGAACCTGTCCCAGCTGGCTTCAGGTAGTAGGCAGGGTACACCCTGAACTGGTTGCCAGCCAATCGCAGGGCACACAGAGATAAACAACCATCACCTCGGGACAATACAGAGCACTCAATTAACCTGCCATGCATGTCTTTGGAATGTGGGAGAAGACCAGAGCAGCTGTAGAAAAGCCATGCAGGCAAGGGGAGAACATGCAAATTCCACCCTAGAAAGCCAAACCCGGACTCGATCTCACGCCCTCAGCGGCGGACATGCTAACCAATCATCCACTGTGCCTCCCTTCTTGTAAAATCAATTCTCGTTCTACAGCCGAGTGCATAAAGAAATGTTAGCTGTAATGTTGCCTGTTTATCGGAGAAATGCGATGGGAAGACGATGAATACTGCCCATCGCGCTTAAATATTACTCACCAATTCTCTGAATTCTTGTCCTTGCTCCAGTCACAATACAGGGTCCGCTATTTGCTTCTTCTCCTATAGAGGTACCTACCAAAACCTGACAATATTTACAATATTTTCCTGTAATCCACATATATACATGTCAAACTATAGTTGCTGTAAAATTTACAGTATTTGACCGCTAATTATACAGCTTTACATCTTTGTTTTTACCCATAATGCATTGCTGTATACAGTTAAATACTGTAAAATAAAATAAAAAGATAATGATGTAATGTCTTGCTGTAGATTTTACAGAAATGTGTTACAGTGTGTACAGGTACTGTATGTAACTTTTAGCATTAACGGTGCCTTCACAGATGTGCAAGTTTCCTTGCCATAGACATGAACACCCATAACCACCCCAATACTTTCACACAGATGCTGGCTTTTGAACTTTGCGTGGATAACAATCTGGACGGTCATTTTCCTCTTTGGTCTGGAGGACAAAACATATATGATTACAAAAAACAAAACAAAACAATAAACAGATTGTGGACTCGTCAGACCACAGCACACTTATCCACTTTTCATCAGCCCATTTCAGATGAGCTTGAGCCAAGAGAAGATATTGTTTATATATTGCTTTTGCTCTGCATGGTAGAATTTTAACTTGCATTTGGAGGAGTAGCGATAAACTGTGTTGACTGATAATGGCAACATCATTTATACCATGATGCTGATTTTTAATGTTGAGTGATTGGAGGTCACGGGCATTCTATGATGGTTCTCCATAAATTCCTCCATAAATCCCTAGTTTCTATTGTATACAGAGAAATGTTCTTAACTGTTAGACTTTTTGCTTGCGCAGTTGTTCACAAAAATCTTAATTTTGTAGTGCCAAGTGTCATTGTATTCTGTTTTGACAAAGCATTTACGGTTTACAGAAGGTCCCAATCTCATTGGAATTGGGTTTTATAGATGGGTGAGGAAGATCCCATTAGAGCATGCAGATATGCTGTTTAGGCACCATGCAATGGCTTTCTGTGATCTTTATCTAAATAATCCAAAATTTCCAAAAATGAGAATAAAATGTGAAATGTCACAAATGTCAACACTCTATCCAATGTACATACCCGTGACATTTAGCATGGTTATAATGTTTATCACCATGTATGTGTGTAAAGTGTATGTGTCCATGTACTGTAGATATGAATGTTTCGCTGGATTTACCATTTAGATAAACTGAATATTATTTTGTGCGTTCAAGCTTGTATTTATTGTGTTATTGTTTGTGTATGTCGGCAGACAAACAAAACATACCTGATGGGCAAATGCACTGTGCACTGTCTGGCATGAAGACCAGTTTATGTGCAAACACGGAAGATAATCCCCATATGGATGCAATGTGATAGGAAAGGCTTTCATTGATATTATTATCATCTTCCATAAACAGAGAGCATGGCAGCAAGAATGAGAATAACATTCATTGGATGGAGCAAAGTAAGTCACTGCTAAGTAACATCAGTCATCTGCTTTCTTATTTCTGAAATACTGTATAGATGCTAATCCATTCTTGCCATGTTTGTGTGAGAGAGGGAGTAAAACTGCCTGCAGGTATACCAACTCTCTTTAGCCAGAAGCAAATAACATTTATAATCTACTGTAAATGCAACGGGACCTGAGTGGTTTCTAAGCGACACGTGATTGCTCACATAGTGTGTAGACTGAGACGACCGGGAACCAAGAGATGTATGCACCTTACTGTGTATGTGCGCATATGAGTGTACTTTTAGATGGGGGGGGGGGGGGGCAGAAGGTAGTTATTTGCACATTTTCATGTTTTCAGCATCATTGTTAGTTTTTTTCCCCCCTAATATTTTGTTGCATGCTGCTGAGGAGTAAATAATTATGTAAAGATTTAATCAATATTAAATTATTATATTAATAATATAAATGCCGGTGTACTGCCGAGGGGAGCCGAAAGCATCACTGCGCATATACTCAGTGCCAGTTTGTCGATGCCAAGGTATTGAGTTAGGTCGAGGCATAGGAAATTAATGAAATGAACTGAAGTCCTTTATTCATGTTCAAATGGGGGGGATAAACAACAAACACAGCACTGGCTTTTGATGACAAAATAACGTCTTTACATATACAAAACACCATGAGCGACATCACAACATGGCCTGTGTTGCGCACCAATGTTTTTTTTTTTTTTTACATGGTGCTCGCATCCTGAATATTTACTGCCTTTCAAAGATGGTCACACACAAATACACACCAAGGTTTTAAAAACTAATAGTAATTGATCCGTTCAGTTTATTAAGCTAAAAGCTACCTTCTCAGTGAAGATTAAAACATGTATAATAAAAAAAAAAATAAGTTAAAATACATTTTATTTTATTTGTATTTGATTGATTTGTATAAAATCAAAGATGTTGTGATTCTGGATTATATGACTGTAAAGCACTTTCTGAGTCCTTTCTAATATGTGCTACAGATACAATAGAGTATATTGTAGACTTACTTACCGTACAGAGTGGAGTCGTGGAGATATAAGAAAGCATCGTTGACAAAATGACTACTTCAGTCCTAAATGACTAAAGCTACTACAGATCCATTCCTTCATACATCATGTTCCTGAAAAAAAACCTCAGTGTTTTTGTTCTTTGTCCTTTTCTGTTTTTCTTTCCTTCTGTGGGTGTTGCTGCCTTCTATTCATCTAGCTCTCGTGCTCAGCCTCCCCCCTAATATGCCCCCCGCAGACATGTTTGGGACTCTACAGGGAAGGAAGCAATCTTAGATTTATTTTACCTCCAATTTCCAATTTGAGAGACCCCTGCTGCTGGAGGCGATTCTTTGGAAGGTCTGACGGAGTGAATCGTCCAGTTAAATTAAAGGACATCTTTTATAAAATGGTGAACAATTCCGTGACCCGCTATGATGGTAAATAGAGTAACAAGCATGTAACACGGTTTGTGTTTTGTACACATGGGCAAAACAATCACTTATGATACTAGAAATGTAATCACCCTAATACTTTGAGATTTGTTGCCTGACTTTGCTACACTTAAGTTTTAGTAATTAAATGAAAATGTACGCATGAAGCACTTGTGACATTTTTTGACTCCTCTAGATTACACTTGGGTTAAATATGCAATGGAATTTTAAACAATTTCCATTGCACTAGCCTTTATATGTAAACCAACAGCACCATCTAGAGAAGTAAAAAATACATTGCAAGTGCTTCATAAAGCTTCATGAAGCTTCATGAAGCTTCATTTTCCCATCGGTACTTGGATAAACTTTCTGCAAGAAGAAAAAAATAAGTTAAAGGGATACTTGACTCATTGAACCATTTTCAGCAGTAAAGAGTTAGTATTTTGTCCTGAATGAATTTGATAACTTCAATATTTTTCTCGTGCAATTAGAAACTTTAAAAACACATTTTTCCACTAGCTGTTGACCGAAGATGACATCACCTGTGCTGAGGAAGTAGGTAACGACCAATCAAGGCTCACCTGTTTTCTGGGTTTGGTCAGCAAACTGAGCCATGATTGGCCGTTACCCATTTCCTCAGCACAGGTGATGTCATCTTCGGTCAACAGCTAGTGGAAAAATGAGTTTTTAAAGGTATTGTTTGTGCATGAAAAATAATGAAGTTACCAAATTAATCTTGGACAAAATATAAACTGTTTGCTGCTGAAAATGGCTCAATGAGTCAAGTATCCCTTTAACTATTATAACTTGCCTATGAGGGGACCAACAGGCATGTGTGTTTGCGTTGTAGGATGCAGTACAGTCATCGAATGTATTGAGAGGAATTGAGGGGACTCTTGGCATAGTGAGCCGTGTGTAATTGAAAGTGCTCTGGTGAAGCTGGTGAAGCATGTGGTGACAATTACTTGCCAGTCTGCCTATCGACTGAAACACATACACGCATCTGAACTGCAAAACTACTGAAATATTTCAAATATAGCAACTGGTCATCGACATAGTAACGTTTGGATTACAGACGCTCCTGTAACCGCGGTAACAGCAAGCAAAGGAGGGGATCCCTTATACATGCTTTTGTTCTTAAGTGCATCCCTTGGAGACTTGCACACATGCAACTCTAATCCCCTGCTTGAAGCGTTTTTTCATTTAAATTACCAATTACAGAGATAGGAGGACAGAGAGAAATGAACACCACAGAAGAGAGAGGGGCGGGGGGTGCAGTGGAAAATCAATGACAGATGGAAGTGCAAAACATAAAACAGTTGAATCCAGAGGTACTGCTGTGTGGGATGCTTCATTCACACCGAAGTAATTGAAGATTTTTAAGGCTGCATTATGATCAAGTCAAGCTCACTCTTGCAACAGAAACATGATTTTTTTTTTTTTAATCACAACGTTAGGCAAACTGTCTAAATGTGCACGGTCTAAAGATATCGATTTAGTCTAGAGGTGTGCGGGAGTAAGAATCTAAGGTGTCCCTAATGTTTTGTCTAAGATAGCAGATGAATTGATCCTGCGATTAATATGGCACTCTCTGCTGTCGGCTGAATTTGACGTCAAATTGCCCTCGAGCTCATATTGAGAATATGAGGCTCACCTTTTTTCCCGGTTTGGTCACATGATGCTCGCAATGCGAGCCCGAGGGCAGTTTGGCGTCACCTCAACTGACAGCAGAGGTGGTATTGGCCAAAATGGCAGCTCATTGAGGTGGATGAAAATTCATGGCTATGGGAGCACACACAATATAGGGTATTCTTGCTACATCATGAACTACAAATCAGCAACCAATAATGTGTGCACATCGCACACTGGCTCTCCTAGATTGGTTTGTGGAGGAGGTACGTGTGTGTTTCTGTGTTAATGTTGTGTGATTTAGCATGATTTATTGCCGTTAAGTAATGTTGTGCCTGGAGAGCCGAACACAGAATATTACAGCTCAAAGCTATACATCAACCCTGCATACGTACGAGTGATAAGAACTTAGTACAAATGTTCAAATGATGAGATTAAAATAAGGCCGTGTTTGTGTAGTGCCTACTATTATTAAGCATAAACTGTGTACTGTGCTTGTCATAGTTATATGATTATAAATTGATGAATTACTACGGGTGTCAAAATTATGCATTAATTTTGAGTTAATTTAAAGTTCCTTTAACACCACTATTTTTTTTTTTTTACAAGCAATTAATACTTACTTACTTGGAAAGCCTAGACTGGGGGAATTCCATTTGCAACGCAGCAGACACGTCCATGTCAAAAATTTGCAGTAATAAATGTAATAATAATGCATATATTTGTGGAGACTGGGGTCAAGTTGTATTTTACAATTTTAAAAATGTGCAGAATTTCGCTAAGTTACTTCATATTAACGATTAGATAGCTCTTAATATGAAAAGTAAAATGCACTGAACTATCACCAATGTCTTACAAATGCAATTATGCTATTTAGTGGCAGAAAAATGACCTCAACACAAATCAGTATCACACTTGTTTTTTACAATACAGTACATATTTTTAATTTTAACTCAATTTTTTAAGTTATTATGAAATTACTGTATCAATGACTGAAAGATGCAGCCATATTTCTATTACTTTACCATTTTTTCCTACTTTTATGTTAACAAGAGTAAGACACTTAGAATAATATATTTTACTGTACATTTTATTTTACATTTAGAACGGATAAAATTTGCGATTAATCATGAGTTAACTATTGAAGTCATGTGATTAATTACGATTAAAAAATCGAATCACCTGACACCCATAATATATATTTCTATTAATTTACCATTTTTTCCTACTTTTATGTTAACAAGAGTAAGACACTTAGAATAATATATTTTACTGTACATTTTATTTTACATTTAGAACGGATAAAATTTGCGATTAATCATGAGTTAACTATTGAAGTCATGTGATTAATTACGATTAAAAAATCAAATCACCTGACACCCATAATGTATACGTATAGTAGTTTTTTTTTTTTTTGCTTTTTTGCCATAGAGATTTACAGTGAATAAGTACACAACAAAAATGTATATATTTTATTGTCATTTCGCACAAAATTGGAATGACAATTTACATATGGAACTGTATTGGCCTGTAAGTAAGCCCCATTTCACACTGTTCATCTTTAATGTTTTAAATGCTTTTGTTATAAAAAATCCTTCTGAAGAAAACAGCTTGTTACATGATAGAAATGTACTTTCAAATTCTCAGCAGTGTTTCTGCAAAGAGAGAAAATGTCACAACAGCTTAATTTCTGCGCAACTTTTGACAGTTTTTCCCTGACAAAATGAACACATCCATTGGAGCATCACAGTTTTGTCCCCTCCGGTCAGTAGAATATGAAATACTGTGGAAGTCAGACTTTCCAGCTCTGGCAAGATGACAAAAGAATCAATAAAATGAAGAATGGACACTATAGCCAAGGATAAGGTTCTTCAGATGGATAGATAGCTTAGGCCTACATCTCATTTATCATGAGTTGTGGCAAGGACAACTGCAGCCAAAAGAATGTAGACGTGATTGAAACAGCTGTAATGCACTTTGGTTAACTTGTGACTTTTGTCAGCCAACAAAGAAAAAAAAAGCTGAGCCATTTCGCAGTAAACTATCAAAATATTGGTTAGATGAAACAACACAAAGATGATTAAAGATAAAAATGTGCAGTTTAAATAATTGAAAGGGAATTTGATGTGTTTGAAATATTGAATCAAGAATTTAAAAAAAATATATATACTGTATAACGCCTATCAAAACAATGTTTTAATCGCTATAGCAGTACATGCTGACCAGTAGATGTCAGCATTGTTACCAATGAAGCTTTTGCTCTCTGTGTACAATCTTACAGTATCTTAATTATAGACTTTAAATTACGTATTAGAGTATATTGACTTTAAGCAGAGTAAGGCTAATCTCTTTATGTCAGGTATAGGTTATAAAAGCATGTTTTTTAGTAGAAAAATGTCTATATGAAAGTATAAACGAGAAAGGCAAATAAGATTGTTATGTATACAATTATTACTTTTCGATACTAAGCGCATCTTTTTTGTTATTGTCTGTGATGATTCCGAGCTGTTGAAATTGGGGCATGACATCATTGTTAGGTTTACATTGGAGAGCAGCACTTTAAATCCTATTCTGTTCCATTATCATGATCGATACAGATTTCCAACCACAAATATTCACAAGCCAGAAACATACAAAAGATACAAGTGCAAGCATACCGTTAGTGTAAATTGTTTCTTTGCTCAGACACTAATAATCCCTCTAGAAGCCCTGAGCCATATCTTCTTCTTTTTTTCTCTTCCTGTAATGAGCTGTGATCTGTTATCAGTCATTACAGGAAGCCTGATTATTCAACTGGTATTCTGCACACGCTCACAGAGAGCTCCCTGAAGGTGACCTTTTCATGTCACCATAGAAACTGCCTTGCTCTACTCTGAGATGCTCACCATGTACTGTACACAGAGTAAGAGAGAGAGGGAGACAGAGACACCGACAGGCAGGCGGGCAAGCAGAGACGGGAGAAAATTTGTTTTCTTTCCATCTTGCACATACAGTGGAACCTCGGGCTTGTTTGTAACCCAAAACATTCATAAACCAAGGTAATAAAACCTATTGAAATGAACTGAAATACAATTAATCTGTTTCGGGCCCAAAATTAAGTGACACACAACTTTCTTATGGAATGGACTGCTATTTATATAGCGCTTTTTAGCTATAGTGCCCAAAGTGCCTTACATAGCCTCACATTCACCCAGAAAATCCGGGTTCAGTGTCTTGCTTAAGGACACTTCGACATGGTCACCATGGGAGACGACCACTCTACCACTGAGCCACACCGCCACAATTATTGAGTGGTTAAAAATGTATATAGTACAATGTAGAAAAAAGTGAAAACACCATTATGGAGAAATAAAACACATACTAAAAAAAATTTATCATGATCATGGTCATTTATTGCTCATTAACTTTAAGTAAGGAGGCGTGAAGGGGAGGAGAGCTACAGCTCCAACAAGAGTCTTCTACAATACACATATGGACTAAATCGTTAAAAATTCACCACTAAAAATCAGACATTGATTTTGAATTGTTGTTCAACAGAAATATGTAACTAATAATAATAATAATAAGCTTATGAAGCAGGCATGTACCAAAATTATGGAACCCCTGAAAAGGATTCAAAATAATTTTACAACAGGGACATGTTCAGCCTAGGCGTGTCCTCTAATTAGCATCACGGGTGTCTTCCAGTCACTCTATTTAAAGGGTGACAGCCTAGTCACTGTTCTGTTTAGTGACAATTGCCACTTGGCCCATTACACAAATAAGTTCAATGCAAGACATCCACATTTTTAATATTATAACGATAATAAATAAACACATAATTAAATTAATAAATCTCTGACAGCATAAATCAAAACTAAGCATTGTCTTTTTAAAGGCAGAACTTCTAAAAGTTTGCACTAGTTAACCCTATAAATCAGAGGTCACCAACTCCGGTCCTCGAGGGCGCCTATCTTGCATGTTTTAGATATGTCCCTTCTCCGACACGCCTGATTTCGGGATCAGTATCAGGGTTCTGCAGAACTTTCTAACAAGCTAATCATTTGAATCAGGTGTGTTGGAGGAGGTAAACATCTAAAGGGTCTTAAACGCTTGGTTTAAAGGTTTCTCTCCTCCAACATACCTGAATCATATGATCAGGATCATTATCAGGCTTCTGAAAAGCTTGCTGATTAGCTGATCCTTTAAATCAGGTATGTTGAGGTGGAAAACATCTAAAGCATGCAGGACTGTGGCCCTTGAGAACCAGAGCTTGAGACCTATGATCTAAACCAGGGGTGTCTAACATACGGCCTGTGAGCCGGATCAGGCCCATCAAGGGGTTTAATCCGGCCCGTGAGATGATCTTGTAAAGATAAAAAATGAGGAATGTTGAACCAATTGATCCGACGGCCAAAAGCAAAACATACATTTGTAATTTCACAAACAATCCTCAGATCAGCAACGCAAACTTGTACACAAAATTACCTGGATGTCATTATTTTACACACAACCTAAAGTTCCGGTTTGTTGAAAATAAATAAATAACTGAAAACATAAACCAACATAAATCAAATATAAACATGCTTAATATAACATACATTCAGCTACTGGTAACACAAACACGTATGACATGGATTTAACAATTTTTGGAACAAAATATCTACAGTTGAGACCCGCTATTTATTTAGGTGTATAACTGACACCAATTGTTTTTAAGTTATATACCATGATTTTACTGGTCCGGACGACTTAATAAAATATTTTCCTCCATGTGAGCTAATATGAGTTTGACACCCATGACCTAAACCTTGCAGGATAGGGGCCTTCAAGGATCGGAGCTGGTGCCCTTGTTACAAATGAATACATCTACACATTTTTCCAATTCTCAAAATTCATTCTGATTGGAGTTGTATATATTGCTCATGACAGGCTGCTGTTAAAGCAACCCCCGGATGACGATGTAAGCCGTAGTTACTTGCTGAACAAGCTTTATTGACAAGTAATTAGTCAAAGGACAAAAAGACAACAGCAGATTTGGGACCTTGCTCCACAGAGACTCAGATCACACCACATGAGCAATCACATAGCAACTCGACTTAAACGGAAGACATCTGTCTCCGCAGATATGTCCCGTTGTTGTAGTTGCAGTGTCATTGACTGCAATTCTGCCAAATTATAAAACAACAGAAACAGGATATTAATGTGAACAGAGGCTGCAGTTTAAACATATAAAAGTACTTGAAAAAGTAGTTGGCCACTAAACCTATTAGCTGCTTGGGCCACCTTCAGCAGCAACATCTGAAATCAAGCAATTTCTATAACTGGCAATGAGTCATTCACATCACAAAATATTTTTGGCCCATCTTCCTTTCAATAGGATTCAAGTACGGACTTTAGCTTGGCCACTCCAAAACCTCCATTTAGATTTTTTTTTTAAGCCACTCAGATGTTCACTTGCTTGAGGTCAGTAAGTGCTGCCCTAACATTTTACCTCAGCATTTTCTGGTAAAGAGCTATTTTCATGGTTCCATCAATCACAGCAAGTCGTCCAGGTCCTGTAGAAGCAAAGCAGTCCCAGAAACCACCACCACCACCATGTTTGACTGTTAGTATGATTAATATTAAAAAATAATATTCTTCTTTTGTTTTTTTTTTAAATGTTGTGTTACATTTACGGCAGATGTACTGACTCACGCCTTCAAAAAATAAAACTTTTGTCTCATCAGTCCATAGAAAATTGTCCCCAAATTCTTCAGACTCATTCAGATATTTTTTTTTTTCTTACACAAGTAAGAAAGCCTTTCTTTCTTTTTGGTGAGCAGCGTGTTTCGCCTTGGGACTCTTTAATTGTTGCCCTGGATTCATTTGTGACCTCCTGGATGAGTCATCACTGTGCTCTTGGGATATTTTTTGCAAGTTGGCTGATTGCCACTGTTCCATGTTTTTCATTTGTAGAGAATGGCTATCACCAAGGTACACTGGAGTACTAAAATCTCCTAGAGGCTTTGTAACCCTTTCTGGACTGATCAATGTTAATTACTTTAGCTTTTGAGATCTTCTGGTTCTCTTTGGTTCATATAATTTAGATGTTTGTGTGATGACAGTGAGTACATGGCAGGGATTAACACAAACTGGGGAGGAATTGTTTTAATTACTGTAAATAGAAACACAAATGCATGATTTTTTACATTTAGTTAGTTGCAGCAGATGTCTGCAATCAAAAGACAAGAAAATGTTATCAGTTGTGGAAAAAAACTGTCCCTTCATTGCTTTCATTTTGTCCAAGAAGCTCTTGTAGTGGGAGGGGAACTTCTTGGGAAGTTGTGGGGAAAGGGCAATAATCAATAGTGTTGAATTAATGAATAAACAAATTAATGTGCTGGGGGAGGAACACACTGCCCTGACACTGACAGTTGAAACAGTGCTATAGATAGTATCTATCAATCTATCTATCTATAGTTGGCTGTTTAAAAAAGCTTCACGGAAGAGAGGAGGAAATGGCGACTGGTATTCACTGTTTGGAACTTACTCGGCTTGCTGAAGGACCGAAAGCGAGAGTCTAGCGGCATGCAGCTTTTTTGTTATCCCGCTAGCCTACAACCATAATTTGAGTTACACCTTCCAAACAAATCTTTCTCCCACCAATTCACTATTTAAACATCATACATAACATATACACGGCTAAACTTGTGACTGGGAAAAAAGTTCATTTTGTAGTTGATGTCGCGCATCGTCATCCTCGTATCTATCTATCCATCCATCTATCTATCTATCTATCTATCTATCTATCTATCTATCTATCTATCTATCTATCTATCTATCTATCTATCTATCTATCTATCTATCTATCTATCTATCTATCTATCTATCTATCTATCTATCTATCTATCTATCTATCTATCTATCTATCTATCTATCTATCTATTTGAATCATGCATCCTGTTTTGTTGAATTTTGAACGCGTACCAGTGCCATCCAGCCATTGCCTGGTTATTTATATACGGCTCTGAATCATGATGTTGTCAAGGAGTTGGCACATGCGCAGCAGAGAGCGAGAGAGAGAGAGAGAGAGAGAGAGAGACTTTCGAGTGATGGGAGCCGGCTGAGCAAGCAGCAGCGAGTCATCGCTCTCCGTGCTGCTAATGACAGGTAAATTGTTTTTTGTTTTGTTTTTAAAATACTATTTTGGAACCAACATTTGTGCTCATTTGACTATGTTATTACTCTTGAGGTCGACGCGCGCGTGTTCAGATAAAAATGAGTGCGTGCGTACGTGCGTGCTTAAATCCTAATCATGTCGTCCACATCTGGTTAGTGCGTATCTGTCGATGGAAATGTCCGCTTTAAACTTGTGTGCTGTCACTTCGTCGTATAAATTCAAAACTGCAGTAACACGAACGCGTGCATGTTAAATAAAATAAAAGTTATTCCGCAAATATTTGGACGTATCCTGCCCAAAAAAACGGCTGACAGTTTCCACTTGCTGGGAATTAGTCAGTCGAGCGGATTTCGTCAATTCAGTTCATTCTGAATGTCATTGAAAAGCGTGTGATCTACGTAGGCTATGGCTCATCGGGGTTGGAAGGACGACGCATGCTCGAGGTCTGTTCTTCTCAGACGAACGTCACGTTTTACGTACGCATGTGTGTGTTTTCATGCTGGGATAATGGCGCTCAGCACCAAGGCCAGCTCACACACAACGCTGGATGGCACTGGTGGGAACGATAAAGTACAACA
This sequence comes from Vanacampus margaritifer, assembly GCF_051991255.1. NCBI lineage: Eukaryota > Metazoa > Chordata > Actinopteri > Syngnathiformes > Syngnathidae > Vanacampus > Vanacampus margaritifer. Next base: position 12,927,898 of record NC_135440.1, on the reverse strand, counting down.
AATTTGTTGTTTTTGCTTAAGTAGTAGATTGTTTAGGTATTTTATTTTATTTTATTTTATTTTATTTTATTTTATTTTATTTTATTTTATTTTATTTTTTACTTTTGCTCCTTACATTTGACAACAGATTTGGACACCTTACTTTAAATAAATAAATAAACAAAGGGGAAATGCCAATGTTAATACCAAATTACTTTTGTACTCAGGCACATTTCAGAGTCGGTACACTTTTTTTTTTTAAGTACCAGAGTTGATATATTAGTAGTATTGTATTTTTCGCTGGAGACTTTTTGACACAATCCGTACTTCAGTTTAAGTACTGAGTGTGACTATTTTGCATGCCAAACTTGCTGCATGGTAGCTAAAAATTCTTAAAAATATTCAAATTATAAAACACATATATGCAAGAATTTTATATATATTCATCAAAATAAAGGTTAATATTCATTAGGGTTAGAATTGTTTAATGCTGTTGTTGAGAAGCAATGAGGCATCCATTCCTGATCAGTTTTGTAAGGGATCTGTTGACATTTAACAAGGAATGTCCTCCTGCACTTCTATTAAATGCAACTGTATTGAATCAGATTTAAATGTTCAGCATTCAATTTACTGTATATGTATACATTTACTTTGTGACACATTTAATCCAGTTGGTTTGAACACTTGATATTCAAACAACAATTTGAGCCAAATTCCAGGAACATTACCTGTGTTAACTATTTCCTGTTTACGGTACTTTAATCATTTTGATGTGTTCGTTTGTGATTTGTTCTAATCTGCTCTAGTATGAAATATTTTTTGTGTGAATCCGGAAAAATCAATCAATCAATCAACCAATCAATCAAGCAAGCAAGTAAGCAAGCAAGCAAGCAAGCAATAACACAAAACAAAGATTAATGTTTTTGGATTTACATTTACATTACATTTTTGCCATGAACAAGAAAAAAAAACATTTAAGAGGCATGTTATCAACATTCCAGCCCCCTTACTGTGGTTTACACACCATATAATTTGGTTCTGGTTCAACCAAGACTGCAGAAGAGAGCTCGAGGAAGCTGACAAAAACATGAAACATCATTTTTCTCATTTATGTGTGGAGGAAGTGAGTGATGAAATTCAGTCAGATTGCAAAGAGTATTACTGTACAATGTACGGTGTGTGCCATGATTAATTCTTTGGAAACACAGAAAGAAGGATATCCCCTTCTCGCCGAGCATTTTTTTTGTTTTTGTTTTTGTTGTTTTCATGTATGTTTTCATGTAACGTAGTTCTAGATGTGCTCAAACCCTCTTGAATTAAATAAGTTTGACTTGAATAGTTTCACATTGTGCCGACTGTGAGTTTCTGTTAAGCTTTTCGTTTACAATCTTGTAACAAAAAAATGCAAAATGGCATTGACATGCTAAAAGTTAGCATTGAGAATTGCTGTTTTATACCACTTTAAGCAACAAATAGACATGAAAAGCGCTAAAATATCAATAATCATATATATTCTTTATCTTCTATGAAAAATTTATAAATATTACAGCATCTTACTGATTCACTTACATTTAGTGTAAAAGTAGCTACTATTCTTCAATCTTTGTGTTTTAATGACTTGCATGTATTACACTGCCTCCAAGCTGCTGGCTAAAATGGGCACGCCAGAAAGAGCAGCACAATTAATTGGATTGCAGCATTAAATCAGGATGCACAAACTGTTTAATTTTCTAAATTCAATTGAATTGTTTTTATAATGTACATTATTGTACAGTGCTATTTTTTTTCCTCATTAAAAATATAAACCATTTTCTAAACAATTGTATTTCCATTCAATTCAGTGGAGGAAGATGATTTGAAATGTGAGTGTTTTGATTTACAAGTGTCATCACGGGAACAACTTAAACTCGTATCTCAAGGCGATCTGAGATTAAAGATTGTAGCCTTATTTCTTCTTTCTGTTGCTAACATTGAAAGATTATAAATATGAATAACAGAAAAATGAACACAAATACAATTATGTACGTAGGTGAAAGTGAAGAATGTTAAATGTTGATCTGTCATTTACATTGTCTCGATATTCAGGACTATTGTCACCTCGTTTCAGAGAGGATTATCATTTTCTGGATGTTAGTGATATAATCTTAGGAGCAGGTTTGTTAATGATGCTTTATTTTGGGAGATCATGTCATTAGTCTCATTCAAATGTCATTTCTGAGTGTGAATGATTTTAAATGCTTTCACTGACACTTTGTCCCACTAAGGAACTACTAACTTTAGTGAAATATTAAATAATATAGTGCACATGTGAGTTTACTCCTCTTTAGGTTTATACAATACTGCAAAGGGTGTAGTAGTGTACGGCTCGTTTATCACCAAATGAGAATGCATTTGCATGCATAGCTTCAACCTGTTATATAACTTTATGCGAGAGCGTGGGGGTAAATGTGTTTATGAATGCATAAATGTATTCATATGAGCATGTGTATTATGCAGGGGGTGAAAAACTCCGTGGGTGGGTGGATTCATTCATGCATTACCATCTGTATTTGTTCAAGCAGGCAGACAGATGTGAAGGATGGCGTCTTGCTCCGAGATCTGTGGGTCGGAACACGGCGAGCAAGCCCAAGCCAGTGGGAACTGCCAGCAGTATGGCGTCCGCTCCTACTTGCACCAGGTAGAACAAACATTTTTCCTCAAGAGAACGCGTGAGAGATGGGTTTTAAATGAAGTATTATGTCTATTCATCCAGTTTTATGAGGAGTGCACAGCCTCCATCTGGGAACGTGATGAAGATTTTCAGATTCAGAGATCGCCTAGTAGGTGGAGCTCTTTACTCTGGAAGGTGAGATTAAATATCAGTTTGGTCACGCCATATATATATATATATATATATATATATATATATATATATATATATATATATAGGGTTGGGATGGTTACTTGTAAAATGTATTCCGTTACAGTTACAAGTTACCTGCTAAAAAATTTACTTAGTAACGTAATCCAAGTACCATAATACAATTTTATTACTTTGGATTACTTTTGGATTACTCCAATACCAAGCATGCTCATAAGGACAAAATAAAAATAAATATCACGACAATATATACATATATATATTCTATACAATGTGCCCCTGCTAGTTGCGGGTGATAGGGACCCGGGCAGCCTACAAATAGCACAAAATCTTTGTGTAATTGACATCCATTAAAAAGCATGTAGGCTATACATAGGTTGATTGATCGATTGAAGGCCATATGCTGTTTTTGAGCTGTCACTAAAAAACAACCACACATCCACACCTCACAGTTTAGACAGACCGACAGACAGATAAATAGACAGAAAGATAGACAGATAGATAGATAGATAGATAGATAGATAGATAGATAGATAGATAGATAGATAGATAGATAGATAGATAGATAGATAGATAGATAGATAGATAGATAGATAGATAGATAGATAGATAGATAGATAGATAGATGGATGGATGGATGGATGGATGGATGGATAGATAGATAGATAGATAGATACGAGGATGACGATGCGCGACATCAACTACAAAATGAACTTTTTTCCCAGTCACAAGTTTAGCCGTGTATATTTTATGTATGATGTTTAAATTGTGAATTGGTCGGAGAAAGATTTGTTTGGAAGGTGTAACTCAAATTATGGTTGTAGGCTAGCGGGATAACAAAAAAGCTGCATGCCGCTAGACTCTCGCTTTCGGTCCTTCAGCAAGCCGAGTAAATTCCAAACAGCGAATGCCAGTCGCCATTCCCTCCTCTCGTCCGTGAAGCTTTTTTAAACTGCCAACTGCCCGTGTGTCGAGGACACGACAGTTCCCCAACTTCCCGACATGTACAGCTCCAGTAGCAACGGTCCCTCTCTCTCTCGCATACATGCTCTCTTGCTCTGTCTCTCGCTCTGTCTTTCTCTCTTGCTCTCTCTCGCACTCTCTCTCATCGTAAAAATTGTAATCCCTCGAAGTAATCCTCATTTTTAATAAATGTACCTGTAATCTGATTGCATGTTTTTTTTCCTGTATTTTTTTTTTTCAATTTTGATTACGTAACGCCGGAACATATGTTCCGTTACTTCCCAAGGCTGTATATACAGTATACAATATAAAATATAGCTGCACTCCAAAGAGCCATGGCTGTTTCTTTACCATCAGTTCATCCATCCATTTTCTGAATCACTTATCCTCACTATCAGCCATTTATCTTAGCTACTGCTCGGCTCGGCTGCCCCGCTCTTGTTTACGTTGCCTCCACCACCCTCCACGCTCACCAGAGCTGACAGCAATCCACAGAGTTCCGGCTAGTTGAACTTGCAACATCTCGTCTGGGATGTTGAAAGTGCGGTAAAAGTCGCTGGAACTCGTCAATTTATATTGTACTTCAATGTTGATTAAATCCACACGATTATAGTATCCAGCAACGAAGGTAAAAGGTAAACAGGAAAAGGCACAGCCTGATCATCATTGGCCCTGAGGCGGTTCCACGGCTGTCGGGCCAAGTGACTATGGAGGGAGCTTCGGTTGTGGCTCTCATTCAAGTGAATGGGAATCAGCAACTGGTGCATTCACTCACGCATTTTTTTACCCCATATTTCAAAATTTGTAATAAATATTGTTTTTAGAGTCGAGGAGACTTTGGCTGGTTGTTGGGTTGTGTGTGTACAACCTTTTTTTTCCCCTGTCGCCAAACCATGTTGACAAATGGCTCACTGTTTACTCATTAACTTGCGGCGCCATTTTACCTCCCACGTCATGCGGCAGCAGCAAACCCTTAAAGGGACATTAATCAGACCAACGTTAGTGTATTTCAGGTGGCTTGAAGCGATACAAATGACGTGGTTATCGTGCATTCCTAATTTATACATAATATGCAAATATTTTCTCTTTGTTTTTTCCTTCCTCAGGTCTGTCTCGCGTTTGGCACCATCATCTTGTTTGCAGGCCTGATTGTCATTATCGTGGGATATGCTACTCCAGCTAGGATTGAAGCATTTGGTGAAAAGGATCTTCTTTTTGTGGATAGGTATACCATGCCGTGGTGAACAGACGATATAACGATGATATAATATGACGGGATGCATGTTGCTGTATAATATCTCGACATTTCTTGTTCTTCAACAGCCAGGCAGTCAGTTTTAACCGTGCGCTGGATGTTTGCAAGCTGACTGGGGCTGTGCTGTTCTGTGTGGGAGGCACCTCCATGGCTGTGGGTCTCCTGCTGTCTGCCTTTGCCAAAAACTACTCCAAAGAGGAATTATATCTGCAGCAAAAGTTTAAAGAGCGGTTGGCTGATTTGCATTCAACAGTCGGTAAGGTTTAATTCTCTATCAAGAGACTAACTGCCATTGACGGTTATAAACGTCAAATATTTATTTTAACAATTTCTATTAGTTTAACATTTTTTTTACATTTTTGTTAACAAGAGTATGAAAACTTAGAATTTTTTTATTGTGCATTTAGAACAGATATAAAATGTGTGATTAATCCCGAGTTAACTCGTGAGGTCATACAATTAATTACAATTAAAAAAATGTATTGCCTGACCCTGCTCATTTTTTAATAATCTTTTCTTTTCTTTTTTTATCGCGTCAGGTGATTAAAAAATAATTTTAATAATTAATATATAATTTAATCATAAATTGTATATCTGTTCTAAATGTACAATAAAAAATGTTTTTCTAGGTTTTCATATTCTTGAAAAAAAAAGTTAAACTAACAGAACTAGTTCAAATTAATTTTTGACGTCAATAGCCGTCAATGGCAGTGAATGAGTTAAAATATGACTCACACAATACATAAACTTTTTTTCACAGGTACTCCCATAATGAGAGCACCAACCCCTGGGGAGGGAAAGGTGCCAGTGACACTTTCCAAAGTCCAGAACGTCCAGCCGGTAACCCCAAAGTCAGAAACCTGACAGCAGGCTGCTTGAAGGGGAAAAATTAGTTTGTTTGCTGAGTGATGGGTGTGCAGCTTTTGAGTGAGTAGACTGCGTGTATGTCCATTAATGCAGAGATGTTATCACCTAAAAGGTCATCTTACATGACTGATAGGGCCAACTCTTCTAAAAAAAAAATCTAAGATTACAAAATTGACATTTCGTGTGTATTAGTTTTTTACAAGACAAAACACAAAGTTTGTGAGCTGTAGCCATAAAAAATTCAAGTGAGACAAAGTAAGTAACCCAAGAACAAATCAATAGAACACAGCCACTGAACAAGTGAACATTTGTCTTTTAAGTGGATTCTCATTGTGTCGAGGAGGAAAGTAAGGCATTATCGATGTTTAGCCGCCACTTCACAATGCCCAAAGCGTCAGCCACAATAACCAATCACAGCTGTATGACATATACTGTAAATATAGGCTCATAAAATCACCAGCATTACATTATACTGTCTACATTTAAGAAAAAGCAGAGTCTATGAGAGTCTATGTTAGATCATTGTGAACATTAGGGCAAATTAGATGAATGAGACAGAACGAACTTGAAAGTGTGACATTTACTCCTGATATGTTTGACCTTGTCGTCTTGAGTAAAGATCCCTGATGAAAGGTACATTGGATGGGTTAGAAACTCCACATCACTGTCAGTCAATTAAAAAGAAAAGCACAGATTTTGACATATCTCATCAATTAGATATAGTGTTGGGTTATTGTACTTTTAAAAAGACACAGTATTTCTGTCATATACTACCTTGTTTGTATTACAGCAGGGATGAAACATGGGTTAAATTGTTTCTGCGATTAGTTTGAACTTCATGTTTAAACTTGTGTTTTCCTTATCTTTGAACTACAGTGGAACCTTAAAATTTAACCACCCCTGAGGTCATACAATTCCCATTTCCCTAATTTAACCAAAATAGAGCCATGTGTTGGTCAAATTATCCCAAAGATCAAGAATTGCAGTATGCTGCCAGTTCATGCTATTTTTCCAGCCCTAGTTTTAGACTTGCTGTTCTCATGCAAATAAGATGCTGCTCAACCTGCCACTCTATGGCGCAATTCTGGCTTTTCGTTACCAGGACATCCAGGCCTGGAGTTGTTTTGAGCTCCTAATTTGAATTTTGTTTGAAAAGAAAACCACTCTTTAAGGAAAGTTGTATCGTCACTCAAATTTAATGTCTGAAGGATTTGTTTACAGATACATTTTCATAAATGGTCATCTTACAATGAATTGACTTTGTGCAATTTTTCACTGGATCAAGTTACACCATTTTAAGATTTTTTTTATGCTGTTCTGCATTATAGGAATAAGACACTATCACAAAACATTTTTCTTATTTAATTTGCGTATCAATGATGTAGGACTCACCAACAAACTTAAATTTGTGATGAAAATATTCATGTAAATTCACCTTTTACTAGCTGTTCACTACCCTCTTCATTTTTTTTTTCATTTTACAAGTGGTGATTTTGTTATGACTCTTTTTTTCTTAACCACACAAACCACAAAGCTATATGATCGATATTGTAAATGTTACCCAATCACATGTAATCTGTAATCCTGTTCAAAAACCATAAAACAGGATGTTGAATGAGAGAGTCAGCAGGTGATCAATAAATGTGCTCACTAGTAGTCTCATGCTGTAAAATGTGTGTTTGGTATCATTCGTTTACTGTCCAAAAGCCGCTACATATTGAACACATATTTTTATTCTTGAACACATATTTTATTCTTTCAAGAAAACTGTTCACAAGGTTTAGTCTAGACATTCAGTGTGTCTTCTGATGTAAATGTATTCTCCAAGGGGATTATGCATAAAGAACAACTGAAGTCAATATCAACAATGTGGTATTATATTATGTAGTATATTTTCAAACATAATAAAAGTTAAATATGCTGGCCAATGTTGTGCAAGAGTGTATTCACCTTTACGCAGAACCATACAACGGGCAAGCTTTGTGCTCTCTCCGCATGTCTCTCTTTCTCTCTCTCTCTCTCTCTCTCTCTCTGTCCGTCTTTCATTCTCTTGCACTGTGCGCATGCATGTACAAAATATAAAAATATATATTTATATGTATACAGTATAAACATACTTCTATGCTATTGGTCAGTCCACAGATATGGGTGTTATTTTTTTCCCCAAATTATTGACCAATCTAAAGTGTTGAAAATGATTTGCTGTCTTTGATGATGTAATGTCAATCGTTGAGCAATCATGCAGTTTTTGGGGTTGGTCGGTTGGTCGGTCCATCTCTCTCTCTCTCTCTCTCTCTCTCTCTCTCTCTCTCTCTCTCTCTCCCTCTCTTTCTTACTACTACCACTATACAACTCTATAACATACGTGAGCTGCTTTCATTAGCGTGGAGTAGAGTTTTCACTGTAATCCATCAGCAGGGTCATTTCGAAAGGCAATGTATAGGATGATAAGTGTGCTATTTGAGGCCTCATTAACACACCCACATGTGCACACACTGAAAGGGACCACTGGACTAGATAGGACAGAATTAATGACATATCTGGAAATAGCACCCAGAGGACCATCACCTTGAGCAGTCAGAAGTGAGTCATGGAGCAAACACACGTATGCGCACACACACACGCACTAATGACTCATACACACCTGGAGTCCTGGACAGGATGGATGCCAAATAATAAAGAAACTTTGCTGATGAGAGAAAGGAAAGCCATCACCCACATACAATCTAAAAATATGTCATTATATGTAGAGGCAGGTACTTGGATTTGATGAAAAACATTACAAATTCTTCCATATCATTCTATACTAATTAATGTAATGGGAATAGTAACGCAAGTTTAATTATACAGTGACGGTCATTAATTATCACCTTCTAATGAATACATTTGGGGGTAGTTGTTCGGTCTGATTAGGAAATTGATGAGTTGCAATAAAATTAACATTTTTCTTGCGCTGAATGAAGGCAAATTTATATACTAATGTCCTTGATTTACCATATAAAATGACATTTTTGGAATTATTGTCAGCAGTGGAGTTAATTATTACATTAGTGACATGATGATAATCATCAATGTGTGGCATCTACATAAATAGTGGTAAAAAAAAAAGTTAGAAGTCAAATAAAAAGAGTGGAAACACCATGTGCCCAGGATACACAGATAACAAATGAATGAAGATTGTTATTTTAATTACAGGTGGACTTATCCAGTCAAATTGTAGTTATTCCCGAGGAAAAATAACAAGGGTTATTGAGCAATTGCAGTCCATTGTGGTAAACGGGTTAAACATCAACCTGTAACAACCAGTTGTTATTGTTTACCATTTTTTGTTCATAAAATTCACATTTGGTTGAAAATAGACACAGTGGTTTAATGGTTTTAATAAGAATAAATGTAAATGAAACTACCAATTCAAGCATATATTAACAAAGTTGAATATTTCACTGTAATGTTATGCCCTTATGAAATCACTCGCTAAAATGAAAACATATTTGGTGTTTCCATACATCCTGACGTTATTCAGCTGTTAGACATAGCTAAATACATTTGAACCATTTTTAGTAGAAGGTATACCATTATAGTCATCCAGTACTACATTCCGACCGTGTAACGTTTTCTTTTTTCACAAATCTAAACTATTGAATACATTCATTGAACTAATTTGATGACGTTTGTAATTATTTCTCCTTTGCCTTACTGTTTTTTATGTCAATCCCATTATTTATTTTCAACCTCACTTGGTTTCACTTATCTCTCTTTGATGTGGAATCTTGAGATTGAGAATCGGTCTTCCATCTTCAGCTCCATTTCTTAGATATTGCTACTTCTATCACTGCTTCTTTGGCCTAACTATCAGACTACACAAATCGTCCCTTCACTTGTTTTCTTTCTCTTACTGATCACTTACCACTGTCCTTTTTATCATCGGAGTCTTTGGTATCATTTCCCTCATTTTGCCCTTCTTTCATACCGCTATTGATGTTGTTTAAATGCCTACTTATTTGGTCCCCAGAAGATGTAACAGACGTATTCTCATTTGGAGTCTTATCCTTACTCTCATATGGAGTTTCATCTTTACTCTCATCTGAAGTCTCGTCCTTGCTCTCATCTGAAGTTTCATCATTACTCTCATCTGCAACCTCAACATTACTCTCATTGGCAGTCTCATCCTTATTCTCATCTACAACTTCAGCCTTACTCTCATCTGAAGCCTCATAATTACTCTCATCTGAAACCTCAACCTTACTTTCATTGGCAGTCTCATCCTTATTCTCATCTACAACTTCAGCCTTACTCTCATCTGGAGTCTCGTCCTTATTCTCATCAACAACTTCAGCTTTACTCTCATCTGCAACTTCAACATTAATCTCATTGGCAGCCTCATCCTTATTCTCATCTACAACTTCCGCCTTACTCTCATCTGGAACTTCAACATTAATCTCATTGGCAGCCTCATCCTTATTCTCATCTACAACTTCCGCCTTACTCTCATCTGGAACTTCATCCTTTCTCTCATTTGGAGCCTCATCTCCAACATTATCCTTACTTTCATTTGTGCCCTCGTTATTTTTCTCACCTGTGACCTTATCCCTACTGTGATTGGCATCCTTGTGCTTACTCTCATCTCCGACCTCATCCTTACTCCTATTGGAACCCTCATCCCTACAGTCAATGGCAACCTCATCCTTACTCTCATCTGAAATTTCATCCTTGTTCTCATATGAAACATCCTGACTGACATTTGCTGCTACGCCACTCACATCTTCATTCTTGTCCTTACTCTCATCTACAACTTTCTCCTTACTGTGGCCTGTGGCACTCCCACTCTCATCTGAAGATCCCTTACGTTCATGCACTGCCTCGTCCTTCACCTCTTTTACCTCTTCTGGCAGCTCTTCATATACTACAGTTGCTTCTCCCTCATGTTCATTCTTTGCTGATTCATTTTCCTCTTCTGCGCCTCCTTTTGTTAGACTGTTTGTCTCCTTATTTGCCTTTTCTTGGATAACTGAAGTGTCTTTTTGAGAGCTTATTTCAGTAGAGGCCTCCTGCTTTTTTTCATCCTTTTTGCCAATTTCCTCTAATGATTTGGTGTCATCTGATGTAAGGTCCTGCAACACAACAGGAAATGGTTTGTTTTAGCTTAATGTATTGCTTACTATTAAATACAGTACTGTATTACACAGCCACTCAAGTCAACAGTGTACTGCGACAAAATAGTTATTTGAGTTCCACAATGACAAAAGCAAGACTAACTCACTCACTGATCAGTATAAATCTGTGAGGTGACACTCATTACAGTTAATTAAAAAAAACTCAGCCCTTCTTTAAAGCATACACATCATCTGACGGCTGTTCAGCACCACGGTTGTACCTAAGAAAACATTAGACAAACATCTGTAATAGAGTCAATACTATAGTCAAAACTCTACCTCTTCACTTGACTGGTCTGTGGATTTAACATCAGCATTCCCATCATTAGTTTTTGAATCCAAATCATCTGGGGAGAAAGATGTAAAAGGAAAAACTTCAGCTGTGTGATGTATTTCAAAATATATATTACCCACATTCTTCAGTCCATTGGAAGTGTCCATCAACTCTGAACATCATCTATTTTCAAGTTAAATTAAACATTTTAAATATTTATCAGACACTGTGATTGACTTGTTAAAAACAGGTTTGCAGAAACACAGCACAAGAGGGACATCTGGTGGTCTCAAATAACACAACGCCCTCCTACCCCTGCTTGGTTTCATGCAAGTAAACAACCTGTCCAGACAATGGATCTGTTCAAGAGAGAGCTGTCAACATTAAAGGCTCGTAGGGGAGCTGAAGGTCGAAGGCAAATAAAAACATGAAATGCCATTTGATTATTGTCATCATTGTCTTCACTAATGCTTAAGTCAGGCATATGTTACAATGACATTAAAGATTCTATCTATTAAATAGTAATGTTATAACATTTCCTTTAAGGCGATAGCTTACCTAACATCCCACAATGAATGAAGAAATCATACTGCAACACAATGCTTTTCATTTAAAGCAATCATTATTACAATGAAGGTTTGTTGGAGTGCAAAATTAATACAAAATATTCAGCTTTCGTGTGCCTGAAAGTAATAAACCTAAACTATCATAAGAAGAATTCAACTTAATCCTTTTACAAATACCGTAATTTGGAAACATTGTATATGAATGGGAAATTTACAACCCGAAATAAACAGCAAAAGACGGGGAAGAGTCAATCATGTCATGTCTTTCTTCATTTAGCAATGGAAGCACAAACGAGATTGGAAGAGTTTTGAATGTAAAACTGATTGGAGTTTTGCTACGGTGGAAGATGAAACATTATGGGAATCAGAAGGCACCTTCAATGATATTTTATGGAAATAACTTGCATTCATCTAGAGTTGGAGCAAAATGACTGATTGGCCAATGAAGCTGTGGATGAGCGGGTATCAGGTACGAAGTTCAGGTCATTAAAAACAGGACAATTAATAACAGCGATATACTATTGCTAGCAATTAGTTGTGTCCATGTGTCATTTTCTTTCATTATCATGCAAACGCATATTACCTCACACACGTTATGTGGATGACAGTTTAAGGAGAAATAAATGAAGTCATTTCCCCGTACAGATTATGTCTGACTTTATGTTTTCCACTGTCCATAATGCTTTTACTAGCAGTGATGTAACTGTATTGGGGTGAGAAGGAAAAAAAAACAATTCTACATTTATCACTTAAGCCTCATAGTTAACACACCAACGTCTTGCTGTAGCACTTAATGAACATTAAATCACTCCACACGGCACAAAGTATATTTCTTATTTACGCCCAGTTGGATTCCTCCAGCAAGCACATAGCTGAGTTATGATGGCGTGTAAAACATGAGCACAAGCTCCAAATGCCATTTAAGAAATATTGCCGCTCAGCAAGTGAGGCTCCATTCACTGACCATAGTCCTGTTAAAACCAGTATAGCCGAAATTCACGAGAGACTCTTTGCTTGTTTATGGCAATTTGACACCTGATGAGAAAAAAACAACAAAAACAAAAACGTCCCCTAGATAATTATTCTGATGGATTTGCTGAGCCATCAGTTACAGTCTCTTAAAAACACACCGAAGGACTGTTGAATTTTAGTATATGAGTAGTACTTCATAGGATTGCAATATATAACATAATGAGCACATTCTCTTAGTTAGGCTGTTTTAAAGTTTCATCATTCTTCCTGTCATTAGCTACATGATCTTACATTTCTAGTATTGTATTATTCAGCAATATGATAAGCCCCATAAACAGAAAACAAGATGAAATGAAAGATGGAAAAAAAATCACATTCATCAAAGGTTAATTAAACAATATGTCAATGACAAATTCCTCTATCAAGTATGATGTTAAAAATTGTGACTTGTGAACAACCCTTCTCATCACGGTAATGTTACGAATAAAGTTGTAAACACAAGAAATCCTTTTGACTTTTCACAGTCCACTTGTGTTGTGTTCAGCTTTGGTAGCGCTGCACTTGACTGAATTTGCAGCTTTCTAAAAGTCGAGTGAACTTTTATTTCTATTAATACTTCTCTGTCAGTGTCAATTCAACCTGAGATTAGTATTTTAGGCCAATCGGAGCGGGGATTCGGGAGTTACGGCCTGACGAATTTTGACATTTTTTGCAAAAGGGGCATGTTTGCCTTACTTTGAACCCTTATTTCTCTGGAACTAATGGGTCAATCATCACAAAGCAGATATTGTTCTGTTGGAAAAGGAATTCTCATTTTGAAGATTGATGCATATTAATAACCTTTTGACCCCTTGTTTTAGTTGACCTTGAAATTGACCTTGTAGATCACGTGGCATGAACAAAATTTTGCATGATTTTTTTTAATCAGAGATGTACATTATTTGTTTAGCAGCAATAAAGAATCATAGTATCCATACCCTCAGAATTTCAGACTATTCAACTTTCCATGAATATATCTTGTAAATGATTTGGAATATTAGTTGAATTTCCTTTCCAAAAATATGTTTTGTTAAGATTGACCCAGTAGTTCTTGAGATTTAAGGGTTCAAAAGAATTGCCTGTTTTTGCTGAAAATGTCCAAATTTGGCAAGCCGTACCTCCCAAACCCTTGCTCTGACTGGCGTAAATTTTTTTGATTTGGTGTTGTGCCATCACTATCAACAAGTACACCAAGTTTCATTACAAATAACATCTGATTGGTTCAACACACTGGGTGATTTGGCATAGAATGACCCTAACCCATCATTTACAAACATACAAGGTGTGTCAGAAAAAAATCCAGCACTGATGTCGCTAAAGATAGATACTTGTAGAACCCACGGGGGTCAAATTTGGCCCCTATAAATTCTGCTACTCAAATAACAAAGACCTTCTTTTTTTTTTTTACAAATTTAACTTCAAAAGTCCAGAGTGCCACTTCTGACCCCTGCATGGGGCCATCTAGTGGATGAATATTGCACTTACATGAGCCAGAGTGGTGGTGACAAGATGGCTAAAATGCAACAAATAAAACAAAAAAATTATATTGTTCAATGTAACTGTGTATTTGATTGATTACTTTCTTAAATTCTAAATAGTTTACTGACAGTTTTTGTTATTCTGATTTTTCGAAATAATACCCCTAAATCCCAAAGGGTCAAATTTCGCCCTAATCCTAAATTAGGGAATACATTGAAAAAAACATTGAAAAAACATATATTTTGGTGTTCAGTGAACTTATAGCAGTCATTTAATGTATAATTCATAATTTTCCAAAGAAGAAAAGGGTTCTTGGGTTCTCCAGGGTTAAATCCAAACTATAGTTTTCTCCTTCGAAGTAGTTCTCCCATGTAACACACGTTCCTGTCTTGTCTTTGTTCACCCACTTGATCTATGGGAAGCGGGTTAGCGAGTGGAGCGGTTGCTCCAGCATGATGTTGACGGCCAGGAACTATCAGATGCTCAGGACATTGTGAGCAGGTGCAATGTCATGGTGAAGCAACCACTAGTTGGCAGGACAACTCTCGCCTCTTCTCACACACTGAACAAAGCAAATTCTGCAGCTAATATTGAAAGAGAAAGCCAAAATGTATATTTTGTGACACCAGTCCTGGAATTTTCCTGACATGCCTTGTATGAACCCTAACCATGATATAAACATTTGACTCGACATTAAAACTGTTTAAACATTCAGCGCCGCGGATACCTTGCAAATGTTACATGTCTCTGCAATCCGCGCAAAGCAGCTTGGATTTAAAATGACAGACGTGAGCAAAATGTGCGTCTGTGAAAGTGTCATACCCTACACTCTGCATGTCACAGTTAGCACCCTTATATGTCGCTGCCGAAACACTTGTTAACAGATTAATGTGGCAGATTAGCGCTACCAACCCACACTTTAATCCCCTAATCCTGCATCAAAGGGTCATAAAAAACCTTTCCCTGCTGCAGTAAAAAAAAAATGGGAAGATGAGAAGTCCCAAATAAAGGAGGCGACGGCCACACACACACACACATACAGTATGCACAAATAACACGTTGCTCCCACAATCCCAAAAAAAACCTCTATGCAACAGGAAAATCATTTAAATATTGCCATCCCTCATCCTTGAGCTTCTGAGCCTCTTTTTGACACAGCCACAGCATATTTGTCTTTGTGCACATGCCTCCTGTCTCCCAGCGCTGTTTTGCTCTGACAGGCATTATAGATACATATGCTAACATGGATAATTCCCCCTGGCAGCGTCGCCTTCGATGACACGAAAGGCTCTGGG
The DNA here is from genome assembly GCF_051991255.1 of Vanacampus margaritifer. Taxonomy (NCBI): domain Eukaryota; kingdom Metazoa; phylum Chordata; class Actinopteri; order Syngnathiformes; family Syngnathidae; genus Vanacampus; species Vanacampus margaritifer. Next base: position 12,912,196 of record NC_135440.1, on the reverse strand, counting down.
TTGATCTGGCTAGATAACACATACACACAGATGCATTCTCTCAATGAGCGGCCTTCCCTTGCATACGTTTCACTTGCTAATAATGCCTAATAATCAACTACATTTAACCCTTAGATTTGAATTATAAGAGAAAACATTTCACACTATATAATGTGAAGCTTCCAAAAACAACAAAGATATCAAAAGATCTTTCACCAAGTCTGTCCAATACATGTTTTTAAGTTTTTGAAAATACTGCAATGTTTTGCTGTGGACGTGGCCTCAATCTCGCCTTCAAACTTTGCTAGCCGTCCTTGACTGGGAAAGGAAATAACATAAGTGGATATAATGGTGCTCCATCATGTGACATATGGTAAATTGAGTTTGCTCCTGCCGCATTAATAAGATGGAGCCGCGTGCACGCATGAAAGGGAGGCGGCAGGCTTTTCAACATGAGGTTTTGTGTGAATGAATACCCTTAAGGTTTCAATGCTGGCCCTGACTTACCTGGCTCTATTTGAAAATCCCTCTACACCTCCACTACTACCTCCGAAAGGTCTGACACAAAGAGGCTGTAATATTCACAAAGAGAAAGAGAAAAAAGATTCTGCTGAGAAGAAGACCTCGGCTTGGACGATGACTAACTGGGTCTCAAGCAGCTCACCTCCTTTAATTGCAAAGTAACCATACGTAGCTTTACTATTAATGTGCAGTTTGTTAAGTGTTATTTATTTATTGGCTAGTATTTCAGAGTGATTTATGAATCACAAAAGCAAGAACAATAAAGTATCAAAAAAAAAAAAAAAGCAAGTAATGTACTGAATGTAACAATAATGCTCATGTGTGAGGGTTATTAAAGTGTTCTGTCGCTAACTGCCAAGGATTACAGAGTGGTATAAGTGATTGATTTATGCCGAGTCAGAAAAAAAACAATTATACAGCGATCTGTTTTTTTATAGACAGTACATCTGCGGTGAGGCGCACATGCTGGCAAATGACAAATTTGGTGGCAGAAATCTTAATTTAGGTCTGTTCAAATCATGTCTAAGCGTTGGCACAGTGTAGGCAGTCGGTACAACGTGATTCTGGTGTATTTTGATTACGGCGTACACAGCAGAACAGGAGGCATAAAACTGTCTGAATTATTGCAGAAACCAATTCATTGAATGAACAAATTAGTAGTATTATTATTATCATCATTATTATTACCTAAATAATCCCAGGATTAGGATGGGGCAAAACCCATTTACCACAGATGTGGGCGTTTCCGTGTCAAGAGTGGCACGTGACTCGTGTGCCAAACTTAAAGGAAAGGAAAGGAAAGGAGACACTTTGACTGGCCATTACTGAAATAGGCTGTGGCCACTCTCGCAGCAGCACAGTTCTCGCTTTCTCAAATTGGCTTGCGCTCAATCTGGAAAATTACCAACACCTGTTCTAACCCGCCTCACGCTTCACGCCGCATAGGATTTCGGGTGTTCATGAAAGTAGTCCAAAGAGTCCAATAAAAAAAATTACAAAGTAATTAATAACTCATAAAATAATAATAATAATATGTATTGTGGGAAACCTTTGGTATATCGGGTAATGTCCCAACTGCTTTTTTTTTTTATACCAACATCCCTGCATGCACAATGACAACAGGGTGTGTTGCACTTCTTTTTTTTTCTTATTCAAAAGCTACAACAAATGACTTTACAGTAATTATTTCACAAAAAAATATTGGGAGATTAATTGCTATTATTACTGTGTGTCCTTTTTAAACCAGGTAGAAAATTGCATAACCATACAGTACTTGGTTGAAACATAACATTTTAACGACAAAAATACAGCAACCCCCACCCCATATTAAAAAACTTAATTGTTCCTCCGAATCGCTCCCATCTCTCCTTGACTGGTCTCTGAGTGCATTAATTTGCATAATAAACTGTCTTCCATGATATACAGTATATCTTAAATCAGAATATGTGGAACATTTTTCAACTTCTTTCGCTAAATAACAGCACACTATTATCATTAGCATTCTTCACTTTTACTGCACTTAATCATAGCTAAGTGTTTTGTGTTTAGGTGGTCAGAGAACACCATTGCCCTCTGTTTAAAATAGAATGAGAGAAGCTAGCTTTTGTGTTCGGATGCCCGTGAACATCCATCCATCCATCCATCCATCCATCCATCCATCCATCCATCCATTTAGCCTCACATTATTACTCATTTTAGGCCACAGAGAAATGGAGGAGCAAAGAAAGCGTTTTATACAGTAAATATTCAAAGAATTCTAAAAAGTCTATTTTTTTTTAAGTGTTAAACGTGCATTACATTTCATTTAAAAGGTAAAAAAAAATGTATGGTATTTTTTGGGGCTCATTTTGTCTCCATAATATAACATATTAAAGAAAACGTAAAAATATAAAATAAAATATAAAACACTATAATGCATCATCAAAATGATTTTTCGGCTAAATTAAGGCTATTTTGTCTGGAGGGTGAATTGAATGTTCAGCAATAGCAGTCATGTTTAGAGCAGATTTAAGAAAAAAAATCCATTAAGTTTGCAGTCCAATGAACAGTGGACATTTTCCTTGCAACCGTCTCGTCTTGCCTCGCCTATCCCTCATCATGTCCATATCTGAGGATCTCTCCTTCGAGTGAAAGGCTCTTTTGTTGATTCCAGAGCTGCAATTTGGGCCCAGCAAGGGGCACAGGCAAGTTCATTTCTGCTTTGATGACTCTAAATTGAGAGATTAACCAAACGATAGGCAATTATCCAAAGCTCTTACCATCTCCCAGCCATCCATTTTTATCCCCTCCCTCACATCTTCAACTATTCATCATATTTGATTGCACGTGTCTTTCTTTTCTCGCTCTATTTTACTTATCTTGTTTTCCCTCCTTTAACTGACTCCCTTATGTTCACCTTTCATAGACAAGACATTCTTCACTTTATTTGTTCTGCTGTCATCTTTAATTAAGTTTAATTCAACCAAACTGGTCACATTTTGGGTGGAAAAACACATCAATACTGCTTTTTTATTCATAAAATAACGGCATCAGCATCATCTGGTTGTCTCCAGATAGAATATGAAAGTTGTTTTTGAGGGAAAAGTTGAGGGAGAAAGAGAGAGGGAGACACTCCATGACCTTTGCTGCATGAGTTGTTGCGCTACCGCCACCCTTTTCCTTGTGTTCTCTGTCACTTGCATCTGTGTTCACTCTAATGAAGCAGAAAAGTCTGAAGCTTTCCACATTTTTTTTCTTATTCCCTTGGTTCCCACCAGATGACAGACAGTGAATAATGGCCACACGCACAAAAAGTGACCTCTCTGTCAGCGCCTAAGTTTCCTGGTTGCTTATTTCTTATTTATCATCTCAAATATTCCTATTTCCCTTTTGTCACCAATCTATGCACGGTATTATTAAAAAATATATATATATTTATTTATTTATTTAATTATTTGTTTGTTTGTTTATCTATTTATTTATTTTTTTACTGAAACATGGATTGTTTCAAATGAAGTAACACACTGATTTGTTCAAACATCAAAAGTCTGGTGAAAGATAAAACCAAGCAAGAATCTATGACAAACCACTAGGTGACATTAAATGACTCCTCTTGCAATGGAAGTCACTTAAGGTCAGCCAAAGCCTGTCAGTCCTCTTATCTGTCAATTTACAATGAGCGTGCTTTAACCGGAAATTGTGGGGCTGTTTACGAGATCAGAGCAAAGTGAAGGTGACGTAATGCGTTTCTTGTAAAAGTGTTTAATGTCATCATTACCTACTTCCATCATCTGCCGCAGAGCAACTGCGCCTCTTAGTGGCCATTTAAGGAGGCAGCAGGTTACATAAGATTGCGAGGGGCTGGCATTACGTCATTGTATTAAAACCATTTGAGGATCTATTCCAAATCTTTGATATCCATCTTGAGGTTCGTATAATTGTCCTTACTGGTAGCCTATTACTACTTACTAGTGCTACTATGGTGACATTATGCAATTCTACAAAGTAATACGTATTTGACACATCACCAGAGTGAGGACAAAGAGTGTACTGGTACAATGACCTTAAGACGGATATTAAAAATATTGAATAAGTTCAAACATTTTACATAGTGTTGGTGTCAAATGTTGTTGGGATTATAATAGGTCTTTTTTTTATGCTACTACTTGTGCAAGGTAAGATTACTTGATAGATAATAAACAATAGTAGACAAGCACATAAAGCAATAATCACTCATGTCCTATATGAATGAATGAATGTATTGACCATCTTACTGGCTATCTTACTGGCTAGCTTGTCGAGTTTCCTGCATTTTCTATTTTTACAAATTAAACTAATGGAAGACAAACAATATGTAATTAAATAGCATTTTCAATCTGTAAATAATAGATCATACTCAATTCAGAGATAATGAAATAGAAATAATTTAATGTTGTGTTTGAGTATTACCATCGTCACCGAGGGTTATGCTCTGTCCACTCCTCCTCAGCCTCAAAGAGAGGAGTCTGGCCTGAGAGATTTCTCTGACGATTGAGGACAGGTGCTCTCTGCTGCCACCGTTGTTGTTTAGAGGCGAGGCCTTCGACTCGCCATCTCCACTGTCAGTGCTCCGGACCAATGACTTTCTCTGGAGGGAGATTAGATTAGATCAGGATTACATTGACTGTGAGATGCAAGGTAAACACACATTCCATCATAATTGTGAGAAGAAGAATGTATGTAGTCTGTATGGAAGTGATGTTGGAAAATTCGAGTTAGTTTTGTAAGATTTTTTGGTGTGAAATTGTGTCTAAAATTCATGTTCAAATGATTCAAAATCAGCGTCATAAAAAGCAAGTGTTTCTTACATTTCCATTTTGCTTCAGGGATCTGTAGATGGGCGGCAGAGTGCCCATTTTCATCCTGGAAACACAAACATCAATTTGTGCAATATTGTTGTTATTATTATTATTATTATTATCATCAACATTATTGCTATTATTATTATTAAAAGTAGTAGTAGTAGTAGTAGTAGTATAAGTAACTTGTATCATTTAAATAGCAGCGTCTATTATTTAGCGCCATCTCATGGTGAACTGATAGAAAGCAACGATTTTGAAGCACACGCACTACGGTGCCTAAGAGAGACCACACTTTGCAACGCCACCTACCGCCAATTACTACCAATTGTTATTTGTAGTGAGTGAGCAGCCCCGGTGAGCAGGAGCGGCTAACAAGAGTGGCTAGCAAGAACTAGCAGGAGCAGCTAACAAGAGCGACTAACGAGAGAAGCTACAAAATCTAAGGCGTGGCGTGGCGTGGCGCGAGTCATGCCACCTATGTAATATAATTAGTGATTACTACACCTTAATTTATATAAAAAAAAATTATGTTGATGTGATAGAACATATATTGTTTTGCATATGTCGTTTTTAATAAATGAATTGTTAGGTCACCACTAGATGGCGCCAAATAATTCACACTGTATCAGACTGTGTGGGGGCGGTGTTTACCCATTGAGCCTCCGTGCCCCTCGAGGTTTGCTGAACAGCAGGTCAGCGTAGGAGAGCTTCTTAAATCTCTCTCTGCCCACGGCCACGTAGAGCTGACCGCACTCCAGCTGCGTGCCATCAGTCACCTGCTGGCCTTCATGAGTGTAAAGACTAGCAGAAGAAGAGAGAAAGAGTCCAATGGATACAACATCCCAGAACTGTAAGGAAGGTTTGCAAACATTTAGTCCACCATGTGTCTGTAAATAATTCGTTAACACAAAGCAAAGTCCGAAGCTGATGAGTTTGGATAATTTGCAGTTATAGCCAAATACCTTCTCACTCCGCCAAGCACTCTCAAACCCATCTTCTCTGTGATCATCTCCAGTATTCTTTCAAACTGGCTCTGCATCCTCTGGTGAATGAGGAGCCTTATGGCAGGATCCATAGTCTCCCCATTTGCCACCACACTGAGGACAAAAGTATGAGAGATGACTTTGGAGATGGGTTTACTCAAGAGTTCTGTATTAGCTGATGTTGATATTAGAACAATGTTAGTCCAATTATATTCCATCCAGTATGAATTGGTATTATACTGAAATGGCACAATTGTAAAATAAAAGCAATGTACAATGTAGTGGCACAACAAAAATGTGACATTTTATATGAGTGGTACGGGCACTCACAAAATGGGACATGGCTCCTTAATTGGCTTCAAGAACCGAGCAGACACAGAAATCCGATTTGGTGGAAGAGGTTTGGCCTGGGGAAAAAAACAAAAACATTATCCATGGTGTCAAATTGACTGCCATGATTTTTACTGTAAAGGTTTAAGATCATCTTTGAAGAAAAACTGTGTTCATTTTAAAAAGCAATATAAGAAACACAGCAGCCACCTATTCAGACAGTTAAGAGTTCTTACCACTGATTGACACAATCAGCCATGTTAAACTAGGGCAGGGGATTTGCGGTCCTTGTATAGAAGATTGGCTACATTTATGTTAACGGTTAATCAAGTCACCAAAAGTGCTCAAGGTTCTGTGCTAAGAGACATCTTGCAAATAGGGAATAAGACTAAAGCAGGTACACAAAGTGATCTGAAGCTTGCGCTGTTTTTGGACTTCCTAAATGGAGGGTGAAACTGGTTGTGTTGAACTTTCTTTCTTTTTTTTTCATTTTCCAAACCGCTTATTCCTCACAAGGGTCGCGGAGGTGCTGCAGCCTATCCCAGCTGTGTTCGAGCAGTAGGCGGGGTACATCCTGAACTGGTTGCAGGCCAATAAAGACTCTAAATAAGATTCTCACAGTCTAACTTTTTGGCTTACCTGCAGTGGAAGTGACTGCAACAGCCTTCTCTTTCTAGAGCCGATCTGTAAATAACTGCACACAAGACAAGTACAGTAGATAATTAATGTAATAATGTGAGGTAATCCATTACTGTCAAATACAATATATTTTGTTTATGTAAATATAACTGACTCACCAATAAAAGGAAAATAGAGTATGTTATGTACCTCAGTCAATTGACAGATAAATAATCTTAAATTCTGTCCAGGCTAATTAGCACACTACTCGCTGCACTTTTATCGCTCAAAAGAACGGCTCCACGCTGAAAAAAAAAACTTTTATTGGAATAACTTGATCGTGACTTTTTCCTTCTACTCTCTAATGTGGCTACAACTTAACAGTGTATCAGACCGCGTGGAACCACACTGCCCCTCAGTAGCCAAACCGGGTACAAGATGAACAGCGCTCCAAATAAAGGCACACACAGACAAAGACAAGACAGTATAAAATAATTTAAATAAAGTCTATTTTTGGACATTTAAAATCGATTCTGAATCGCATTAAATGAGAATCGCGATTCTTATGAGAATCCATTTTTTGGCATATATATATACTGTATATATATATATATATATATATATCCATCCATCCATCCATCCATTTTCTTGACCGCTTTTCCTCACTAGGGTCGCGGGGGTGCTGGAGCCTATCTCAGCTGGCTTCGGGCAGTAGGCGGGGTACACCCTGAACTGGTTGCCAGCCAATCGCAGGGCACACAGAGACAAACAACCATACTCACAATCACACCTATAGAGAATTTGGAGTGTTCAATTAACCTGCCATGCATGTCTTTGGAATGTGGGAGGAAACCGGAGTACCCGGTGAAACCCACGCAAGCACGGGGAGAACATGCAAACTCCACCCAGGAAGGCCGAAGCCCGGACTCGATCTCACGTCCTCTGCACTGGGAGGCGGACGTGCTAACCAGTCAGCCACCGTGCTGCCCTTATATATATATATATATATATATATATATATAAATATATATATATATATAAATCTGAGCTTGTTTATATAGTCATAGGTATATTAGTGATGAATAAATAGTCATTTTTAAACAAATTAAGTGAAACATGATAATTTCCACAGTAGCCCTGATGATCTCTCGTGCACACTAAGTTACCACAACATGCTGGTTGGGAATCACTATGCAAACACTTTTTACATCATGCATTGAGAAATAGGCTATTACATAGTGTGATAAATAAATAAATAATGTACATTTATTTTACAGCAAACTACCTGATGCACTGTGGCCTTCGAAAGCACAAATCTCATTAGGCTATCTATAGCAAGAGTCGTGCACGCATCTCCCCTGACCCAATTTGCCCAGCGCTGTGACTCAGCATATGGCTGCAAAAAAAAAAAAGTCACAATGAACATCCCTTTGACAAGAAATGCAAATAAATGTTAGACTGAGCATCAGACAACAATGTTAATTGAATTGCATGCTGGCTTAATTTCCATCAATTGTAAGTGTTGATGATGATCTTACGGCTCTTGGTTGGTAGGCATATATATATATATATATATATATATATATATATATATATATATATATATATATATATATATATGATTCTGACTGCTGTAGTAACTGGCAATGATAAACAACTACCTACTACAGCTCCAATATTTATCATATCTCTCATTTTGGACAATTTGGGGACATTTAAGGAACAAAAAATGACCAATGTTCCAAAATATTAACAAAAAATCAACAAAAACACATTTTCTCATTCTGATTGCTGGAGTAGATAGCAGATATGGTATGCAACTAACTACTCCGGCTCCAATATTTATCATATCTTTCATTATGGACAAGTTTGGGACATTTAAGAGACTTAAGGACCATAAATGATAATAAAAAAATAAAAAATAATCAACAAAAACAAATTTTCTCATTCTGATTGCTGTAGTAGATAGCAGTGGTATGCAACTAACTACTATAGCTCTAATATTTATCATATCTCTCATAATGGACAAGTTGGGGACATTCAAGGGACTAAAAGGGCCATAAATGACGAATAAATTATTTGATGATAGGTCACCCTTGAGAATGTAATTTGTAGACGGTCTCTAAATTAGACGGTAGGAGTGAATATCAAACATCGAACGTCAAGCCAACCTTTTCTCCCTATGTGAGCGTTAATGTAATTCCTTATGACAATCAGGGACATAAATTTGGTCACATTTCAAAATAAAATCATGCAGAAGCTCAAATGCAATCCATATGACTTACTCTAACTTTTTAAATCTCTCCCTCCCAGCAGCGACGTACTGCTCTCCGCTCTGCAGGTTATCCAGGCAGTCCACCTTGTGCCCTCCACGCGGGGTGTAGATGTTCCTCACGGCTCCAAAAGGCGCCTGGATGCCCCCCGTAACCTCCCTCAAAAACGTCTCAAAGTTACACGTTCTCCTCTGGTTAATCACAACTCGACGGGCTTCATAGTACTGGTCACCATTTCGGAACATGTAGATATTCTTCACCACCGGTTGGGACAGAAAGTTCGGCTTCTCCGAGCCCATCCTTGTGCGTCAAAGTACCTTCCTACTGTGATTTTTTTCTTGAAAAATGCGTGCTAATCGATCACAGCTCAGAAAGTCATTCCATATTTTTAGTTTTGTTTAGTACGATTAAGCCATCCATGCAAAAATAATAATAATTTAAAAAAATCGCGTCTAAACAGACGAGACAACCATATTGCTTTAATTAATGTTCACAGTGAGCTGCGCCAAAGAGCCGAAAGGACATCCACTTAAGGGTTGCCTCTCATGAGAACTCATCTGTTGGGATGTATCTATGGGAACAAACATGACATTTCCCAGTCGCAATCAACAGGTAGTCTATCAATAAGATTAGCTGGGTGGGAAAAAAAGGTCGTAATTAAGAGAACGCGGGCTCCAAAAATGCGCAGCAAACGACAGCAAATGTGCGACGTGCCGTGGAAGCAAAGCGACCCCTGCACTAAAATGCTGTAATGTTATATTTAGTTGGACCCAACGCCGCAGCGCAGAAAGTTAATTAGGCATCAAGAGACCCAGTGGAAGCATGGTTGCCAGTGACATCCGTAAAGTGGGACAAAAACATGTTTGTCCCACTTTCTTGTTTGTCTGCTATAATTGTGAAGTGTGCATATGTCCTTAAAATACTTTTTTTTTTTTTGCCAAGTGACACTTTTCATGTTGCAGTCATACAACATAAAATCAAGTGTAACCATGACTTTTTATGAACAGGCTCACGCGATCGTATGAAGGCTTCTGTAATAGTTCCCCGAGGTTTATAAAAATAAAAAAATAAAAAACATTTGACACGTATTCTAATTTTGGACACTCTCTGTCAATCAATTGGAAGTGTGACGACTTTAATGCGGCATCACTCTCAATTGATCTCTATACTACGGGCGTATAAATTATTTTGTGTCAAAATAAGCTTTTGACAAATATAACATGCAATTTTATTTTAAAACCACTTGGCGGTGCTAGAGTAAAGCACATTATAGGGAACACACTGTACATGAAATGTGATGCATTTATATATATTTCCCCCCCTTTTGTATGTGGTCTTGTGACAATGACATGAAACTAACGAACAAAATATATCAAATAATATCAATGAAAATAATAATAATAATAATAAGCAGCAGCATTGTGGTGTGCCCTTTTTCAACAAAGTTCTGTGGAAAAGGTGCACACTTAAAAACGCTGGGTCAACATTTGGACAAAATTTGGATCAATCTGCAACTTGGGTCAACTTGACCCAACTTTAGGTTGGTTTGTGTGAAAACAATCCAACTTTCTGGGTTCGTTGTTGTAAAAAAATAAATAAATAAATAATAATAATAATAGTAATGGTTATTTTGTATAAAACAACACAGAAAGTTGGGTCAAATCAAGTAGCAGGTCGGTGCAATATTTGACCAAAATTTGGTCAAAGAGTAAACTGTTGGGTCAAAACCCAATTTTGGTCAAAAAGATTTGGCTTGGTTATTTTGAGCCATCATTTTAAAGAGTAAACTGTTGGGTCAAAAATAACAGACCCACTATATGCATGAGGTCATCAAAACCTCTCCGTCAATCAAAAAATACTGTGTGTGCAGTATACAAAGATAAAATGTCTGACACTGTTCATGTACTGGATGTCGTAAGTATGTGCATGCACACCTGTGCTGTGGTCGTGGAGGGTGGGCAGAAAAAGACCAAATTACAAACAACTAATATTGTTATAAAGTACGTACGTGAGCAATTATACACAATGACATCGTAAAAGTCATAGAAACTTCACAAGACAAAATACAGCAGCACATGCACGCCGCCGTTCAGGACTTTTGAACCCTTTAATGTCTTGACTGAATGCAGCACAATGTTACACCACAAGTCATTATTGTTGAAATACTTGAAACAGGACTCCTTCAGGTTTTGGGTCAGACAAAAGCTTATTTGGATTATACATGGACTGTAATTGTCATTGAGATCCTTAAGGCTAATATGTATCTTCACGGTAACAAAGTAAATACTTTATACATACATATTACATACATACATACATACATACATTTTCTACATTGCTTATATTGTGTAGGCTATATATCATAAATAAATACACTTGTCATGTATCATAACTATCATTAAATACAATACCATAAAATCTCCCAACAACACATGAACTCAAAGCTACAATAGGCTATCTATATATAGTTTAGCTCATAATACATATCGCATCATTCATTTGCAGATTAGCAAAAAGCAGCCATTAAACAGTCTTGAGAGTGCTTTTCGATGAGTGCAATTAAAGCTTGATGCTTTTTTCTTTTTTTTAGATTGAAACATAAACTGTTAAAATAAAGATGGAATATATTAACCAAGAGAACAAGACAGCTCAGTTAAGGTTAAACCTGGAGTTTTCGAGTCTTTGGTTGTTAAATCAACAGTCTGACTGATTTAGTGCCAATGCACATATAATATTTCATGCTACATTAATGTACATTTTTGTAAGATTAAGATTACATTTTACTGTGAGTAAGTAAGACAATTTTAGTCAATTCATTCTCAGGACACAATTTGTATTAAACGCCTTACTTACTGATGGTGCTGATGTGCCAAACATACTAAATTGGATCTTGACACGCTCTGCAGCAGTCTGCATCTTATTTAGGCACATAATATTATAACGTCATTTTTGTAAAACTATGTGTTTTATCCCCCTCATAATGTTGCGATATTAGCCTGATAGTTTATTCTCATTTTTCTATTATGTTATGTTAAATAATAGCTACTTTGCGATTCGGTGTTGCCCTAATACTGTTTTTTAACATTGATGATGTTTTATAACTTGACTACTAGTTTGAGTTTAGCTGAGCGTTGTTGTTTTTTTTCTTAGAAAGTATTATTATTGTTGTTTTATCGGAATATTTTCTGTAGTTTATTTCCTGTATTTAACGTTAACTATGTGAAATGAGTTGCAAGTGTTTTAACAGTCATTAAAAGAAGACAATACATTAATTAAATAAACATGATGTAGGCTTGTTGTAGACATGTTTGAATGTTCTAATCAACATTTTGTATGTTACAACCCCAAATTAACAATATTTACTATTTCATCATCATTTGGGGGAGAAAAAATAATCTAATGCTTTGTCAGCTTCTTCACCTCACATTTTAGTCATTATACACAATATATGAAATTGAACTATTACATGCAAAGTGAAGATGAGCAACATGCTAAAGTTATGCAGCATCATTTTGAGTATTTCCGAGAAGATGCAGGTGAAACACCACGCACGGTACCAGGTTCAGGTTCACTGATGTCAAACCAAAATGGGTTTACACACAGCTTCACACATCCACAGTTGAAATTAAAATCACACTACGATTTCTTACAAGATTTTTTCCGGCACTTTCAAAATTTCTCGAGCACTCCTCTCATCTCTTCTACGTCATATTTCAGACCTTTGCTGTGCATGCATTCATTGAAACGTTCACTTAAGCATTCAGACAACCAGCCAGTGATGAAGCTAAGGGAGGAAACAAAATAAGGCGATGAATTAAACGAACAATATACAACCGACCAATTAGTCACTTTTAAGCATGAGAATGTAACTCTGGGGAGAGATTTGTCTCAAAAATATTCACACAAATACATTTGTGATTTTCACGTCTTTTCTAGTTTTGTGTGTGCATTTTCCATGACTTTTGCTTGAGAGTTGTCTAAAGTGTGTTCTCCAGAAAAATAAATTTAAAAATTTAAAAATTTAAAAATTTAAAAATTTAAAAATTTAAAAATTTAAAAATTTAAAAATTTAAAAATTTAAAAATTTAAAAATTTAAAAAAATAAAATAAAATAAAAATAAATAAAGTGTGTTTGTGGATCGTCGTGCATGCACATTTATTTTTTAGACAAACATTACACTGTTTTGAGATTCACATGGACAAGCCCTCAATATGTTCACGTGTGTCTAAGGCCCGTTCCTCCTCCGCCCACGGGGAGGCAGTGTTGCTGTCTCCATTGAACGGGAAACGAGACGTTTCTCGTTTAAAATTGGACATTGAAAAACATAAATCGCGTCTTTATCTGACCTTCCATTATGTGTTTATTTTGCACAAGTCGAGAAACAAAATGCGACCTTTTGTTTGTTTCCCTTGAGCTTGTTTTGCCGTCACGTGAAAGATACTCTTCTTCTGCTGTTAAATGTTCTTCTTCTACGCTAAAGAACAGGAGAAGAAGAATGTCTTTCGAGTGAAGCTAAAACAAACTTGAGGGAAACAAACTATTTTTTGTTTCCCGATTTGTGCAAAAGAAACACATAATGGAAGGTCAGATAAAGACTCAATTTATGTTTTTCAATGTCCAATTTTAAATGAGAATTGGCTCGTTCCCGTTCAATGGGGACACCAACACTGCCTCCCAGTGGACGGGGGAGGAACGGGCCTTAGACACATGTGAATATCTTGAGGGCTTGTGTGTGTGAATATCTCGAAACAGCGTGACGTTTGTCTCAAAACGCGACGATCCTCAAGCGCATTTTTGACAACTCGCAATCAAAAGTCATGGAAAATGCACACACCAAATTAAAAAAAGACATGAAAATCACGGATATATTTGTGGATCTGAAAAACATGTGAAAATTATGAATATGTTTGTGAATCTGAAAAGCATGTGAAAATTACGGATGTATTTGTGGATCTCAAAAACATATGTGAAAATCACAAATTTATTTGTATGAATGTTTTTGAGACAAATCTCTCCCCATATATAACAACCAAATCAGTACTTACTGTAAACTGACGAACTTCTCCATTGTCTACCAGATGATGTTCTGTCTCTGGGGTGATGGCATAGGCCAGTCTCTGTTCCAGTAGAAAAGACAAAAATTGTAATTATTCCCCAAACACTACCGAAACTTGACAGGGACGCGAATTGGCTCAGACTTACATCACACAACTTTCCAGGTAGGCGGCAAAGCTTGTAGAAGGCGTAAAGGGGCACCATGGTCATGGAAGAAATGGCCAGGCACCATCCCAGCACGTTAGCCCAAGGAGGAAACATGTAGGTGCCATATTTGGGTGGGTTAAATGTTGCAAAGCTCACTACCACCATAAACTAAGAGATTTTGGGGGGAAGAAAACATAAAAAAATCAGATAAAATCACATTCCCGAGGACAATGTGAATTGAATGCCAAATCGGGAGTCACATTCGCTTTAATCAGTGCCAAAGAAGCAAATCTCAGTTTCAAAACGACAGGTCAGCTGAGATAGGCTCTAGCTCACCATCACCATCGAAAATGGATGGATGGATATTTAGTCTTTTGGGGGGGCTTGACATAAAAATGGGGGCATCTTGATTTTTATGCCAGGTCAATTCCAATTTATCGTGTTTGTGTATTTTGGTGGATGGACTATGCCTCACTGGGCGATGATACAAGTAGATGACATTTTAGACTCGCAAAAAGTAGGTCTAAATGTTGGCGCAGGCAGGCAGATTATGAGCTCCGCAGACATGTGTGATGCGTGCCATTATTTTGACATCAATATGACAGCAATGTGCGACAATCCCTCTGAATCATTGTAGGGATCTGAATGGATTATTATCATTATCATTTTAAGACTATTCTAAAAGCACCCCCTCAGACTGTGCGACGCAACTATGTTGTTTTGCCTCCACCCATGCACCACTCACTGTACAAAATTACATGGGAATATCCATCCAATAAATTGCATGTGTCATATTTATTGATTATTTTTTTTTAATGACTCCTGTGAAAAAAGGTCATTGAAATAAAGCAATAAATGTAATGGCGGCCCAAAACGATGGGATGAGAGATACTCACCAGGAGAAAGCAGGGGCTGATAAATTTCCAGCACAGCCTCCAGTATCTGCCTGGCCTCTGACCAATCATCTCCTCGATGTCGTCACTGAAACGGTCCACCCCTGGAACACAAGTAAACAATCAGAATGCATTAAATTAATTAATTAATTAATTAATTTAATTAATTCATTTGTTCAACAAAATCCATTGACTATCAGTGCTAACTCATTTGACCTTTTATTAAAAACTACTGACTTGCCTTCTAAATTCAGGTTTTAAAAAAAAAGTGTCCACAAATTATAAATGGTACATTTCTCAATTGTATACAAAAATACAGTTATAGTCCTGGTTATAATACAATACAGCACAAGTTCACTTTTCAGAGCTTTCCTTCCCAGAAGGCATCTCTTGCTGCTGAGGTTTTTATTGAGATGGACACCAGAACGAAAGACCACAGTGGCCAGGGTTGAAAGGTTCTTGTTCAAGCTCAGAGGAAAAGAAGAAAGGGCTCACCGAGGCCGCAGGCTTGATTTATCAGGCCTGCCAAGGTCGAACCCCACCAAAGTGGGCCAATATACAGACCCCTCTGCCTGAGGCCGAGTTAGTATTGAATCCTCCCAATGAGGTGAATGGACATGTGAAAAATAACCCAAGACAGGAGTTCAAGTCGCGCTTCATTCCCGACCTTCAGATTGTTTTTATGATCATTTCGCTTTCAAAATTTTCTGCTGACACGTTCTGGTAAGTGGATAGGGTACAACTTTGCTCTTCATCTTTTCTACATCTCGTTTGCAGTGCATAACTAGCATATTCAAAGTAAGCAGTCAGTATTGATTACAATTTCCCGGATCCTTACGACGGCAGTCACAACATGATTATGATCATTTAATAGACAAATTATGCCTCAAGCAGGAGGCACACTGAGGTGGTCACAGACTGAAGTGGCAAAAACCATTAGTGTGTGTGGACATTTTTGTTTCTTTACACTTGGGCCTAATAGAACTGGGTCACATTGAGTCACAGCACGTCCATACGGACAGATTTCTCATCAGGGCCCTAATATAACATCAGCATTGCTCGCCACGATAATATGAATCCTCTTTTTGTTTCCTATTGTTCAATCACTTTTTCTCACCATAAAACCACGCAATACCGATGGCTTCAATAAGCACTCCAAACAGAATGGACGTCCCTGCGGCAAAGTGGTCCAACAGAGTAAACACGTACATCCCACCCTACAGTGACAGAAAAACAAAGACAATGTCACGTTTTAACCCAGTATACAGATTGAAGATCTTAGTTACATAATTACATAACGAGTGGAAATAGTACCACACGCTCTGAGTCTCAGTACGATACTTGCATTTGTAACACACAAGAGAGAGATGAGGAAGGTGGCGGACACAATGAAGAGGGTGAACAGCTCTCGGTGCTTGTGGAGGCATTTGAATTCATCAATCAGACCGGTAATGACGGACTCCATCCCACCCATCTAAAAGGTACAGAAGAAGAGGAGAAATGTCTTTTACACTGCCTCTCAAATGAAATACTAAATTACTGTACATAAAAATCTATGACTATCATATAATTAACATGTCCTGTTCATCTGCTTGGTCATGCAGAATGGTGGCTATGTATCCCTTATTAGTGCTGTCCCTATCGAGTATTTTTAGAATTGATTAATCATTATTCAATCGATTAATCTGATTCATTTTAATTATAATAAAGTGCATTATAAAAGCTCCCCCACCCCCCCTGATTACTGTTTATTAAGTCATTCAAATCCCTAAACGGGTGACGCACGCCCTCGAGGACCAGATCTTGACACGTGTGCTATTAAGTGTGCCAATATGTTGGCAGGGGCAACGTTCCCATCAAAACAATGTATGGACAGACATGGCGGCCATGTTATCAGAAGAGAGAGTCCCTTCAAATGTGATGGATAAGGAAGTAAGGATAAAGGTTTGGATAAACTTTAAAACAGTTGCAATTTTTTTTTATTATGCATTTACAATAATTTTGTACTAGGCATTTTTATGCTACAAAAAAACAACAAGAACTTTGTACTGTATTTAGGTCATGTATAAAAGTACTTTGATGTCGCATTAAATCAGCTATATGGAACATATATTGTAAGATGCTGTCAGATGACGTTTTAAAGGAAAGTGACTGTATACTTACAGCACTGTCAATGCCTAATGTCAGGAGCATGATGAAGAAGATGACTGCCCACACTGATGAGCCAGGCAATGTAGCAATGGCTTCTGGGTAAATAACAAACACCAATCCAGCCCCTAAGCAGCAGAAATAAAAACAACATTATAAGTAAATTCACTCTAAAGCCAACATTACGTTTTAGATGTGGTTAAAGGTCGGTATCAAAAAATGCGGTGGTGTCAAACTTTACTATATCTTATTTAGAAGTCATACTAGTCTAGTACAGTATGTTACTTTTCTTGTAAAGAGAAAATACAATGGAAGTAAACAGTATGCAATGGGATTTTAAATAAATACCTCTTTTAGAGCGTCTGTCAACAGTACACAGGTAACGTAACTTTCAAAACGTTGCTTGTACTGGATCCCATTATATTGTGCATGCCTACTCACTGTTTGGTATATATTGCATCCAGTGTCACTTCAATATGTAGATTTGTTGGTAACGTTTATCCATATTACTATTTAAAGAATTTAAATTACTGTACGTTTACGAGTTAATCAGGTTGTCAAACTCATGACATAAAAAGCCATTACATAAAAAATAGTGGTATCAGCACCATGGACAGCTCTGACAACCTGTGAATAATTAGCAGAAATAGTGGCAGCCAAATACAAACACTGTTTGTATACATTGCTGAACCTCAGTGAGTTTCTTCTCTTATCTAAAAATGAGCATGGATGCACAATTTTTAGTGGTTCAGAATCAGCTGTTCACACACAAAAAAAAAACAATGCATGAAAATGGTGTAATTAAAAAAAATAACATTCCCAGCAAACAATTAAATAACAATAATAAAATAAAAAAAAAAAAAATGAAATAAAAATAATTAATAAATGATCATTACTTTAAATAAATAATTTAAATAAATATTTTCAAATAAATAATTATCATCATTAATTAAAAATCATCTATAATCTATAAACTGTGACACTAAAACATCAACTCAAACCGTGAATTTTGTGTATCATTGCAATAGCAACATACCGTCTCTCGCGACCGTTTCCAGAGACACATTGTGCTTGTGTGACATGTAGCCAAGGAAGGAGAAGACAACAAAGCCAGAGAATAAGCTGGTCAAAGAGTTGATGGAGCAGGTGATGATGGCGTCCCTGCATCATTCAAACCAAATCCGATGAAGATTGAATATGAAAAAGACAGAATGCAGAGTTGATCATTATTAGTCCATCATCACCATCTTGATACAAATGACCAATCAACACTTGCATTATTAACTCATTCACTCTTAGTCATTTTCACTGAAGCAATCCCCTTCGCTCCCGGCTGTTTCACTGGATTTTGATTGATTATGCACAGAATATTGTGTTTTATTGCTATAAAAACATGGAACCTACCAAAAGAAAGATTAGAGTCTCTTCTTTCATCAGGAAAAGTATATTTCTATCTGTTTCCATTTTGCAACAGTTAGCATTAGAATATAGCTAAGTTTCATCACTATTCACAAATATGTTTAAAACAATGTGGGAAAAGAGCTTTTTGCAACATGGCCCTGCTTGATCTCTTATACTCTGTGCCACCTGCTGGCCGTTTTTGTAATAACTACCATTGCTTCAAGTGTTCTCTTCAGTTCAGAGGCTGCATCAAAGCCTTATGTATGCTCTAGCATAACAAAAAGAAAAAGAAAAAATGTAAACAAAAACGTGCAATTACGTTTTTGGGACCATGGTAATATTTAAAATAGAACATATTTATTCCTTTTTGGGTACAAATGAGTTAAGTATGTACCTGGTCTGCAAAATGAATGGATTAAGAGTATAAATTATATCCAACATTTATGGTAATTATTATCACGATGCTACATCAATATCAAAACACAACATAACACCAAACACCAAACAAAAAAACAAGAACGTTCTAGGAAGTTTTTTTAAATAATGGCTGATGCTTATTTTGTGTTACACAACAATATGTGAAACACAAGGCAGGTTTCAAGGAGCTTCAAAGGCTTCTGTAACTCACTTGTGTGAGGCAACTCCTCACGCGAGCGTCTCTTTACCTGTAGCAATTGTTGCTGAATTTGTTGTAGCTGGAAAAGGCGATTAGCACACCAAACCCGACTCCCAGCGAGAAACATATCTGTGTGGCGGCATCGATCCAAACCTGCGGGGATGGGTGACAGAAAAGGTACACTTGTGTGAAGCGGCAAACAAAAGGCACAGGGGAGGAAAGAAGGCAGTATTAGGGATAATTGCAGGAAACTCATTCAACGGCAATAGATGAAAGACGCTTGTGAATACAGGGGTAATTTTGCAAATTACAGCGCCATGCATCTATCTAATCTAATTCTCAAATTCCCTGCAATGTGTGTGTCTCTTTCTCTTTCTTTCTCACTTCCTCTTTTTTCTCATATTTGAGTATTTAGTTGCAGATACTTGAAGATGTCGTTGGCAATTTTTTTATTTCTTGCTGATTTTTACTCCTTTGCCACATAAGAACAACATGGAAAAATGTTTTTGGGGTTATCTCATGTTTTTATTTGTTACAGTGGACGCCAGGATAATATGGCTGTAACGTGTTGCAAACTTACCAAGCTTATATGTAACGTTGTTAACATGAACATCATGCAAATCAACTTGCAATTGTGAATGGTTAGCTAGGATCCAATCATGAGCCAGAAGTGTTCATCTAAATTATGCGTTTTATTGGTTTAGAGACGCAAAATATGTCATGTCCACTGCAATCATTTATGGGTCCGAAGGGGTTAATTAACCCTATAACCCCAAACGTATGCTATTAAATATAAGACATTTTGAGCCCTCTATTTCATGAGTATAATATTTTTTTCCCATTAAAATCCTGAAGTATATGGTCTGACACATGCATTGCACGGATAATCCATTAGAGGGCAGTATCACACAGCTGAAGGCTTTTTTAGCGACCTGTCAAGATCCTCCGCCCAATTGAGAAAGGTGAGACATCTATACTTAATAATAGCGGGAAATGTTTTTTCAGATTTTTGGAAATACTAATATGTTTGATATGTCTGTTTATTATTATTATTATTATATTTTTGACGGTTATAAATGTACAAATTTAAAGCATTGTGACTGGATGTATCAAATATGACACAAATCAAAAGTCATGTGGAAGTTAATTTTTTTTTTAGGTTTGTTCAAAAGGACCAATAAATACTCTATTTACAAAGAATCTGAATTTCCTATCATATATTTCATAGTTTAGGCTTTATAGGGTTAATTATTTTGTTTTTCGAGTGGTAGGAGTTATTTTATAGTTGCAATGGCGTGGCGATGCCATGTCAAATGTCTCATTATTGTCAACTCCCCAGATTGTAAAAGATGTCTGGACCAAATGTATTATTTTCATGGCTGTTTATCTATTATTCTACTGTTAGTTTTTATAGAAATACAATGAAGAAAACAAATGACCTTGCACAGCCAAATTTAACAACAAAGCACCAAAGCCAATGATTGTATTTTGCAGTCGCAGTTTTTTCCCCAATGCTCCTCTTTTCCCTTTACAGCCAATCTCCCTCCACACTCGGGTTTCCTGCTTTCCACTTGTATCTCACCTTGGCATCACAGAGTTTCAGGAAGTCGACAGACAGGTAGGCCTTAATGCCATCCTTGGCTCCGGGCAGGGTGACTCCTCGGATGAGCAGCACAGTCAAGACTACATAGGGCATGGTGGCTGTGATCCACACAACCTGAGAGGGTCACAGAAGGCAATCACACACATGCACGCACAGAAACGGAGACAGAATAGATGCACATTATAGACACATCAAGATGGCAACATAAACTACTGTATAGGCATTCTAGCAAGTTTAGTTTAAATTACTCGGTTAAATCCTTCAACCAACTGTACATCTACAGTAGGGGAGACCGAGGTTAGTTGTATCACGGGTAAGTTGTCACATTGCAATTTTCTTGTCCACCAGAGGGCGAAACGAAAAAGTGGAATGCTAGTTTTCTTCGTATAAATGGTCTGTCTGAGAAGACAGTACACATCAGCACATTGTGAGCTGAGATGAGTGCCAGTTATCTGTTTTGTACAACCCAAAGTAAAAAAAAAAAAATCAACTTCATATATTTTGAAACAGGTGTCATATATAGACAAATTCTAGCAGCAAATCATGTGGACTTGTTGGAGGAGAGATTCAGACATCTTGTCATGCCTCAGTCACTGCTCTGTTTTAAGCTAACTTTAAACTAGAACATGAATTTAGCCAACATTGTAGTTTGGGGCAACTTGTCTCAGTCATTTTAGGGTTTGTTGTCACATATGCAAAGAATGGTGTGACAACTTACCCATTGGTGGGGCAACATGTCACATGTTCTCTCCCTCTATTTGATGGCTTATAACTCTGCACTGACACAAGGTATGAAAATGACATGAATACAAAAAATATACCCACGACTTTGGTCTTTCATCTGGCATTTTGTTTATATATGATGTATTGATTCCAAGAAATATATAAAATTATAAAAAGTGATACAACTAGCCTCAGTCTCCCCTACATACAATGTTTGTTGTCCTGCTTTCTTAATGACCACAATCAGAAATGACATATTTCAATTCCCTACCTTGCCAGACGTCTTGACACCCTTCCACAGACTGAAGTAAAGCAGAACAATGACCACAGCGAGACAGGAAGTCAACTGCCAACGTGGACGACCCAGATTATCGATACCATTGCTGTCCTGAATGTGGAGCACCCCTCGCCTATGGGAAGGTATATTCTGGTGAAAATCAAGTGTATACTGCCACAAAAAAATGTATAAAAAGGAGTTCTTGCACTTAATGCTGGTTTGCTGTTCAGCAGGTTTGTGTCATCCTTGAGTGGTAATATTTGAGCAAGACAGACTTTTGTGCTAGAAAAAAACAACAACATCTCATTATGTGGTTATTTTGTTGTTTGCTTCAATCTATTTCCAAAATGATGTTCACTGCTTGCTGCAACAATAATTGCCCTACGGGGACACAAATAAACTTGAACTTTGTTGCTGGGTTAGGATAGTGGATCTTTTATAAATGCATTGAGAAATTTATTATAAAAATGTAATGTATTAAGAGTACATATGTTGCAGTTATGCATGTATTTTGTACATATTTAAAATGACATTTTGTCATCTTGTTAGGAAGTGTGTGATCCTATGCATGCATTGTTGATTTTGACAAGAAATTTTAATTTAGTTTCAGTTTTTTGACTGAAATTTACGTTTTTGTCATAATTCAGTCATCTGATAGTATTTTAGTTTTAATCCAACTTTTGTTGACGAAAATAAAGAACAATTTTACTTCAAGCATACATTGAAACCTTTTACAGGAATTAAACACACCTATTTGTAACTGTAGTTTAACAAGCAAGACACATTTAACACAACAGTGTTTTTATTCAACTTTGTTTCAATGAAACATGTTGAACTGACAATAATATGCCATCTTAAAACTTAGTTTTCACCTAAATAAAAAAAAAGTGCATAATTGAGTGAGATTAATCTCACAGCTGCTCAATAAACGTACACATGTTTGAACATTAAATAAAGTGCAGTGAACAGTTTCTGAGTGGTTCTTTTCTCCCACCCGCGTTTAATTCCTTCTTCTGATTGGAATTTGTGAATTTCCGTCACTGTGTCGTTTTCGTTTTAGTCATCAACAATCAATTCTATGAAATAAAATGAGACATGCCCCTTGAAGTCCTGGTGATGTTAATGCAATGATTTAGATTAATCCAGATTCAGCTCTGACAGATAACACAAAATGCAGTCCAACTGTCTGCTGGTGGCTCACTGTAAATAACACACTGCCATTCCAGCTATACTTGATGAAAACCTTCAACTGTCACAACAAAACAACCCCTTGCTCACTGGAATAGAAGACACCTGGCTCGCGCCTGGTCACATGGATTCCAAATGAATATGAATGAGAAACAATATTCACAACATCAATACTAGAGACATCAAACTAAATGACAATACTAAATCCTATATAAATTACACCTGGACGACAATGTCAATGAAAATGGATTATTATTAACGTTTCAGTCTTGATCATTAAGGCTTTACAGTATTTATTGTACTAAAATGTACTATAGTCAAGTGTATATCCACTGTCACACTACCGTAAATGGTGAAGTTGAGCCAACTTACTCAAAGTACTCTTGAGCTGGAGTGGCCTTGTAAATGTCACTGATTGTGCCGTTGTCGGCCCAGTCGGAGCAGTTAGGACTGTTCCATGTGTTGTTGCAGTGCACCCAGGGGAGTTCGGCAGTGAACGAGGAGAAGAGGTAGAAGAGAGCCCAAGAGATGATGACATTATAGTAGAAGCCAACATAGAGGGAAATGAGGATGACTGTGAATCCTACGCCTGTGGAACAAAAAACAGCCATTCATCATTTAAAGTAAACATTCCAACATTTGAAAGTGATATACAAATGAATGTGTATTTATTTATTGAGAATGTAACTATTGCCTAATATCACCCTCGTAAGAATAGTGGATGCAATGGTTGTTGCCTTTTACAGTATTTGCGCCACACGCGGCTGTGCCGCCGTGTTCACTGTTTCTCCATCTCCACTGACATTCATCCTCCCTCCCTTTTCTTCAGATACATTGATCTTGAGAGAAACCGGCTTGTTGATCGGAATAATTACTGCCAATATTGGCATGTGTATGTATGCATTTGAATAATTACTGTTATCCCCCCACTGAGAGGCAGAGAATGACAGGGTGGGAAGTGTGTGATTAGAACGTCAATGTCTTCTGTGAAACCCTGACAGACAGCACATGTTCACAGACAGGAGGCCCACGCTTGCTTGCATACACACACTAGTTTATTTTACTATCTTTGTGGGGCCATCTCATTGACATAATCCATTTCCTAGCCCTTTCCTCTAACCCCACCCAACAAAAATGATTGCTTACCCCCATTCCTTACACTAACCTCAACCATAGCTCAACTCTAAAACCAAGTCTTGACCCTCAAAAAGAGGTCTAAACTTGTGGGGCCCTGCAAAATGGCCCCACATGGACGGGTAAAATCCTGTAATGTTGGCCCCACTATGCAACAAAAACAAGACCACACACACACACTCTCTCTCTCTGTCACACACAAGATGCTTAAACACAACTATGAGCCACCTTCAGCCCGACAAGGACATTACTGAACACAGTATGGATGTCTGGTGGCATGCGGAGAAGCAACAGATGGTCTTAGTGATGGTCTGTCAATTTAATTGCATGTAAACAGACCATCACCTCATAAATAAGCAAATTAATTTTCATGTATACACATACTTACGCAAAATAGATCAATACATAGATATAAGAAACAAAAGCAAAAAGTAAAAAAGAAAAGAAAAATAATCCAAACAAATTGCATCCTTTGCCTTGCTCATCATTGTTTTGAAAATCACCTGCAGAGATTGTCAGCAACTGTTTGACAAAAGCACTCGGACAATCAGGACTAGAGTCTAAAAGCCTAATTTTCATTTGTTTTCCATCTGAGTGCAACCAGAACCTGATGTTTTGGGAGGATAAACAATGCCTGTCGACGCTTGACACAGACGAGTGAACAAAAGGAGGACTGGCATGCGAATGGGCAGGCAAGTGGGCAGGCAAGCAGACACGTGGAGACGAGGGAAGTCAAATAGTTGACAGTGCAGTGGGAAGGTAGATGGACACATGGACAGACGGGAACATTGATGAATTGAGTGGATCAAGCAGGCAAACCATGTACAGTATAATACATAAAGAAAAAAAAAAAATATATATATATATATAAATATATATTTTTAATTCAAATAATAATATTAATAATAATAATAATACAATATATACATTATTATTATTATTATTATTAATATGTATTTATTCATTATTATGAATATTACAAAGTTTAATTTAAATTGTTGAATTATTTAATTTTATTTTGACAGTGTCTGTTCAAAATGTGTATTGTCTTTAGAAATTTAAACCAAATATCAGCAGTTTTTGATATACCGGTACATGCATTGGATCTAATAAGTGTGCGTGTGTGCATGCACCATTAAAGTCATACCTTTAAATATGGGGCATATTTTCCAGACCCCTGCCGCTCCCTCTCTGTTATACTGTCCCAGAGCCAGTTCCATGTAAAAGAGAGGCATGCCTGCTATCACCATAAAGAACAGGTATGGCACCAAGAAAGCACCTGAACACACAGAGACATATTTTAGTTATATTTCCAAAACAGACATGTCAACAACGCATGTTTAGCAGTTTTAAGCATCCTTCAGAGCAGGGTGTGAGCCTTGACTATGGCTACAGCTTTTAAACCTAATGAGAGCTCTATGTTAAACAGCCATAATTAGTGACCATAATTGTTGGAGCTAATCTATTCAGAGCAGCTGTGGTTGCTTTTTTATCCTTATTTTGATCTCTTGAAAGGCTTGAAAGAATTGCTGAAAAGAAAAAGGAGATGATAGGGGAAACTTCCACCTTCATTTCACCTTTTCCAAATCTCTTTCACTAAAAACGTAGACCATGTCACCCCTTCATTTCCACCTCAGCTATTTTAATAGAGGAAGTTGATTTTATGTCACACCACCAATTCCTCCATATTTCTCCCATTACACCCAACTTTAAGCTTTAAACTCACCTCCTCCATTTTTGTAGCAGAGGTAAGGGAACCTCCAGACGTTGGCGAGATCCACCGCAAACCCGATCACCGATAGCAGGAAGTCAATTTTCTTTCCCCAGGTTTCCCTTTCCTCCTCACCACTGGGGCTGGTTTGAGATGTGGTGGGAGCCACAAGGGTAGTGGAGGTGAACTGGACCCCATTCTGCTCCTTCACAAGGATCAGCTCCACCTGGGAGGTTTCGATTCATGAGTTACTATGTCTGCCCATGTTTGGCTATTTCAGTGTCGTTTTCAACATAATCATGATAAACACTGTAAAAAAAAAAACGGTAATTTTCCAGCAGCTTGGCCGCCAGAAAAATACTTAATAAAAAGTACAGTTTTTAACTGCAATTTTAACAGAATTTTATGTAATATAACGGTATATGACAATAATGTGATCTTTCAAAACATGGCCAACACCTGATGAAAATTTTTCAATTGTAACAGTTCACTGTTAGGGTAATTCATTTATATAGCATTTTTCCACCTTACGAGGCTCTCAAACCGCTTTACATTTTGACTAGTCATTCATGATGACACAGCATTAGGGGTTCAGTATTTTGCTCAAGGATACTTCAACATGTTCACCAAGAGGATCAAATCCACAACCTCAGGGATACCAGACAACCACTATACTCTATCCACACTGCCACTGTTGCTTATAATTTTAGATCTCATGAAATGTATACTTGGTAGTGGATGGATGGAAAAAAAATATTAATTCACAAAGAAATTATGGTAAAACTAACATTTTTTTTACTGTTAATGTCTCAGTATATATATATATATATATATATAGAGAGAGAGAGAGAGAGAGAGAGAGAGAGAGAGAGAGAGAAGAGACCGGGGCTAGTTGTATCACGGGCAAGTTGTCACATTGCGCAATGAAAAAGTGGAATACTAGTTTTCTTTGTATAAATGGTCAGGGGTTGTATACTGTCTGAGAAGAGAATAGCACATTGGGAGTTATTTGTTTTGTACAACCCAAAGTAAAAAATTTCAACCTCATATATTTTGAAACAGGCGCCATATATAGACAAATTCTAGCAGCAAATCATGTGGACTCGTTAGAGGAGAGATTCAGGCATCTTGTCATGCCTCAGTCACTGCTCTTTTTTAAGCTAAATTTAAACTTGAGCAAGTATTATCCGACATGGTAGTTTGGGGCAACTTGTCTCAGTCATTTTGGGGTTTGTTGTCACATATGCAAAGAATAGGCCAATGAAAAATGCACTTCTGGCAATTATGTTATGTATGACAGATTGTTCTTCAGATTATGAGTCTGAAGAGTGAGGAAATTAGTTTGCCAGGTTTTGTTTCATTGTTTAAAAATAGATTTTCCAGTTTCCAGAACTACAGTATTCGCACATTTCAGGACTTGTTTAAGTTTCTTGATGAACCATCCTTCCATTAACCAAAATTATGTATTTAAAAAAAAATTCAATTCAATCTCAAATTTCCAGTTTAAGGGATGCAAAATAGGTATTTGAGGCTGAGAGCTATGACCTTTATGCCAGCAGTTCCTAAGGACTTTAATCTATTTCATAATATTTTATGTTAAAGCTTGCTCAGTGGTAATTTTCAAGATCAATGATAAACAATTTCTCTGGTTGTAAAAACAAACAAACAAAAACAGGAAATCAAGGATAATTGTGTCCTTGTTCTATTAGTTAAAATCCAATGTGACATCTTACCCCATGACAACTTACCCATTGGTGGGGCAACATGTCACATGTTCACTCCCTCTAATTGATGGCTTAATACTCTGCGCTGACACAAAGTATGAAGTTGACATGAATACAAAAAATATGCCCAATGTGCTGGTACAGATTTTGTTTATACAGTATATGATGTATTGATTCCAAGAAATATCTACAAGTATAAAAATTATACAACTAGCCCTGATCTGGTTTTAAAGTTGAATTTTACATTTTATTCCAGTAAATAACAGACAAATATTTGTGAAATTACAATACATTTATGAACATATTTTAACAATCAATATACGTATTTCTAATGAAGTTTTTTTTGTTAAAGAACAGAAATACTGTGTTTTTACAGTTAAAGTGGTTTGACATGCAAAATCAGAATTTATTTTTGTAAATTAAATTTAAAAAATAATATTTTATAATATTAGATAATTTTCTTCTCATGTAAAGAAACCAAAATATAAAAACTATTGCTCAGTGTAATGCAGTGCAGTTCAGCACCACCTCACAAACTTCATGCAGGACATTTTCTGAACCTTTCTGAATATTTACTGTTATGCCATACATTTTGGTACATCTGTAATGAAATAATTAGACTGTATAGTTGTGCTAATATACAGTAAAATGTAATGAAAGTAGGTAAACATGATTTACATTAACATTCTCTCACTTTGCACTCAAACTCACATTACGCACTTCATGAACAACAATCATTGAATCATTTCTCTTCCAGTTGAGCACACATTTATAATACGACACAAATGCTGCATGTACGTTTGCACTGACCTCTTTGGGACCCATAGCATTGGAAGGTTTTTTTTCGGGGGCTACGACTGATGACATCAGGCTAATTGGGACTCTATCCTTCAGCTTTCGGTAAAGGCAAATAACCCTGATTATGGAAGAATAGAAAAAATATAAGCAATAAAACATAGCACTATTCCCCTGAAGACCTAAGGTCAACAAAATACACCCATCCCTTTTCTAGATAGCCCTTAACCTTAACTTCAATAAGGCTGTCGTGCTAACCAGTACCCCACCAGTACAGCCCAAATATTGTATAATCAGCCTAATGTAATTCACTTTAAACTGTTTAATGCCGTTAATATAAAGCATGTTGCTATTTGTTTCTGCATATAAAGAGATCAAGAAGAGAACCGATAGTGATGCAGGAAAAAGACAAGCACGGGAGGGTGTGGGGTTATACGTCTCTCCAAGGCCATCGCTGCACGCTCATTACACTTCACACTTGTTGATCGCCATTTTGATAACAACTAACCTTACTAAGCTCGGCACATCATTCACCTTTGAGATTAAGAGTTTAGCTTTGCTTCACTAAAATTAACTGTGAGTGTAATATTATAAAATAAACTATTACAGGGATTATCACCAGTATAAATCCTCAAATGGTTAGAATTTCTGAAATATACAGTTTTAATTAAATACGTCAACATACGGCAATGTTTTATTTCACCAAAGCAGTTCATTAAAAAAAAAATGTTAGTAAACATTTAATCAATATAACAAAAAACAACCTTTCAATAATACAATAATAAATGCGATTCACTATAAATAAATAATTAATTTGGCTTTGCAAACAATACCATACGATTAAATTGATTATTAGACTACATATGACAACAAGGTAAAAAACAAAAACAAAAACCTCACCGTTGACCCGTATCAAGTGTAAAGCTCCCTCAGTTGACAATTTGGTCTGTCAACTTCCAGTTGTGTTGACGTTCCTCACTTGGCTACAAAAAAAGTAATTGACATATTTACTGTATGTTAGAATTCAGAAACTATTCCAAATGAAACAAACAAAAGTTCAAAAATCCCAGTGACCGATAAGGCTAAAGAAAGAAAGTGATGAAAAGAACTGCTAGTGAATGATGAAGTGGTAGCCAGAAGACCGTGTGGTCTGCTGTAGTGATCTGTCTGCAGGACCACTCTTGAAATATGAGGAACAATCAACAACACCCCCACCACCACTCCATCCCTCTGACCCCTCCCATCCTCACCATGTCTTTGTCTATTCCTCCTCTTCACCATCCAAGTCAGTGTACATTTCCTCTCTGATGAGAATCATCCTGTCTCCCTGGAAATTGAGGATGTTAAAACAGAAAATATTCAAGTACTTTCTACTGGTGTAATAATTCTTAAACTGTTGGGCAAATTCCACCCTTTCAAAAGAAAGGAATCATTTGCTTTATCACTCCTGTCAAAGACAGCAGTTGGTTTATGAAAAACTCATTGACATTCTTTACATTTAATGTATTTATTGACATTTAAAATATGATGGCAGAGGTCCGATTAAAATATGCAGCAAATTGTAGACTGTATAATGTGGCCACTGGTTATCCTAAATAGTGATAAAAGGGCAAAGAAAACAGATCTATAAAAAAAAAAAAAATTTAAATAGGAGAATGAGAAGTCTTTGGATCATATGTAATGATTTTGATTTAAGACTAATTCTAAGTTCCAACCAATACTGGTATATTAAAGTATCTTCCAGCCCAAGAAACAGTTTTATGTGAGCTTTTCTCTCTTCTAACTCCATCTCAAAATATGTACAAACTTCAATTTCAAAGTGAAGACGTTGTGTAAAATGTATATAAAAACTGAATACGGTGACTTTATTCAAATGAATACACTTTTAATAGGCTACATGTTATTTAATGTACAAACAGGTGAACTTATCATTTTGGCAAATATTCACTTATGAAATTAATGAATGTCGTGTGTTCCAAAAAGGTGGTGATGTACAACTTCAGTTGTTCAACAATCTGGGGTCTCCGTTGTCGGATTTTGCACTTCATAATGTGCTACGTATTTTCAATGGTAATCAGGTCTGGACTGCAGGCAGGCCAAGTAGGTACTTACGGTCTTTTACTACTCAGCCACAGTGTTGTAAATGATGCAGAATGGCATTGTCTTGCTGAAATAAGCATGGACATCCCAAAAAATACATTGCTTGGATGGCAGCATGTTGCTCCAAAACCTGCATGTACCTTTCAAAACCAACACACCTTCACAGATGCTGGCTTTTGAACTTTTCACTGATAGCGATCTGGAAGGTCCTTTTCTTATTTGACAGGGGGGACACAACGTCCATGATTTCCAAAAACTATTTGAATTGTGGACTCGTCAGACCACAGCACTTTGTGCCAGTCCATTTCAGATGAGCTCAGGCTCCGAGAAATGGCCAGCATGAAGTTATTATGGATGGCTGATGATGAAATCCCGAGTCCCTAATAAATTCCTTGCAACTGTCTTGCACTTCTGGTTCACACAACTGTTCACAAGTGTATTCAATTGAAAGTAGGCTGAAAATGATTTGCAAATAATCCTGTTTATGTTTACGTTTTACACGACAACCCAACTTCATTGGACTTGAGGTTTGTAACCACGACACAGCTACCCATCTTGCCGACGACAAATATCTTTACATGCAATGACCAGCTGACCTACATGCAGTCAGTTTTGACACCTCGGCCTCACCCAATTCTGGTTAAACCATAACAAGACAAGAGGCCCCAAATAACACAAACAGCCAGCTCCCCACGGACAGATTTATAATCTTTACGTTCAGAATGACAGCCTGTTGCTTGCAAGCCAATCACAATGATTAATCAGCCACTAAACAGCCACCAAAGCACCCACACACCCTCAAAGTCCAATCATCCATCAAGCCTCAGGTCTCATATCAGAAATCATTGGGTCGATGTAAGCCATGGTGGGTGTATGAGTTTTTTTCCCCCAATGGTTCAGACAACAACTATAATCGAGTGGGTTGTTTTCATAAATGCAACAGCTGTGACCCAGAGAGAGGAAGGGCGGCGGAGGAGGAAAAGAGCAAGACATAAGGTGAAGTAGGACAAGAGAAATAGGAATGGCAGGTGTAATGAGGCAGGACAAGAAGTGTTTTCCTATTTTAGCAAATAATGCAATTACATTCATTTACAGCCAAATTTAGCCAAGGCTTATTTTGAAAACAACAGTTGGTAGGTAACTACTGTATATAGAACAAATATTTAGTTGCTGACATAAACTCAACATTTAGTTCTCCGCCCCTATCATAACATGTTTTATACACAATCCAGAGGTGTGTATAATGTGGAGAAAGACAAATTTAAGGAATGGGGACACATTCTTTGTCTATTGAGGCCACTGCCGTCATTTCTAAACAGTACATTGCACCAAAACACAAACTTCCAGATTAGCTGCTGAGAAACCCAGTGGGGGCTCATGAATTTAATGAATACTAACTTGGCAGTTATTATTTAAGGTATGCTGGTTAGCGTAACAAAAAAAATCATGAAATCTAGAGTTTCTAAACCTTGTGGAGGTACTGAACCCCGCTGGTTTCCTTTTTTTTTTTTTTAAATATATATACATATATATATATATATATATACACACACACATGTGTATGTGCGTGTGTGTGTGCATGCGTGTGTGTATTCATCAGTTCACCTAAAGCCCATTAAAAAAAATCCCATACTAATAATATAATATAATAATAAATTGCCAAATGCAGAAACATCAATTTAAGTTATCACGATATAGTGGCTCTCGCTAACAGACAGAATTAAGTAACCAGAATTAGGTTAAAAAATTCTATATACGTAGACCATGTTTCTATAAATTTTGATATTTGGTTTTTATTTGAGGCAGATATTTTTTCCATTAAAATGTGATTTATGAGGAGGTTAGACCATTGGTCGATATTCAGAGTTTGTTTATTTTTCCAGTTAACAAGAATGTTTTTTTTAGCGATAGTAAGGGCTACAAGTGTAGATTGAAATTGTTTATGTGGTAAGTCAGTTGTTGTTAGGTCACCTAGCAAACACAAGTTTGGAGATAAAGGTATCCTACAGTCCAAAATAGCGGAAAGTTTTTCTAAGACTTTAGTCCAGAAATACATAACCGGAGTACATAACCACAAAGCATGAACATAAGTGTCTGTAGTGTTTTGTAAACATTGGAGACAAATGTCGGAGTCTGAGAGTCCCATTTTCTTCATCATATATTGAGTAATGTATGTTCTATGAATAATTTTATATTGGATAAGTTGTAAATTTGTGTGTTTTGTCATTTTAAATGCGTTTTCACAAACTTGAATCCAAAAGTCAGATTCCGGTGCTATAGACAAGTCTGTCTCCCATTTCGAGATGGGTAAAGACATTTTATCAGTATATAAAAGTAACTTATATATTTTTGAAAGTTTTTTTGTTGTTGTCGGAGAAAGCTTGTTAATATCTTTAGCTAAAACAGGCGGTTGGAGCGTACCCCGAAGTGTTGGAATTTTTTTCTTTATCATATTTTTAACTTGTAGATAATGTAAAAAAAATCAGTTTTTTATATTGTATTTTTGGAGCAAGGATGTACAGTATATGATATAAACATATTATCCGAGAAGAGATGGTGGAGATGTGTAATTTCTTTCTGCTCCCACACACCTAAATAAAGCGGTTGGTTGTTAAGTTGAAAGTCGGGGTTATGCCATAGGGGAGAAAGCCCACAGGGCTCCCCTTGGGCTTTTGTCAATTCTAGTGCCTTCCACCAGGCAGTCAGGGTGGCGGAAATCATTGGGTTTTTAAAACAATTATGTCGCTTAATCGATGTTGTAATAAAGAGTAAATCTCGAAGTCTGAGGTTATTACAATCCTTCTGTTCTAGTTCCAGCCAACAGTTAGTATCTCTGTTGGGTTGTGCCCATAGAACGATATATTGTAGCTGGTTAGCTATATAGTAGTACATAAAATTTGGTGCGTCTAGACCACCTTTGGATTTACTTTTCTGAAGAGTAGATAGACTAATCTTTGCTTTTTTTTTATTCCAGTAAAAATTTGTAACGGCTGAGTCCAACAACTGGAACCATTTAGCCGTAGGTTTAAATGGAATCATTGAGAAAAAATAGTTTATTTTGGGTAAAACTTTCATTTTAATGGTGGCTATTCGTCCTATTAGAGAAATAGGAAGATTATTCCAGCGCTCCAAATCACTATAAATGTTATCCAGAAGTGGAGAAAAGTTTAAATGAATTAAATCAGTTAATTTAGGTGAGATTTTTATGCCTAAGTATTTTAAATTACCTATAGGAAATGAGTAATGTGGGTCCTGGCTTGCAGGGTTCCATGAATTTTCTGTAATAGGTAGAAGTGTTGATTTTGTCCAGTTAATAGAATAATCTGATAACTGTGAGAATTTAGTTATTAAGTTAAATACTTCCCCCAACGAAGTAGCCGGCTTTTCTAAATAAAGTAAGATGTCATCGGCATATAGATTAATTTTATGTTCTGTTACCCCAGAGAGAATTCCTTGAATCCTTCTTTCCTGGCGTATGACTAATGCAAGTGGCTCAATAAATATTGCAAATAATAAAGGGGATAGTGGGCATCCCTGTCTTGTGCCTCTGTAAAGTAAAGCTCTGAGATATAATCCCATTAGTAGTAACTGTAGCTTTAGGAGAATCATATAATACTGATACCCAGTGGATAAATGATTTCCCAAAGCCAAATTTATTTAAAACAGCAAAGAGGAAGGACCAGTTAACTTTGTCGAAAGCTTTTTCTGCATCCAATGATATAATAACTGCCGATTTTTGATCCTGTTTCTTTTTATAAGATGAATATGATATAATTTTACCTCTAATTACTGCTTTCCCAGTTTCCCAGAGAAGAGATGGCGATAGGTCTGGAGAGTCATTTATTTCCAAAAAGTCTGCCCACTCTTTTCTTATAATTTTGTCAAACTCTGCGTCGTTTAGCAGTGAGATGTTAAAACGCCATGTCGGTGGTGGTTTAAAGGTATAATCAACTTTTAGGGAAAGGGAGACTGGTGCATGGTCGCTAATAATAATAGGATGTATTTTTGTAACAGTTTTATCAGCAATAGAGTTATTTGTAAGAAAATAATCAATTCTACCCCACTGGTTTCCTATGCACATTCACTGAACCCTTCTTTATTAAAAAATATAAGATTGTTCCCCCCCCTCCGAATTCAAGAGTTAACGAACAGGGAGAGTAGCCTTTTCATCTAATCTGGCTCTCTTCACCTTGAATTCAGTAAGTGTTGTGTTCTTGTGTTCCCCATTCCTCATTCCTTTAGTTTTGCTAGCTAGCTAGCTGTACAAGAATTGCTCAACTTGGCACTGCAAATTATGCAGTTAGGACGCCGATTCCCATCAGTCAACTCAACGGCATTTAAATCTTTGCTGTTTTCTTAAGATGGAATCCAGCGGCAGCAAAGACCATGAAAACAGCAGAGGCCCCAGAATTGAACCCTGTGGAACACCATGTTACATGCATGTCAATTCATATTCCACATATTCTTCCGACCACTTTATTATTTTGTTCAACATAGTATGTGAAGGGATTTAAATAATAAAGGAATCATAGGATATACCCTAAGTCGACTACTAAGCGCACCAAATTCCCTGCAGTCAATGATAGCCAAGTGGGGCGCCATCACGAATACCTTGTGTAGAACTCAGTCATATCACCATTCGTCGCACCACAAGCAAATTTCCCACAAGCACCCCCTATTAAAAGACAGTTCAAAACAGTTTTCTCTTTTTATTAGAGTCACATCAACAAGTTACATCATAGCAGTCCTTATAGACAAATGCAAAGTAGCTTGCAATAATGACTCCCCATCAAAACGCATTTCTAAAACAAAACGAGTATGAAAAGAGGTGAAGTAAAGCTACAGAGGAAACAGGTGTTTAGTCCACGAGCAGAGAACCATCAGAAAGACAATATTGCTCTGACAAGAGTACACAACATCTTTCTTCTTCGGCTCAATGATGGACAAACTGTTTAGCAAGCAGCATAAATACAAGTTATTCAGAGGGTCAGCAAGATGAAAAATGCAGGAATAAGACTGTAAATGTATACAGGTGTAAATACTGACATAACATGTACTCAATAATAGCATTCTCTTCACATCAAAAGTATGATTTAGTAAGTATGAAACAAATAAAAACACAAGGGGTAATTAATGTGATTTCAAACATTCAATCCTTGCCATTGTTTTTCGTATTTCACAGTCATGTCTCCCTCTTCTCTTGACATACAAAATATAGTTTGCTTCACATTTACATGGAAATTGTGTCATTAAACACCCGTTAATATGAAATACATTTCCACTGCGCGGTGCAAACATTTCCTATTCATTCAAATCTGTTTGATGTTTCCAAGTTTGCAAAGTCATTCATTCTCATTCTCATTCATGCTGGAAATGTTCAACAATCCAAGACAAAGCATAAAGTTAGTCTAAAAGTTGGATTTTAGGTATGCAAATTACCCAAACTTGGTCTAAAATATAGGGAATGGTGCAGCTTCTTATAAAATCTATTGTCTCCTACAATGGAGAAACTATTGCTAATAAAAAAAAATAAAAATAAACAAGACATAACATGCTTTATATGTGAACTTTTACAAAATAAAGAAAACTAAAGTGCAAGCACAAATGCAAACATATTCTAAAGAAATAAATCAAATGTAAAGCAATACTAAACGTATTGTGATTCAGTATCAACATTTCATTTGAATATGCATACTATGGAGGATTTCGTGTCTTGTGGCCTGTCATGCGGCGCATACAACACCTCAAGGCCTGACACATTTGTACACTCACAACAAAGGATTACGTCAAAAGGATAAAAATGTACAATTTTTTGTAAAAAAGAAAAGAAAAAGATTTCAGTTTGCTTGGAGTTGCTTTTGATTGTGACAAGATTGTCTATACATTCTCTTATCAAGCATAACATTTATATTCAAGGCTATCGGTTTCCCTACTAAAACTGCATTTAGGTCGGGAGCAGTCAACTAGCATTAATAGGAAAAAAAGTAACAGGACTTTAGACTGGTTGAAAAATACAGCATTAAATTGTAGTACAGGAAGAAAAAAAATAAACAGTGTGGCTCATTTTTTTCATCAACAATCTGCAGAGACCATAGGTCGTAATCAAGGCAGTAAAAAAATAACACAAAATAATTCATTCGTATACGTATATCAAAGATTCTCAAAATGCCCCGCATTTGGAATATTCAAAATACATAACAGAACTCCTTGAAAGGTTTTAAAAAATAAAAGTGGAATATTGCTTTACTTAAAGCCGTAACAGAAAGACATGCAAGCATGGTCTTCAAACAGTGCTGTAATAATAATAATAATAATAATACAGGGATTAATAATCTCTCCAAGTTTAACCTTCAACAGTGGTGCTAATATCCCTTTTGTATTTAAAACAAAACAAAACAAAACTATGGAATAAATACAAAATTTGTTTCCATTTTTGGGCAGTGATCCAAATTAATATCATTGCATCATGCTTTTAGGACTAGCCTCAGGCTGCATGTCATTGTATTGAGAATTTATACAAAAATAAGAACCTTTAGCATTTTTTTTCCTTTCCAAGTGATTGAAGCTATGTATGCATTGAATTAAGTAGGAATGGTCAAAAGGTATGGCAATGTAAGGCAGAAAGGGAATTTGGAATGACATGTCTTATAAAATCCACCTAAGCCACCAAAACAACATGTGCTTTCAACAGTCACACCTGAAGTCCCCCCTTCCCCGTTTTAAAGCCATTACACCACCAACTGAAAGGGACAGTACAGATATAACAGGTGACATAATCATCAAACACATTTTTGGTCCACATTGTGTCATTTCATCAATGAAAAGACAAACAAATGAAAGTAGGCAGAACAGTACTGCATGATGTCATACGAAGAAAAGACATGCACAAAAGCCAAAGTAAAAAATTATGACATCATACAAGTTTGTCATTTGTGTTATTGAACCCTGAGCTAAATCAAAAATATTGTATAAATATAATATTTAACAAGCTCATAGCAAAAAGGTAACCAACTCAAGAGACCCGAGTTAACCTCAAATTTGGCTTGAAGCACAAAATTGCTTCAAGTGGTACAATTGTCACTGGTCAACTCGGGTGGACCTTTATGTAAAATACTCCTCAATACTGCACAAAATGCTATGTGTCCACACACTCTAGCCAAAAGGCAGCTACCATAAAAAAGGGGGGAAAATATACATTTGAAACTCATCATTTTCCCAAATGTGTTCCTTTTCATTGTCAAGGCTTGATTTCCTCTTGCTATAAACATGCACAGCCTATTTAAAAATGCAGCTACAGGAGAAAAAAAAAAAAGACAAACATCGCCCCGACCTTTAATAAGTGCCCTTCAAGTATTTATGCATTGTATCTGAAATAGCTAAAGTTGGTCTTCTGACAACCTTTGCTACAAAAAAAGTAATAAACATAAGTCAAACCGCTATCATGTAGAACGTTACTAAAGAAAACTGTCAGAACATAATACTAGCAAAAAGGTAAACATCTCTTCCCTTTCAGTTAAAAAAAAAATGCAACCATCTACACCAAGCATGCGCCACATAACAACCTCTCACCAGGAGAGATGTTTGTTGTTCAACAACCACACCCTTAACTCTTTCAATTGTGTTTCTTGAGTCCATGTTTTGTGCTGTCATGAACATTGGGGCTGAAATCAGGGCATATGCCATTAGTTATTTTGGCGTTGGCAGTGTCATGCACGTTGTGAAAAGACAGTCTTGAATTTGTTTGTTGATGTTGGCAGGTACCAGTGAGGAGGCCTGAATTTTCAGGGTACAGGTATTCCTCTGCAAAGTCCATGTGTTCTTCCACAAAGCTCCTGAAATTCTCTGTAGACACCACAAGAGGGCGACATGACAAAAACAGCAGAAAACCTCTTATTAACAAGAAGACTTTGAGGAATTTCATTGCTCTGTACTCCTGTGCTGTGCAATAAAGTAATTTTTATTCCTGCATTCATTCATTTACTCACTCACTCCCATAGCCATGATAATATTAACAAAGGCTTAACACAATGCTTTTCTTCTAATAAATAACCAAGTAATTGTGGGATGCTTTTACTTTTAAACCCAAATTAAACTCAAATGTATGCAGGACCAAAAATTTAAAATAAATAAATAAAAGTGAAAATAAAAACAAATATAAAAATTCTAATTAAAAATTTTAATTAAAAAAATCAATATAAATGGAAATAAATACAACTATTTATCTATCTATATCTATATATACAAAAGTAAATATTAAATATTAATAATAAATAAAAATGCTATTTTTGTATTTATTTTTACTTTTATATACATAGTTTTTATTTCCATTCATATTTATTTTTTTATTAAATTATTAAATTAGATTTTTAATCTCTGTTTTTATTTTATTTTTTTATTTTTTTCGTCATTTATTTATTTTTAATTTGGGCAGTTTCGGTCCGCCATACAAATGTTCTATTGTGTTTCATAAATGTAAAAAAAATAGTTGCTTTTCTCACCAAATGTGATCTTTCCTGTGTCTTCACTGTCAATGGCAGCAAACAAGCAAGATACACTGAGGTGAGTCACTCCCAAAGCGGTCTTCAGAATAATTGCCAATTCTGTTTCTGTGATAGCGCCATCCTCCTCGGCTTCAAACATCTTAAAAATGACATCACAGTATATACAGTACATCATATACTATTAGTTGAATGAACCTACTTAGCTTGCTCTATGGTTCTGAGACTAATGGGGAGAAGGACATTAGGTGCCTATTAAATAAAGTTTATTATTAAGAATATATTTTATTTAAAATGTGTTCTGAAAATCTAATGAGGCCCACATTTATAGTGCTTACTCAGCTTTATGATTGATGAAATAGCTGTTCAACTGTAAATGTATATAGGTTAAAGCTTTCATGCAACCACAACAGGAGTTTATTTTTCAACATCAATCTTAAAACGTTAACCCAGATTTGCAGATTTTTGCCATCTTACACAACAAAGCTACGCACTAAATACGATAAACAGTATTCAATTTGGCGCTTAGATGGGCTTAAAGATCGAAACACAACTTACCTTGAAGGCCAATTTCAGCGTTTCCAGACTTTTAGAAGGTCTGCATACAACAGATAAGGCTATCACATACTCTCTGATATCCACGCTATTATCTTCATGCTGGGAAAGCAAAAGACAAAGACAGTCACCATCATGTTCATCCATGAACTGGTTTCATTGACACAAATGCATTGACATTGCCATTAAAAATGAAGAAACTTTTATTTTTTTTGTCAACCAAATACATTCTTCAGACTTGAGAGATTAAGACAGAAAATGCTGACCTCATCAAAAAGGGAGAACGTGTCTTGTAACATATCTGAAACGGGCACATCCAAGAACTGAGCAAAGTCATCCAAGGACAGCTTCTGTCCTTCCAGTTTCCTGGATCTGTTTGCATAATCCTGCAGCACCTTTTCAGGGTTTGGGGGTTTAAGCCTGTAACGGGAAATTTAATTATCATGAATAGTGTGCTCAGTAACATTAGGAAACAGAAAACATTTCACGAGTCAGATAGTTGTAGAACTTCATTTCATACACCTTATAGACTAATTTGAGTACTGCTTCTAAATTATTAACTTCAACAACGACGAAGACTACAGTGAGGTTTGATCGACTTACCCTAGTCTCCTGACAAGTTTGGAAAACTCCAACAGGCAGGTGTCAACTGGCAGTCTCAACAGGCCTTCTGCCATGGCGAGCTGGCAGTCCTCAAATGAATAATCTGTGATGGGGACCCCAAGGGCTCTGTGTCCAGGAAGACAATGGCATGTCTTTAGTGTATGGACAACACACAAAAATACATTGCAGTCCTTAAGAATCCCCCCCCAAAAAGGCTGTCAAATGGCAAGTTAAGCATAATATGACACTCCCAATAAATAAAAGAAATATGTACACTTTACACACTATACGAAAGGGCAATGCAATTCACATTCGTTCTCGCAGCTACTAGCTGTCTTCTTCAGCAATGTATGAGCTGCTAATAACACTTTGGGTATGTCAGCTGGCTTACGATGTCACTAGTTCAGCACAGGGCCGTAGCTAATCATTTAGGGCCCCGGGGTAAACAACCAAAACCGACACGGGAAAATATTGTTTCAGGCCTCTTTACAATACACGTATCGATACGAAGGCGTCAGAATGAATATTGCACATTCACTCATAAAGTTTCCCAATCCATTTGCGAAAGTTGCTTCTTTAGGCGCGGTGCTGGAGGTAAAACTGAAGTGCTGCTAATATTAGAAGAAGAAAACATTCTTGCCATCATAAAAATATAATTTGCGTTTTTTGTTGTAGCCTTTTATTAATCAGCCACCTAAAACAGCCAAGCATCTGCGGCTCTTTAGGACCGAAGTTGAACAAACAAACACACGAACTGTAATTGATAAGAACATTTAATCAACATTAAATATAGGTTACCATTTCAACTGTTTCCTCTTGTGGTGTTTTCGTTTTTTAGTTTGAACACTAGCAGAAAGTCTTCCAGTATAAAAATTATTTGTCTTATTCCCAGTTAGCTGGTCTAAGTTGATAAACGTACAGCCAGGACCTGCTGTATTATGTTGCATAATAAAATGTTAGCTGCTCAAGTGAAGCCATTTAATGCATTTTCGATGTAATGCTTTGTCCAAGAAATGCTAAATTTTAAATTGTTTGAATTTGCAGTCACATCAAATATTTATAGACAATAAAACACAG
Organism: Vanacampus margaritifer; assembly: GCF_051991255.1. Lineage (NCBI taxonomy): Eukaryota > Metazoa > Chordata > Actinopteri > Syngnathiformes > Syngnathidae > Vanacampus > Vanacampus margaritifer. The sequence continues at coordinate 12,870,923 of NC_135440.1, read as the reverse complement.
TTTGTTGTGGATTTAAATATAATCTGTTGATTACATTAAAAAAAGAAACTATTTTCTTCATTATACAGCGAAATGTATTTAGTATAAATATTGTTTATCCAAATACAAGATTCTTCTATAGAATTTTCAGGAGGATGGATGGATACCCCCTGCATTCAACCTCCCCGTAACTGATTAAGTAATTAGTAAAACATTAGTCAAATGCTCCTCAGATGAAGTCATTGATAAGTAAAATTGCGCCATAAAGAGGGGCTGGGGATGACTGAGCCATGTAATCTATTACATGTTTAGTTTTCTGAGTCGTATTGGATTTTTTACACAACTAAAAAACAAACCATTTCAAAACTTACTTGGCCATGACATGTCTCACATTGATAGCAAAGAGAGCCGGGTTCCTTTTCTCTTCTTCAGAGGGAGTGTAGATGGGAAGAAACTGCAGAAAGAGACACACTTATTTAAATGATTAGGGTAATTTGCCATTCAAAATCCACCCTTATTATCCCCTAAGATCGTGTACAGCATTACTTCATGAACTATGAGATGCACACATATAACTTACCTCTATTTCAAAGACATTGTGTAGCTGGCATAGTGTCAGCCACAAGATCTTAAACCTGGACAGAAAAAATTAATCAAAAATAAACACAATGAAGAAAAATTGACAAAAAAGACTTGGTTTACATGTAGGTGGAGGGGAAATACGCATGTTTCTCCAAGTACCTCAATCATCAAACAAAAGGAGCAAAAACAAGTATTGTACAGTAAATGGTGAAAGCAAAAATACTTACGCGCCAGGCCCTTGCCATGTCCATGTAATTGTATCCTTCACAAGACAAAATAGACAGGTAAATGAAAGAAACTGTATTTTTTATATAAGAGCATTTTCAGTTGCAGTTTTAGTTTGCTACAAAGTTCAATACTGTGAACAACATTGATATTGTCATGACTGAATTTTGAAATAGTTTTAAACTTATGCAAAGAACACACGCACACTTTCAAAAGTTGTGAGCTAGTCTTCCAGTATACAATTTAATCATAACTGAGCCAATGAAAAAAAAAAAAAAATAAATAAATAAATTGTAATGCCCAAAATCAGACTGCTTGTTGTGCTCTACGCTAATGCTTTGCCCAAAAATGGCCACCAGATGTCTCTAGAATAACACCTTACACAGAACTTCAAAGATTGACGTAC